>NW_022196894.1:46970945-47010999 GCF_008632895.1 Mastomys coucha | reverse complement strand
GGAGGGGAAACTGGGAATGGAGAAATTCGCATGTAAATAAAGAAAATATCTAAAATAAAAAAAGAAAAGAAAATATCTAATAAAAATAGAAAAAACAAAAACAAAAAAAAAAGAGTTAGGGTGCTGAATGAATCATTTTCTGTGCTGAGACAGACAGAAAATGACATAAAATCCCTAAGCAATAACCCTGATGAGAGGGTGTAACTTTAAATTTTTCAAATGTGTATTTTTAATAATGGTTCTTAAATACTTTAACCTCCCTTGTAGCCCACCACCCACCAGAGGTAGTAGAAAAGAAAGGATACGGGGAAGTTGACCAATTTAGAAAGGTTCTTTGGAACAACTCCTGACTTTTGTCTGGAAATTGGCAGTTCAATTCACAGGTTATCAGAGGCAGCTTGATCTACTCGCAAACACTTCGTGGATACACCAGCAGTCCAGAATGGTAGAGTCGGGATAGCAAACAGGAATCAGCAGTGGTGGCACTACCTAGCAGTGATAGCCAGGCCTTAGTGTCAGCTTGAGTTATCAGGAGCCACCAGGGGCAATAGCAGAATTTCTTGGCTGTGCCTCTCTCAGGAAAACAAAGATCAGCAAAGATGAGAGACACGTTAGCATTGCACAGCTAGCTCTATAAGCAAACCAAGCTCGGCCTCCTTCACTGCTCATCAAGTCTTATTTTTACCTTCCAAATATAATGTGTCCTCCATAGGTCTTGCCTCAGCGTGTCTGACATCCCTCTGCAATCAGCCTGAGTCCTTGGAAGCCTCAAGAAATTGCAGCACACCTCCAGTTTTTAAGTGCATTTCTCTTTATGGAGTCCTGACATGTGCAGGTCAACTGTGCAATGTAAGGTGAACCAATACATGCATGTTGTTAGCAAAGAATCCTTCATCACGTGTCCTTTCACATGCTTGTTTTAGCAGAACATCCTTTTACCTGTGTCTGCTTCAGTGAAACATTCCTGTACGCATCTGCCTTAGTCTTTCAACTGTGTCTGCTTTAAGGAAACATTCCTTCACTGTTTGCTCCAGCAAAACACCATCTGACTTTCCAAAGAATCCTTAAAGTTTCCACTTCGAGCAGGTATAGTTAAACAATAGATAGTTGTATCATTTTTTATTAGAAGAATAATTTTCTTTTTGTGAGTTATTGAAAATTTCATGCAGGCTTATAAACTTTCAAGTGTTTGATTTGTTAACTAACTAAAATCAATATATGACCACATATTTCTACAATCCACTTTCCTACTTTAATGTTAATTCATTCACAATAATAATGACCTAAGTCCTTAGTTGCTATAAAATTTTTCATGATGCAAAACCCTATTTGGGGGCTGGAGACATGGCTAAATTTTAAAAATCACTTGTTGCTCTGGCAAAAGATACTGATTTGGTTCCCAGCATCCTTATTGTGGTTTACAACCATTCCAGGGAATTTTACACTTTCTGAACTCCACAAGAAAGTGATGGTGATCATACATACATGGGGGCAAAAAAAGGGTATATATAAAATAACATTTAAAATAAAACACAAGAGGGCTGGCAAGATGGCTCAGCGGGTAAGAGCACTGACTGTTCTTCCGAAGGTCCTGAGTTCGGATCCCAGAAACCACATGGTGGCTCACAACCACCTGTAATGAGATCTGACGCCCTCTTCTGGTGTGTCTGAAGACAGCTACAGTGAATTACACAGGAACAAGCAGGGCTGGAGGAGGCAGGGCCGGCAGAGTTCCTGAGTTCAATTCCCAGCAGCCACACACATGATGGCTCAAGGTCATCTGTACAGCTACAGTGTATTCATACGCATAAAATAAATAAAAATAAATCTTTAAAAATAAATAAAACACAAGAAAGTAAGTAGAAAATCAAAACCAGAATCAGAATGCCCAGCCATTGCCAAAATATACCTGCTCCAAATGAATGTTTTGAGACAAAAAACCTGGTGGTTTTAAGGTTAGAACCCAGTGAAACAGAATTATAGTTCTTTCTGCATTGGAAGAGATTTTAAATCATCTAACCCAATGTGAACATATTTAAACAGAAGGCAAATGTAGTGTGATTGGTCTAAGTGGACTGAATAGTGAGTGACTGTGTAATAAGTAACAATTGCATCATGCTTTCCCAAGAAAGAAGCAGCCAAAGTGAGCTCTTTTAAGCTTTGGGAACATTCAAATGGGTAATATAGGTAATAACAGTGTTCAGGAATAGCTTCTCACATCGAAAGACTTAATATGTCCTTTCTCAGTGTGGAGGACGTGACTTCAAGTCTATTTTTATCTATGAACAAAAGAGACCTAGATTCTCTGTACAGTATCTCACCTTGATCTTTAACAAAAAATAGTACTGAATATTGGAGGAATTTTTTTACTCATTCTAGAGATAGATAACTATAGACAGGACTAGTATGCTTGCATTTATCTTGGAGCTTTATATTATAAACCATAACATATGTTGTTGGTTTGCTGGTCAGAAAACAATAGTGGCTGTCAAGTTACAAACAAATTTCTTCACTTTCACCATATGGTGTCATAACAAAAAACTAGTATAAATTTATTAATAAATGATCATGGTACATTCAGGGTAGATCAGCTTTTATTATTCTTCTATTAGAGAATAGTGTGTTTTATTATGCATTTTGTTGTATAGTTGTTTCCCTTGGATTCAAATCAGGCTCACAAAACTTAGGAAGCTCATGAAACTTACAAGACTCACAGGACCCCTCCTCAGGGTGATATAAGCAGTGAGATATTGATAGGAGAAAGAGATCTTCTATGGAGCAGCGACCTATGAGCTGTGTGACTTTTGAGAGTCCTCATCCTTGTTCGGTGGGCTTTTGGGTGGTGCAGCTGCCTGAGCCACTTATGTTCTATCTTAGTTGGATGGCTGCTACTGTTGCCATAAAACCCCATGGCCAGAAGCAACTTGAGAAGAAAGGGCTTATTTCACTCACAGTTTCATATAACAACTCATCATCAAAAGCAGTGAGGGCAGGAACCTGGAGGCAGGCGGTGATGCAGAGGCCACGGAGGGGTGCTGCTGACTAATTTGCTCCACATGGCTTGCTGAGCCTGCTTTCTTAAGGAACTCAGGATGACTAGCCCAGGGATGGCACCACTCACAACAGTCTGGGCTCTCCCCAATCAATCACTAATTAAGAAAATGCTTTACGGGCATGCCTACAGCCTAATCTTATAGAGGGATTTTTTTTCAACTCAAGATCCCTCAGATGACTTTAGCTTATGCCAAGATGACATATTATCCTGCATATGCACCCACAAATAATCCCTCACCTGTCTTCTAAAAGCAATACCTATAAACCCACTGATACAAACTAGGCTTGGGTGAAATGATTCTACTGCTCTGTTATGGTAGCCTATATGGGATAAATAGATGTTTATATATATCTCTGGAGGAAAAGCATGCAGTGCTTTTTCATACATGGATATAAGGCACTCTGATCATACCCACTCTTTCGCTATTACTTCCATTTATATGCCTGCTCCTGACAGACCTCTCCCAATTCCCTAATATCCTCTTCTACTTTCATTTTTTTCCCTTCATTTCTGTATATGAAATAATTTTACAGCACTGAAGATTGAAACCAGGGCTTTGCACAAAACATCACCAGCTCCACATCCTTCCTAACGTAAACATATCTAAAATCATATTTTCACTGTGTTCCCAAATGGTTTATGAAATCCTTACTAACAAACATCAGAATTCTGTTAACAAATCCATAGTTAGGGTGAAACAATGCATGGATTCTAATTAGAATTTGATATAGAATTTAATATGCAGCATGATCTTAACTAGGAGAGATAACATTTAGTGTGGTTGTTGCCAAACATCAATGTATATTCAAATAGCCCTGACATCAAGTAAAAGACCTTAGGGTTATGTTCAGCACAATGAGTTCTGCTTTAGGGCTTGCAGGGGTAACTAAGCTACTCTTATAATTCTGACACATAGAAATGTTTGAGGACATCTTTGTCTCACCGGTCTTCAGCCTTCCCTGCCTACTGGGATCAGCTGACAACTTGTAGCAAGCACTGATGTCTGCATCACTCCAGCAGAAAACTGTTTTGTTTGGTCCAGTGAGGTCTGTGCTTTAGGAGCTTAAGTGTCCACCCAGAGAATTGGATATACAGCCAAGTGTTGGAACCGCCATTGGGCAATGGTAGCTAGGTTTGACAGGAATATTTATGAATCAGGGACATTAAAAGAACATTATACAGCATCACCTGAAAACAGATGACATCATAGAGAAAATAATTATTTTCCAACTTTATCATTTTATTCAAGTTAGATCCCATCTATGAATAGTCAGCTATAAGAAAGGTGAAGGGTGGACGGGAAAGATGGCCCAGTAGTTAAGAGTAGTCACTGCTCTTCTAGAGGACCTGAGTTTGGTTCCCAGCAACCAGATAGGGTAGCTCATTGCTGCCTGTAACGTGAACTCCAAGAATCTGACACATTTGTCTCTGGCTCTGTGAGCATTGCACTCAAATGTGCATATCTGTACACACAGATGTACACATATGCAATGAGAGATGAAAATAAATCTGGAAGAAAGACTAGCATTCTCCTTAAATCCAGCTTCTCTAAAGAGAGGTTATGATATTCACATTAAATTAAGGGGAGTTACAGAGCAGTATGGTATCATTTCGAGATATTCATATTTCACTGATCTATTGGGCCAAATTTACTGGGTGCTTAGAATGAGAAAAGCCTGATCTCTCTCTCTCTCTCTCTCTCTCTCTCTCTCTCTCTCTCTCTCTCTCTCTCTCTCTCTCTCTGTGTGTGTGTGTGTGTGTGTGTGTGTGTGTGTATGTGTGTATATCAGAATCTATATCTATAGAAAAACAGACAGGCAATGCCAAATCACCTGGCTGTAAGGGCTTCATTATCATGAGAGTAAATGATACACAGCTATAATCCCATGTCAGTGAAACAAGTAAAACACACAGACATAAAATATAATGAAAATTTGTAATTAAAAAGAACCCTTGTGTAACGCATTACCAGATGAGATTTCTAAAAGAGAGCACATTTGCTATGAAACTGAAGAGTGAGAAGAATTTGAGAGGCAAACATGGGAGAGCAATACATTCTGAAACAGAATCCTATGATGTGAACCTCACAGGTGAAATCATTAGTGGTATTGTCACAGAAGAAGTTATAAACCTGCAGGATTGGAGTGTGAAGTCAGAGAGAAGGCAGGTAATAGACAAGTCAGTCATTTCTGGTCATGTAAGACTTCCGATGCTGCTTTGGGGGTGTTCACTAACAGGGAATGTTCAAAGATTGCAGCAGAGATGTAGTGTGATAGAATTCATGCTTCAGGACAATTAGTTTTCTAGAAGTAGTAGACAAAAGAAGCCAGTGTGAAAAGAATATACAAGTACAGGTGTAGCAATCTTGTGATGGGACATTGATATAAAAGAAGATGAAGGTGTAAACCAGTAATGGGGAAGAGGAAAATGCCAAGAGACATGACTAACACTTTTCCAGTTGAAAAAGCAGAGTGGAGAGCAGTATGCTGAGCACAGACAGAATGTCAACAGGATGGTGAGACCTGGGGGAGACAATTCCCTGAGTTGTAGCCATAAAGAGAGCATTCCATAAACAGACTCGGAGATCAAAAAGGAAGGCCAGAATCCCATGTTAGGCTTGGCTGACCTTTCACTGGGAACCCACTTCATCATTTACCTAATGCCTTCAACTCATTCTTAAATGATCAATTGTGAATAATTACAAAACCCTTCTGAAGGAAAACCAAAAATGACTAAATAGAGATGGCCATGCTCATACCTCCCAGAGAAGAGCAGGGGCAATAGGCTATATTTCAAGAATGGTGAATAAAGGATGCTGAACACAGCATGGAGATGACAGGAGCCCTTTGTGGTCGTAGACAGGGGAGTACAGTGACATTTTCTAGCTCCCTGCGGTTTTCTAGCTGCCCACCAAGAACATGGTTCCCTGCCAGAACACAGCCAACAGGAAAATCCCAGTAGCCTCTATCTTTTCTGTAGACCAGTGTCATTTATCTTATAGAAAAGAATTCCAGTCTTGATAAACACTTAGCCCAGTTTGGATCATTATCTTCTTCCCCTACCAAAAACAAATGACATCCTCCCTCAGAACCCAAACCCCTCATATTGTGTACTCCTGATCTGTAAATCCAAAGATGTTTCAGAATAGAACCACATATAGAGTGCCCTTCATTAGAAGAAAATGCTGAATAACATGTCAGGGACTGTTGATCTTGGTCATGGAAATGGACATGCTCACTCCTTAGGACTTAAAGACCAATTGTCCAACCTCCTCACCATGTAACTGTGTCTAGGCCACAACCTTTAGGTTTCCTGATAGCACAAACTTCTATGGCTTTCTTCATTAACATTGTGGGTAATTAGCATTGTAAGGCAGTGACAAAACTTATTTTTTATATGATCTGTGTTGATGCTGTTTTCCAAGTTCCTTTATTATTTTTATAAACAAGTGCAGTCTAGACCACTGAGGTAAACATAGCCATGACTTAATATCGATTGGAGCTGAAGAAATTGAGAGGCTACACTTTTTTGCCTATACAGGTGTAAAACATTGGAAAAATCAATTCCCAGTGACCTACCTAAACTAAAATTTCCCTCATCCTGACAACTATACCCTAAAATTAGAGGAGTCTTCTGTCACACTAGATGAATGGGGGGGGCATAGAAATTAAAAATGGCTGAAAATATAATAAAGCATGGCAACTCTAAAGAAACATAAAATTCCCAGAAATAGCGCAGCATGAGGGAGAGACACTAAATATCCGAGATGCAATTTAATAGAATAATCTAATAATCAATAAAATACTGTTTAAAAATAAAACATTAATGAAATGAGACCATAATGAAAGATTAGCACATGATTAAAAAAAAAAATCCTAAGCTGAAAGCTTAGGATTGAAGGGGTAAGACAAGGAGCTCTAAAACAGATCAGATTCAAAAACAAAAGTCTAAACTTGATGTTGGGACTCTTTACATAGTCCAATTTGAAAGAAATGGAAGAAATAGGAAGAGATGAAAAGAGACAACTTCTAATCTCCATGCCTGAGGAGGGAGGTTTTAGACACCTTGGCCATAGCCTCTGAGTGTGTCTGCCCTGGAGAGGTGACTTCCCAAATGTGAATTTTTGAAGATAAACAATGTTGACTATATTTTACCTATACTAAAAATAGCAAAGGGAGAGAATACCAGTTCAGAAATGAATAAGAAAATGACATTATCAGATAGCCACAACAATATAAACAATTATACATGAACAACTTTTTAAAAACTAAGGACATGGATACATTTTTGAGACTCTAATGTCATGTTAGCAAGAATATACATTTTCATCTTAGGGATAGCAGAAGGGTGTGTGTGTGTGTGATAAAATTGGGATAAAATCATTTCAAAATAGATAGAAAAAAACCTTTGAGAAGATCGAACAGCATTTATGATAAATATTTGCTGCAAATCAGGGTATAAAATCATCTCTAAACCCAATAAAGACTGTGTGCAAAAAACATACAATCAAGCTTGTACTAAATGTGGAACAACTAAAATTGTTTTCTATAAGATCTGAAATAAGGTAAGAATGTCACCTTGATAATTCTTTTTCAAATCACAGCCAAAGCTATTAGGCCAAAGAAGGAAATAAGAGCATCCACTTTGGAAAGGAAGAACTCAAATTACTCCTGTCCTAGAGTATTTCTCCTATGGTTTTTTTTCCTATAGTATTTCTCTATATAGATAAAATCATCAATAATAACAAAATTAGGAAAGTTGCAGGATAGCACATGCTTCAATCACAGGACATAGAGAAATATAGAATCTTTATCTCTTGTTTAATAATTCCAGAAATTGCTGCAAATGTGTCTAAGGAAGAAAATTCAAGATACTTACGCAGCTATGAACCCTGTGAACTAAAAAAAATGACCAATCTGGCAAGATAAGGATACAATAGTATCATAGATGTAATGGGAATAACTAACCAATTTCTGATTGGTCTGCTCTTTAGGAGGAAATTCACATCTGGTATTGTTACTCTGGCCAAGAACTCATGGCTGGAGATCTCTAGGGGATAGCCTATTACTGTATGTTGATAAACAGACATACTATTAAACTGCTTTCTAAACAGTTTTCTCTGTACTCATAGATTAGGAGAGCTTTCAGTTCAATAAGAGAGGCTTCTTTCTGCAGTGGGTGACAGTTAATATAGAGAATTACAGCTGATGAGAGTGCAGAGAATCCAAGTCTGTAGAGGGTTCAACCATAAATGGGATGAATACATCATATTTCCTTCCCACAAGGTTCAGGAAACATTGAGGAAGTAGGGACAGAAAGGTTATAGGATTTAGAGCTGGAGAGGTCCACTGTGAAATAGAATCTCTTGGACTTGACAGAGAACTCAAGAACTCCCAATGGGCTATGATTGTCTGCACAAGACCTCCACAAGATCAAGGCAGTAAATATTCTAGCAAGGCTTAGGGTAGGGTCCCCATGAGGCCCCACTCCTGGGTGAGGAGCTACTGGCAGTTAATAGTTTCTGGGGAGGAAGCCTTAGTGTTTTTCAGGGTTGTGAATCTTGGTGGATAGGCCATGGTCTAGTGGATCTTCCCATACCCAGGCTCATGTGAGCATCACTTGTTGCACTTAATACAGAATGAAGAAGCCACAAATTAATTTACTTACTTGAAACTGCTTGTTTGTTTGTTTGTTTATAACATCAGAACATACAGTGAAGAAATGACAGTGTTCTTGATAAATGGTACTGAGAAAAACTAGATTATATGGAATTAAATCAACCTTTCACATCTTATCATATATTAAAACGGACTCAAAATATATCAGTGACCCAAATGTAAGATGTAAAATTTTAAAATTATAATAAGAAAAAGGGAAAATATTGAGACATTATATGAGTAATTGTTCAACTAATATACTAAAGTCACTGGTAACAAAAGCTGACATAGACAAATAAGACTATTATAAAGAAAGATGTGTCTGCAAAGGAGTCAGTTAAATAAAGAAGCAGCCTGGAATATTGGGGAAAAATAAACTATAAAGCTATGGATAAAATCAGTAAACCACACACACAAGTACAAACACACACAAACATATATATATATATATATATATATATATATATATATATATATATATATACACACATATGGTTATAAAATATAGTGATCTAAATAGACAGTTCTTAAAAGAAGGCATTTTTATGATTAAAGGGATATGAAAAAGTACCTCACGTCAATAATCATCAGAGAAGTGCAAATGAAAACCACAACGAACTATTATATTACATCATTTACAATGTCTACTGTCAAGAGGATACATTTTAACAAGAAAGTCAATGTGAGAACATAGAGAAAGAAGAACTTTTATGCACTGGGATATGTTGGTGGGAATGTAAATTAGTACAGCCAACTATGGAGTATAGTACAGAGACTTCAACAACCTAAAGAGAGAACTAGAATGTAATTCAGAAATTTTATTACTAATTAAAATTTACTAGTAATTACTACATTATTTACAATAGTAGGGATGTGGAATAATGTATGGCATCCATTAATAAATGAACATAGGAGGAAATGTGCTGTGTACACACAATGCAGTACTATCCGCTGCAATAAAGAATGGATATCTGTCATTTTCAATAACATGGAAGGAACTATAAGATACCATGTAAGTTAAATAAGCCAGGTACAAGAGACAAATTTCATGTGCTTTCACTCACAGAAGGAAAATATATAGAATAGAAAAATAGAAAAAATAGAATAGAACCAAGGTAAGGAAGAATTAGAAAGATATGAGTGGTGGGATAGACAGAGGTTAGATGGTGGGTACCAAATATCCAGTAACAAGAAGAATTAATTCCTGTATTCATTGTCACATAAAGATGGTTATAGTCTACTTGGTGTGGTTGTGGCCAACTTTAACCCCTGCACCCTAGAAGCAGAGGCACATAGACCTCTGTTTGTTTGAGACCAACCTTGTCAACGTAGAGTTTCAGGACAACCAGAACTATATAGTGAAACATTGTCTCAAAAAAAACAAGATATAGAAAACAAAACAAACAAACCAAAAATGTTTATTATAGTCTAAAATTTTGTAATTTATGTAAAAAACTACAGAGCCTTAATCCTCCTAAAGCACAGAAATGATAACTATATGAAAAGATGAAAATGTCAGTTACCCTGACTTGATTATTATGTGTTGTATATATGTACCAAGGTATCACTCCATAAATATATAGGCACATAAATATTTTAATTTAAAATAAAAGGAAACAAATATATTTATATATGTAAATGATGATAGATAGATTGATAGCTAATTGATGATATTTTCATAACTGAGGAACTTTTATGAATGATCCTAAACCACAATGGTATGACTGTACTCCCAATCAGGACATAAAAACAAATATAAAAAAGAAAATATGTAGGAATCATTAAATTTCTGAAATACCTACTTTTTTTTCTAAAATTAACACATATGCAACTAGCACAAAGCCAACTTTATACTGTTCAAATGTAGTCATACTTGTATTATTGAGAATTTTTTAAAGTTTTATTGCATTATGATGAGAAAAATTTACATGATTTCAATTTATCTGAATTTGTTAACATTTAAATACATATTTTAAGTAAATAGAATTAAATCACATTCTTGTTTCCCTTTTGTACCCCAGCTTGTCCCAGACATGCCCCCTTCAATACTTACGATATCTTTTTTGTCATATTCTTTAAAATTTATAAAATATTATAACAATAAAAATGAGTACTATAAAAGTTGTTTGATATAAAACAACAATTGAAACTGCCTGCAGTTTCAGGAACTGGATTCTTCTCGGGTAGAGGACAGGGACTTGGAAAAATAGGGTTCAAAATGCGGGAGGTATAAAGAAACCAAGACAAGTATTCCTGATCAAGGTTCAAACTTTACTGGGGGAGTCAGATACAGGCAGTACAGAAATGAAAGCAAGTCTCTAGGTTCCATGATATTTGCATAACGTAAACATTGCAGTAAATCTCAGGCACCAGTGTCTCAGCAACGAAAGCCTTCCTTCTGGCTGTGGGCTGTCTCTGTAGCTCCGGTGGGTGGATTTCTAAGCTGCTGCTCAGAAGAGAGGTGACAGTCCACAGAGAGACTTTGTTTAGCTCCCCAGGTGGGATAGCAGCTTCCAGGCAGAGGCTGGCAGTGTGTTGGATGGCTTGGCTAAGGGGGAGATTACAAACAATCAATTTAACAGTTTAATGTAGATGCTACAGCAATACTGAAAATACATATGTTTTTCTCAATATAAATTTTAAATAACTCCAAATATATTAACTGTATATTTCAAAATAATACATCACTACTGAAAAAAAATATAAAAATTTAGCAGGTACTTGCCCACGTAAGCCTGGGATTGAAAAAATTAAATTTGAGACCAGTACTGAAAATCACAGGAGCCAGGCCTGCAAGAAGCGGCCAGAGGGCCAAGGAAAAGCTGTTAGGAGAGCCCAGGCCAGGGGTGTAAATCTCAGAGATAAGGCGAGGAGGTGTCTGGCCCAGGCGCCTGAGACACGCCTGGCCAGACATTGAGTGATGGACCCTGGGCCATTTGGTTTCCTTAAGTGTTAGCTAAGGGTCAGTATGAACTTTGAATAGCACTCTCCCCTCTTGCTAGGAATTTCACTTTTTTTAGGAATTCTCAACTTTGATCTGCCCGAACGACATTCAAAATAGCCAATCATGTATAGCCACACCAATTCCTTTGTCTCCCCAGAACTTTTTCCTATAAAATCCCCCAACCTCTGGGCTTCGTGGTCAATTCCTGGTCTCCTGTGTGAGATTGGGGGTTGAACCAGAGCTCTGAAATAAAAATGCCTCATGTTATTTTACATCAAGATGGCCTATCGTGTTCTTCGGGTGCATGTCTCACAGGACTTGAGCAGGAACTCCCTATGGGGTCTTTCACTATTAGTATTTTCTTAAATGAACATAAATATATAAAGTCTTTTTGTTTGTTTGTTTGTTTGTGTTTAGTAGAGCTTAAAAATCTTGGTTCTTACTGTGGTATAAGGCAAAAGAAAGACACTGGATTTTATTGTAATAAGGCTGTACTTCAATGACCCTCACATCACCAAAGGATTTTACCACCATCGTAGCTAAACTGAGAGTTCACAGTTCTGCTGTGCCAAGGAATGAATTGTAGGCATGATTTTTGGATACAGACTTTCTGCTATGGTCAAAACTATCTGACTTGAGTGAGCGACTTCATTGTCAGCCCACAGAGAACAGGTTACATTAATTTAAGAAATGGTGTGTGTACTAAGATGGTCTATCCATAAAGTCATTCACCAACTGTTTCAATGAACAATGGTTTTGCTTGGAGGGTGACACAGGCATTAGGTGAGGGTAAGAATCTGGTTCATTGGCTGTGATGATTTTGGAAAGCATACATCTCAGAGAAAGAGTAACTTGCAAAGTCCTCTTCTTCAAACTTGATACAAGAATTACAAACGTCAAGCAAAGCATTCAATCTCACTCTTTGGTGTTCTCTTACAAGCCCCCTCCCAATTTACTTGTCTACATTTTTGGGGGTATATAAATACTTTTGAAATATGTAACCTGTTCTGAAAACCATAGTATAGTGTAAAAACATGAAATTAAACAATACTACTAATAGAGAGGCTGAGATAGGAGAAGCAAGATTTCAAGACCATTATGTGGTACACAGCAAGACACTGTCATGAACAAACAAGCTGAAAGTGTATATGGATTGTACAATATTGAACCTATTTCTCCAATTACCAAATTACAGAGACTATTGGATGACAATAAACAAATTTCTAATTCTCATATTTTTGGATTTCAATCGATTAGGATATGTTGGTAATATTAATTTTCATATTAAGATATTAAGAAAAATAATTGTTACTTCCTGTTGTTTTTGTTGTAAGAGGTGGAATTAGGTTTGTGTGGATTTGTTGAAAGATTACTTTCTTGGTTCCTCTAGGGTGTAGTTTTGCTCCTTATGTTGGTGTTTTTTCTCTATTGTCCTTTGTAGGGCTGGATTTGTGGAAAGATATTGTGTAAATTTTATTTTGTCATGGAATATCTTGTTTTCTCCATCTATGGTAATTGAGAGTTTTGCTGGGTATAGTAGCCTGGGCTGGCATTTGTGTTCTTGCAGGGTCTGTATGACATTTGCCCATGATCTTCTAGCTTTCTCTGGTGAGAAGTCTGGTGTAATTCTGATAGGCCTGCCTTTATATGTTACTTGATCTTTTTCCCTTACTGCTTT
This sequence comes from Mastomys coucha, assembly GCF_008632895.1. Taxonomy (NCBI): domain Eukaryota; kingdom Metazoa; phylum Chordata; class Mammalia; order Rodentia; family Muridae; genus Mastomys; species Mastomys coucha. The sequence continues at coordinate 46,997,665 of NW_022196894.1, read as the reverse complement.
TAACATTCTTTCTTTGCTTAGTGCATTTGGTGTTTTTATTATTATATGACAGGATGAATTTCTTTTCTGGTCCAGTCTATAATTTTATTGAAGATAGTTACTGGCCCATTACCTTGGGAATCTTCACTCTCTTCTATACTTATTATCCTTAGGTTTGGTCTTCTCATTGCATGCTGGATTTCCTGGATGTTCTGGGTTAGGACCTTTTTGCTTTTTGCATTTTCTTTGACTGTTGTGTCAATGTTTTCTATGGTGTCTTCTGCCCCTGAGATTCTTTCTTCTATTTCTTGTATTCTGTTGGTGATGCTTGCATCTACCACTCCTGATTTCTTTCCTAGGTTTTCTATCTCCAGGGTTGTCTCTCTTTCTGATTTGTTTATTGTTTCTATTTCCATTTTTAGATTCTGGATGGTTTTACTCATTTCCTTCACCTGTTTGACTGTGTTTTCCTGTAGTTCTTTAAGGGATTTTTGTGTTTCCTCTTGAAGGGCTTCTAGCTGTTTACCTGGTTCTCCTGTATTTCTTTGAGGGTGCTATTATCATCATCATGATAAGTGATTTTATATCTGAATCTTGTGTTTCCGGTGTGATGGTGTGTCCAGGACTTGCTATGATGGGAGTATTGGGTTCTGATGATACCAAGGAACCTTGGTTTGTGTTGCTTATATTCTTATGCTTGTCCTGTACCATCTAGTTATCTTTAGTGCTACCTGCCCTTGCTAAATCTGACTGGAACCTATCCTTCCTGTGATCCTGGTTGTGTCAGAACTTCTCAGAGTCAAGCTGTCTCTGTGATCCTGTGATTCTGGGATCCTGTGATCCTGGGCTTGTTAGATCACCTGGGAGTGAAGCTTCCTCTGAGTGTTGTGGGACTGGCTGCGGAGCTTGCACCCAAGGTCTGCTCAGGGCACCAGCCCAGACAGACCAGAGCGAACCTGACAATATTGAGAAGTTTTATAGGAAAAAGGAAACCATTTAAATAGAAGAGAGTCAAAGTTCTTTACTAATTAATTTTAATAGGAGGTATCATTAGGAGCAAATTAATCATTCCATCATTAAAATTATATTTGCTATCTCTATCTGCAAAAGCCTTGGAATCTACAATAAAAAGGTAACTAACTCAACTGTGAATTTGAGATGCCATATCCATTAAGAAATAAGAAACTTTAGAAGGCAATAATTATGGGGTAGGTGTGGGTGATAAAAGATAAGCCTAGAACATTTGCCACACTAGATGACAAATCTTCTATACATGATTGCAGGATTAAGTCAGAGGCTCCAGGAGTTAACATGAGGTAGCAAGTAAACACAGGGCAAAGATGGAACAATTTCAGCACCAGTACCGAAAATGACAGCAAGAAACCAGAATTCATCAAACATGCCTACTAAATGAGAGTCTTATGATACAGAAGCAAATCAAAACTTGTTCACTATGGGAACATACTACTTAACCAGCTTATAATTTCAAAAATATAAAGGCAAAGTCAAATATTTCTCATTCCTCTTTTCTGCAAATGGTACCACAGTGTAACCAAATACTACTCCAAGTATGAAATGAAAAATGGGTGACAAGTAGAGCATCATCATTTACAACCATATTGAATTAATAGCATGCTTCTTAAATACAGACCCATGCCAGCACTGCAGAGAGACAAACAAAGTATGAGTATTCTTGGCTGAAAACTCGCAATTGAGATAAAGTTTCAAGATCTATCATCCAGTTTCTAAAAACTGCTTGAATCAAAGAAACACTGCATGCTCTGGTATGAAATAAGAAAAACCGATACAACTTTGTGTTCAGGGATTAACTTGTAAGGGGGGAGATGGTGAAGAATATTGTGTATTTAAAACAAGTTAAGAGGGTTGGGGAGACAGCTCAATTGCTATTTTCCTTGTAAGCCAAAAATTACATTTCATCTTTGGAGTTCTTATAAACAATGTCAGGTATGGGTAACATACGTTCATAGTCCAAGCAGGTGGATCCCTGGAGCTTGCTGTACAGCACTGGACTGCCAGGCTTATCTATGTGGTGTGTTACTGGCCAGTACACCTATTCTTTAAGGGATGAAAATGACAATACTATCTTCTGGTCATGCACATGTATGTACCTAAATACACATACATACTATATACATATATATGTATATATATACAGTATATATATATATACTGTACATGTATGCATACACATACATACATACACACACATACTATATATCTATATTCTATACATGCATACACATACATACACGCACACACACACACACATACACACTATTTGAGGCATTCATTAACAACTACAATGTAAAAGTTGTAACTGGTTCCTGATTCAAAGAGATGAAATGATACTTAAAAGTTTGAGACAATTGAAACTGAGAATTGTAGCTTAATAGTTGATATTAAGTAATTTTATTTAAATATGAGATAGTGGTATTATGATCATTTTGAAAATACAAGGCTGGTTTTCAGAAACTTGTACTAAAATATTTATGAGTAAAATTCTATGAAACCTAAGATTTACTTCTTATGAATATTACACAAAGGAGCTAGAAATAAGCAAGCATACCTGATTCTTGTAATAAAAGCAGTTTTTATAAATGGAGAAGCAGTAAACAATAAATAATAAAACAGTTGCTATACAGGTATATAGTAATATGGTGCCATGAGAGATAGTTGCATGGTGTGATGACTAGTTATTCTTGGTTGACTACATTTGGGATGAACTGCAATCCATGATGGAGGGCTTGCCTGTGGGATAGTTGCTGCTTGGTTCAAAGCAGGTGGATCCATTTCTAGTTCAGCCCATTGAGTTCGGAAGAAACCTGCCTCTGATCTGGATCTTGGGGAGGGAAGACACGCATTTAATTTGGGCCACACATTCTGCGAGAAGCCTATATAAGGCCATGGAAGAAGGAAGCTTCTGTTCTTTGTCTGCTTGCCTGCCTTGCTAGGCATTCACTGGCATTAGAGCCTACTTCTTCAAGATTACAGCAGATACTGAAGACCAGCTGAAGCATCCAGCCTTGTGAACTGAGCAACTACTAGATCCTTGAACTTCCTTCTCATAGCCAGTCATTGTTGAATTGGTTGGACTACAGCCTGAATGTCATTCTATGTCTATTCTATATTATGTATTATTATATATTTTACATTATATATTTATTATATATTATGTACTTGTATGATTTATTTGTATAATGTATTATGATATATTATATGTTACATATTAAATATAGATAGATAGAGATAGATACATAGATACATAGACAGACAGATATGGAGGGAGATTCATTATATAAATTCTGTTATTATGAAGAGCCTTACCTAATACACATAGCTTTACCATCAAGACTCTCACTTCATTCTGTATTCACATGCCTTCTTCTCTGACATGACATCCCATTGCACATACTAGAATAAGCCATTCTCCTATGCCTCTGTTCATTCATGCTGCTTTACTTTCAGTTCAATATGCTTTAAAACACATCTGGTTGTTGATTGTCTTTGCTCCATACTAAACAAATCAGGAAAGAATCTTATTTTCAGATATGTCCTTGCATAAGAATGCTGTCTCGTACCAAATGTCTCCACAAAAAGTTGAATGGTCTCCCTTGCAGTCCTCCTTTAAACCTATCATATCTCACAAAAAATATTAACTTCCACCCTGTGATATATTTTAGTTTCTTTTCTATTGGTGTAATAAAACACCATGGCCAAGATGACGTGTGTGTGTGTGTGTGCGTGTGTGTGTGTGTGTGTGTGTGTGTGTGTGTGTGTGTGTGTGTGTGTGTGTGTGTGTGTGTTCTTATGGTTTCACAGAGTTAGAGTCTACAGTAGTGGAGCAAAGGCATGATGACAAAGGAACAGGTAACAATGCATATCTTGATCCACAACCACAAGGCACAGTGCACACTGGGAATTACAGGCTCGCCCCTGGTGGCACACTTACTCTAACAAGGCCACACCTCCTAATCCTTTCCAAAGATTTCCAGCAACTGGGGACCAAGTAGTCAAAGACACAGCCTCTGGGGGCCCTTTTCATTCAAACCACCACAGTGTATTTTTTTTAACTATTAAAATAATGTAAAGGTTACTATAGTCCATATACATTAATGACTATGCCATACATATGTACCTATCACTGATGGTGTTACAAAACAAAAATGAAGCACAAGTGTTAGCATGAAATTAGAGAACCATAAAGCAGTGTGCTGCTGGAGGTGATGGAAATCAATGCATGAGCTCTGGAAAGCAAACACAGAATAACCACTCCATCCAGCTAGAATTGAAATAAGAGAGCCAGACAGGTATTACATACCAAGGTCACAGCCTTGCTCTATGGGCACCAACTGAAGAACAAGTAAACAAAACACAGTGTATTTCATATTGAGTGTCAGGGAACGCTAGCACCAGTAATTATCCAGACAGAGTGTGAACTGAAGTGGAAATTTCTGATTGTGTCATGTAATGCTGTCCTCCAGCAAACTCATGTGATGCTTTGTGGATGCAGGCTCACTCATGTGATGTTTTGCAGAACCAGACCCATGAGAGGACACAGGATGTTTGGAGAGAGGATAAGTAGGACCCAGCAGGCAATGACGGTAGCTTGCATTGCGGCTGTGCAAGGCTTCACTTGATTGGACCCTCATCTTCACTGAACTTTACTTCACTTACAAAGGCATGGCAAAGAACTGCCAGAACTGGTTCTGATGCTCCTGCGGACTCTCATTATTCCAGCTGGGGCCTGGCTGTTTCTGCTGGATTGTGCTGCCACTACTGATTCATGTGTGCTGATAATTCTGAACTGGACTGTTGGTGTCCTGCCACTAGTGAACTGGACTGCTGGTATCATGACAACCAAGTTTGGAATCGCCTCAAAGAACTACTTCTTCCTTTTTTTAATCATTATTAAATTATTTTATTTATTTACACTACAAAAGTTGTCCTCCTTCCTGGTTCCTGCTCTCTGAGTTATTCATCTCCTCCTCTCTCTCCCCATCTCTGAGGGAATCCTCTCCCACATTCCCACCCACACTCACCTCACCCCCACCAGCATCCTCTTCCCCTGGGGCATTAGGTTTCCACATGATTAAGCACATCTTCTCCCACTGAGGCCATACAAGGCAGTCCGCTGTTAACCCATGTACAAGGGGCCATGAACCAGCCCATGTATGTTCCTTGGTTTTTGACTTAGTCACTGGGAGCTCTGAGGGTCCAGGTTAAACAGGTATACATCCCATTGTCCTACTACCCATCTCTTCTCCTCTACCTTTGGATGGTGTACTAGAAGGGGAGTCAAAGCATTTGAGAACCTTTATTAAAGTAGGTTTTGAAAAATCTAAGCCTACAGTGAACTTTCAGGCAAAAGTTTTAATTAGAAAAAAAGGAGGTCAACAAAACAGGGGCTGCACTGCTGTGGGAAACTGCTAGTGCTTTCATAACAAGCAGGATTAGAACACTTGTTTAGTGGTTGCAGAGTTTTAACTTAGGAAGATGAGAATATTCTAGAGATAGGCAGCAATAGCTACATAACAATGTGGGTCCACTAAATCTCATTTTATGATGGTCAAAGTTTTAAATTTCATGATATATATATTACTTGATAAAAGAATTTCTCATCTTATGGTTTTCTACTTACGAGGTCACTGTAGACATCATTATTGATAAAATGCTTCAGATCCTATTGGCATGAAAGGAAGAGTACAGATTTTACAAATGGAAGTGAAGGAGCTCATGGTTTTGTCCCTGTGGAGTTTCTTAATTTGCTTTTGAAGTTCCAGGGGCCTTTGTTCATTCTTCCATTGAGTCAGTTGTCACACTGAATGGTAATTTGTTCCTCTCTTTTACTGTACCTAATAATCTATGTAGGCAAACTATGATTTAGTCAATCCCAATTCACCCAAATTTAGCAAATTCACTGGCTTTATCAACTGTCATTAAAGGACTTCATCTTATACTGTGATAGGGGGACATTACAATAGCATGATGGTCAATTGGGAAAATAATTTCTAGTAACAACAACAGAGGAGGCTATGGTATTATTTTCATCATGTATTCAAACCCAAGAAGTCAGGCAAACTGCAAAGAAAAAGAGGCAGGCCTGGAAGCAGAGGTTGGATCGGAAGTGCAAACTGTGCCTTGGTAAAGCCTTCCTTTCTGTCAGGTCAGCCTCAAGTTTTTCTTCTCTGGAATTCTATCTACATTTCACTTTTCCAAAGTGCATGGCGGCTCCAACTTGCTCATAGCACCCAAACTTCTCATCAGGAAGAAATCCCAAGATGTCTATGGCTTTCTGTGAGAAGAGAAACAGATGTCTGGCTGTGCCTTCCTTTGCCTGATGGCTCCAGCAGGCACCTCACCCTGCCATGTGTCACACAGCCCTGCACTAGACTGTGGGCTGCAGGAATGAGAGGCAGAACACCACAGGCCCAGAGACAGCTGGGCTCAAAGCAATGCAAATTGGTCCCTTTGGCACTTGGCCACCAGCAGTCTGCTTAGTCCTTTAAAGGAGAATTAGGAAAGCTTAGGACTTGGCTTGTTGAGTATCCAGTAGCTTCAAAACTTTCCTTTAACAACCTGCTCCTCTCGTCTCCTTTCCAACAACAGGTCACTAACTGGCCACAGGAGGTTCCTTGTTTTGCCTTTCAAAATGATGGCAGCTAGCATGGAATCTGCTGAGCCATTGTCTCTGGGATTCTACGTGTCGTTATCCTGGTTTTGTTATAGAACTTGCTAATTTCAGAGACCAGCAAAAGGAATTAGATTTTCACTAATTAACTAATAATTAATTCTCTAAGACAGCTCCTATGTAGCCAAGGCTGCCTTCAGATTTACTACACAGTAGAGGCTTGCTTTGAACTCCCAGTCCTCCTCCCAGGTGCTAGGGTTATAGTCCTAGGCACTACGCATGGCTAAAGAAAGTGTATATGAAAACCCATGTCACCACAGAACTGTATCCATAAGGAATCAATGCATGTGGTAAAATGTGATCCTATGCATTCCAGGAAGGAAAAACGTCATTCTAGCGGTTAATTAAGTGTATTAACTTAATACTATTATTTTGCTAAGTGGCCATAGTATCAAACTGCCTTCCAAATTGATATCTCTGTACACACAGATGAATGCAGCACTTAGAATACAACAAAAGTTTCCTTGTGCAGCTGGCAGCATTTATTACAGAAATTACAACTGATCTAATCGCAGAGAAGTAGTATCTGTGTCATGCTCAGTCATAGGTAGGATACCTAACTCCAGACTGCTTCCCGAGGCTCAAGAGCACCATGGAAGAGGGGAAGGAAGGCATATAAAAGCCACAGTTGGGAAGGAGAGCGGGGAAAGAGTGTTTTCTGGATGTGACAGTGAAGCTGCACTCATTAATTCATAGCAGCTGTGGTTTCCTGCACATGACCAGTACATGATCAAGACAGTCACCAGTCCAGCTAGGAGGGGGAGGAGCTCATGAACACTCCACACCCTGAGGGTTGGCTGAGCTGTTGGCCTCAGGAGGAAGACTTGGTTTTCTTAAGGATGTAAGTCAACCACACCACCTTGGGTGCTCCTATCCCCTGACTTTAATGGCAGCACAAATTGATTGTAAAGGTTTTAGAGAAAAATTTATAAACAAAAGAAAGCAGAGGATGGGGAAGCTGGAAAGGGGGTTGGGCTATGTCAGGGAGGAGCTAGGTAGAGGAGTAAGGAGTAAATGAGATTTTAAAATACTTTATCCATGTGTGAAATTCTCAAAGAATTAATAAAATATTATATTGAATTTTAAAGGATATGTATCAAGAAACTGAAAAAAAAAAACCTCATATTATTTGCCTAGCAATTTCAGTTCTGGGACTCTAGCATAAATTAAACCATGTAACAGAAAATGTACTTATAACGTTATTCCCCGGAGGGAGCGAAGGGGATGTGTCTTGAGACTCAGAAGAGGAGAGTAGTGCAGTAAGCAATAGATTGAATAATACTGTGTCCACTTAAGTGTTTATTAAGGGTTTATGATGACATTTGAAGTGCTTATAAGATGACATTGAAAATACCAAGTCTACAAGACATACAGGGTATGTAACACGATTATAAACTAAAGAAAACTACCATGATGGTTCTACAAAATAACATCACATCAATTAAGGTAGGAAGCTCACCACTGTAGTTTGCAACATTCCCTAGACAGGGAATCCTGGAGTGAATAAATATGGAAAGAGCAGGCTGAACACAAGCATTTGGGCATTCATTGCTTTTTTCCTCTGACCATGCACATAATAGGACCTGATGCTTCAATCTCTTACCACTGCTCTTTCCCTGCCATAATTAACCAGAACATGAAATTGTGAGCTAAATTAATACTTTCCCCCATAAAAAAAGAACTAAAAACTCAAATGGGTAAAGACAGGAAAGACTTTAAATACACACACCAAGTAAGATTTTGTTAATGAATTGACATTCTTTTCTACTTTTCCACAGCTCCAAAGCCACTATTTTTGAATAGTGTGTGTGTGTGTGTATGTGTATGTATATATACATATATACATATATATATACAAACACACACATATATATGTATTTATATGTATACATCCATATATGTATATATATGTAATATAACATATATGCTGCATATATTTTCAAGAAGGTATATAATATGCTGTCAGTATTTTGACTATATATGCTATAAGTCCTTTGAATATATATGCTTAAGTATTCTTGAAAAAGCATATAGAGAGAATATGTGTATATATGCCATAAGTACTTTGATAAAAGCAGTCTCCCTTAGGGGAGCCATCCCATTCATCCAGTTTCAAGATGAAGCCTGAGCTTCTTGCTGTGCTTTGACAACCAGCAAGGGTTACTTCTGCTGCCAGTAATTCTTCATCCAAGCTTCCCAGATCAACTGGGACACAAAAGCAATATAAAGAGTCAGAAGAATTTGCAGACGCCAGGAACATGGACACAGTGGAAAACCATCCATGAAATAGTTTAAAGAAAAGCATGAGGCTTGAGGAAACAATTGACTAATCTTACTTTGCATTTAGACTTTACAGAATACTTATTTTTTAAAAAAGCCAAAAAAAAAAATCTATAATCTATACCCAGACCTCTGCAGCTTGTTTTTGTCATCTATTAGCTTGTGACTCACTTGTTAAAGTGTCTGTGCTGGCTTACTTTAATTTCAACTTGACACCAGCTAGAGTCACTGGGAGAGGAAGTCATCAAATGCCTCAGTGGGTCTGCTACAGTCAAACTGTGATGCATTTTAGTGGTTGATATGGGTAGGGCCAGCCCATTGTGGGTGGAGCTGCCTCTGCATTACCGGTCCTAGGTTCAACAGAAGAGCTGGTTGAATAATCCATCCATGGAGAGCAAGCATGTAAGAAGCTCCCCTCCATGGTCCCTGCATCAGCTCCTGCCTCCAGGTTCCTGCCCTCTGGAGTTCCTGTTCTGACCTCCTTCTATGATGAACAGTAATTTCGAAGCATCAGCCAAATAAGCCCTTTCTTCTCAGTTGAGGTGGCCATGGCGTTTCATCAGAACACTAGAAATCCTAAGTATGACAGTGTGCCAAGAAAATATCAGCCAGGCCAATCCAGAAGCAGATTCAATTGATGCAGTTTAAATCACTGGGGAGGGGGTGAAAATCAGATATTTGTTGGCAAAACTTTGAAATCAAGTACTTCTTGACCTACATTTATGACTGCTCCAGAGGACAAAAAATATTTTGTAAAATTAGGAGTAGTAAGGACTTGAGCATCATAGCTAGAAAGCAGCCAGCCCTGGGGGCAGTTCCTAGGGAACATTAGCTGCATATCCCTGTGACTTCCCACCCTTCCTCACAGGAGGCCAAATCCATCATTCATGTGATCCATAAATCAGCTACAGTGTTAACATTGGGCAGCTGGTAGGTCTAAGACTCCAGACATGATTCCCTTCATTGGGAAATACACACAGAAGGAAGCGAAGAAGGCTGTCAGCAGCACACCAAGCATTTGGCCGCTTCTCCTTAACCCCTCATTGCCCCGCACTTGCTTCCTAAAACATTTTCTTTCCTAAGCTGGTTTTCTCTTTGTGTTGATCACTGAATGAAGTGAAGATCTGTTCTCTGGAACCATAAAAGTAAGAAACAAAGTAATCTGGCAAAGTATCTGGGGTTAAGCATAGCAACCGTCAGGAAACAAGCCAAACATCTATCAGGAGTAAAATAGGTTAATGAACTGGGCTCCCTTTTCATGTGGGAGCGCGTGTGTGTGTGCGTGCATGCATGCGTGCGTGCGTGCGTGCGTGTGTGCGTGTGTGTGTGCATGTGTGTGTGTGTGGTTGTGTGTGTTTTCAGAAAATATAGAAAAACAGCACAGTAAGCATGATTTTCAAAATAATCAGGCCTACTTAAAGCAGCCACACAAATGCAGTGGATGGCTCTGAATTTCAAAGTTCTAGAAAATCCAACCCAGTGCATATCTAACAGGAAACACATTAGTGGTAGACAGGAACTCGGGCTGAGACAGAAGGCTTCCAATTTGTGTGAAGGAGCAGTGGTTATGTCTGTAGAAATAATTTTACTGGCACATACTTTTGCCAAAATTTATGAGTTTTATATTTCAAACACATTCAGTCAGTTTAGGTCAATAACACTCAACAAAACTACTGTATGAATCATTAATAAGGAAACTAAGCTAACTTAGAGAGAATTACACAGAAGGTAAATGGTTTTACCTGTTATAGAATTATAACACAAAAATTATGGAATTTATAATCATCTTTTCAATAATTTTTAATCTTTTTTTGATGTTTTCTTTATTTACATTATCTCCTTTCCAAGGTTCCCCTCCAAAAATAAAAATAAAAATAAAAATAAAAACAAAAAACTAAAACTAAAACAAACCCCTGTTCCCTCCCCCTTTCCCCTGATCACCACACCCCCTCCTGCTTACTGGCTCCAGAATTCCCCTACACTGGGGAACCTTCACAGGGCCAAGGGCTTCTCCTCCCATTGATGATCAACTTGGCCATCCTCTGCTATACATATGCTGCTGGAGCCATTAGTACCACCATGTGTACTCTTTGGTTGGTGGTTTAGTCCCTGGAAGTTCTGAGGGTACTAGGTAGTTCATATTGATGTTCGTCCTAAGGGGCTACAAACCCTTCAGCTTCTTGGGTCTTTTCTCTAGCTCCTTCATTGGGGATCTTGTACTCAGTCCAATGGATGGCTAAGAACCTCTACTTCTATATTAGTTGGGTACTGTCAGAGCCTCTCAGGAGACAGCTATATCAGGCTCGTGTCATCCAGCACTTGCTGACATCCACAATAGTGTCTAGATTTGATGACTGAATATGGGAAGGATTCCCAGGTGGATCAGTCTCTGAATTGTTCTTCCTTTAGTCTCCGCTCCATAGTTAGGCTCTACAACTCCTTGCATGGGTATTTTGTTCCCCTTTTTAAGAAGTAACGAAGTATCCACACTTTGGCCTTCCTTCTTCTTGAGTTTCTTTGGTTTGTGGTTTGTACTTTGTATATTCCAATCTTCTGGGCTAATATCCACTTATCAGAAAATGCATACCATGTTCTTTTGTGATTAGGTTACCTCACTCAGGATGATATTTTCCAGGTCCATACATTTCCCCAAGATTTTCATAAATTTATTGTTTTTAATAGCTGAGTAGTACTCCATTGTGTAGATGTGCCACATTTTCTGCATCCATTCCTCTGTTGAGGGATATCTGGGTTGTTTCTAGTTTCTGGCTATTATACATAAGGCTGCTATGAACATAGTGGAGCATGTGTCCTTATTACATGTTGGAGCATTTTCTGGGTATACCCAGGAGTGGTATCGCTGGGTCCTCTGGTAGTACTATGTCCAATTTCTGGAGAAACTGCCAAACTGATTTCCAGAGTGGTTGTACCAGCTTGCAATTCACCAGCAATAAAGGAGTGTACCTCTTTCTCCACAACCTCTCCAGCATCTGCTGTCACCTGAGTTTTTTATCCTAGCCACTCTGACTGGTGTGAAGTGGAATCTCAGAGTTGTTTTGATATGCATTTCCCTGATGACTAAGGATGTTGAACATTTCTTTAGGTGTTTCTCAGCCATTCAGTATTCCTCAATTGAGAATTCTTTGTTTAGCTCTGTACCCCATTTTTTAATAGGGTTATTTGTTTCTCTGGAGCCTAATTTCTTGAGTTCTTTGTATATATTGGATATTAGCCCTCTATCAGATATAGGATTGGTAAAGATCTTTTCTCAATTTGTTGGTTGCCGTTTTGTCCTATTGACAGTGTCTTTTGCATTACAGAAACTTTGCAATTTTATGAGGTCCCATTTGTAGATTCTTGATCTTAGATTATAAGCTATTGGTGTTCTGTTCAGGAAATTTCCCCCTGTGCCTATGTGCTCGAGGCTCTTCCCCCACTTTCTTTGCTATTAGTTTCAGTGTATCTGGTTTGATGTGGAGGTCCTTGATCCACTTGTACTTGATCTTTGTACAAAAAGATAGTAATGGATCAATTTGCATTCTTCTACATGCCAGTTGAGCCATCACCATTAGTTGAAAATGCTGTCTTTTTTTCCACTGCATGGTTTTAGCTCCTTTGTCAAAGGTCAAGTAGCCATAAGTTTATGGGTTCATTTCTGGGTCTTCAATTCTATTCCATTGATCTACCTGCCTGCGACTCTACCAATACCATGCAGTTTTTATCACAATTGCTTTGTAGTACAGCTTAAGGTCCAGGATGGTGATTCCACCAGAGGTTCCTTTATTGTAGAGAATAGTTTTGGCTGTCCTGGTTTTTTTTTTTATTCCAGATGATTTTGCAAATTGCTCTTTCTACGTCTGTGAAGAATTGAGTTGGAACTTTGATGGGGGTTGCATTGAATCTGTAGATTGCTTTCGGCAAGATGGCCATTTTTACTATATTAATCCCGCCAATCCATGAGCATGGGAGATCTTTCCATCTCCTGAGATCTTCTTTAATTTCCTTCTTCAGAGACTTGAAATTTTTGTCAAACAGATCTTTTACTTGCTTAGTTAGAGTCACACCAAGGTATTTTATCTCATTTGTAACTATTGTGAAGGGTGTTGTTTCCCTAATTTCTTTTTCAGCCTATTTATCCTTTGTGTAGAGGAAGGTCACTGATTTTCTTGAGTTAATTTTATATCCAGGTACTTTACTGAAGTTGTTTATCAGGTTCAGAAGCTCTCTGGTAAAATTCTTGGGCTCACTTAAGTATACTATCATATCATCAGCAAATAGTAATAATTTGACTTCTTCCTTTCCAATTCGTATCCCTTTGATCTCTTTTTGTTGTCTAGTTGCTCTGGCTAGGACTTCAAGTACAATATTGAATAGATAGGGAGAGAGTGGGCAGCCTTGTCTAGTTCCTGATTTTAGTGTGATTGCTTCAAGTTTCTCTCCATTTACTTTGATGTTGGCTACTGGTTGGCTGTATATTGCTTTTACTATGTTCAAATATGAGCCTTGAATTCCTGATCTTTCCAAGACTTTTATCATGAAGGGATATTGGATTTGTCAAATGCTTTCTCAGCATCTAATGAGATTATTATATGTTTTTTCTTTGAGTTTGTTTATATAGTGAATTACATTGATGGATTTCTGAATATTGAACCATCCCTGCATCCCTGGGATGAAGCCTACTTGATCATGATGGATGATCATTTTGATGTGTTCTTGGATTTAGTTTGCAAGAATTTTATGGAGTATTTTTGCATTCATATTCATAAGGGAAATTGGTCTGAAGTTTTCTTTCTTTTTTAGGTCTTTGTGTGGTTTAAGTATAAGAGTAATTGTGGCTTCATAGAACGAATTGGATCGAGTACCTTCCATTTTTCTTTTGTTGAATAGTTTCAGGAGTATTGGTATTAGGTCTTTGAAGGTCTGATAAAACTCTGCACTAAACCCATCTGGTCCTTTTTTAAAAAATTGACAGAATATGTATAAATGTATTATATAAGATGATGCCTTGACATAAGTACACACAGTAGAATGGCTTGTCCCAGGTAATTAAGAGATCTGTACTTTACATATCAGTTATTTTCAGTAAGAAAAAATTAATCTATTCTTTTAAGCAATTTTCAAATATTTCAAAATTGTTATTTACTATAATCATCACCCTGTGTTACAAATCTGCTGAGCTCAAGAAATTATCTTACACCCTAAATTTAGTGAGATTGTGTGTGGTCTGCCTTTACTTTGCTTATATCACTGAACACAAAATTCCCCAAGTTCTCCCATGTTGTTGCATGAAACTGCCCGCAGTTTTATGAACGGGGTTCACCTCAGTTAGGAGGGAATAAAGGACCTGAAAGAGAGGGTTTGAAATGCAAAGAGAAAACGCGAAGCCAAGTTGCATCCCAATCAAGGCTCCACTTTACTGAGAACAAACAAGGGTTTTTATAATCACAGGGGAAACTGGAAAAAAGTCTCTGGATTAACTATAAAGAAAGTTCAGGTGCCAAAGTCTCCAGGTTCAGAAGATCTTCAGGGGGCTGGCATACTCAGGCAGTGAGCATGCTCAGGCGATGAGTGTATTCAGGTGGTAGGCATGTTCAGGCGGCTTCTTCAAAGACAAACAGTCAACAGAGAGCATCTGTCTTAGCTCTCAGGTGTTAGCCATCAAACAGAAGCTGTCAGGAGTCCAATGGATGACTGAAGTGAAGAGGGGATGTAACAGTTGCACATTCTTCTTAAGGCTGAATAGTAATTTTCCACTAGATATGGACACAAAGCACATTCTTTTCTATCACTTCATCCTTCATAAACATTAGTTAGACTTACTCTTTTGGCCAATATGAATAACACAACTAATAACAATGGGATTCAGTAATTTCTTCAAGTCATTCATCACACTCACTCTGGTTGTATCCCCACTCATCAGATTGCTTGATTATAGGTAGTTATTTGGCAATTTCCCTTTCAGTTCTTAAGAAGCCTCCACAGCATTTTTGTGGTTATGCATCTCTGCCAACAGTGCTTAACTGCTCTCTAGGTCCATGTCCTCACCAACAGGATTGTATGAAGTCACGGCCAAGGAAACTTCTATTTTCATTTCTAAGAGATAATATTCACAGCATTTTCCCCTTAAGTTATTTACTTAATTATTCACTTTACATCCCGATCTCAGCACCAGTCCCTCCACTCCTCACCACATTCTCCTTTCCCCTTCTCCTCTGAGAAGGGAAGGCCCCTCATGGATACCAACCAACCCTGGCACATCAAATCACAGGAAGACTAGACACATCTCTCCCATTGAGGACAGACAAAGCAGCCTAGCTAGGGGAAGGAGATCCAATGGGAGGCAACAGTCAGAGTCAGCCCACTCTACCCACTTTCCACTTCACTTATTAAGGGACTCACACTGAGACCATGCTGCACAGCTTCAACATATGTGTAGGCTTAGGTCCAGCCCATGCATGTCTTTGGTTAATAGATCAGTCTCTGTGAGCCCCCATGGGTCCAGGCTAGTTGACTCTAGACGTTCCTGTGGTGTTCTTGACCACTCCAGCTCTGGCTCCCTCAATCCTTCCTTGTAGTCTTCTACAATACTCCTGAGAACTGCTTAATGTCTGGTTGTGGGTCTCTGCATCTGTTTCCATCAGCTGCTGGATGTAGCCTCTCAGAGGACAGTTATACTAGGCTCCTATCTGTAAGCATAGCAAAGTATCACTAATAGTATAGGGGTTGGCTTTCTTTCCCATAGGATGGGTCTCAAGTTGGGTCAGTCATTAGCTGGCCATCCTCTGAATCTCTACATCATCTTTATCCATGCACAAGTTGTAGGCACGATACATTTTGGGTAAATGGTTTTGTGGGTAGCTTGAAGTCCCCCTACATCCACTGGAAGTCCCATCTTGCTAATGAGGTGACCGCATCAGCCTCCTTGTCTCTACCTCCTTGTAGTTAGGAGTCTCAATTACAGTCACCCCAATAGACTCCTAGGAGCCTTCCCCATCTCAGAGATGCCCCTCCCCACTGATTTCCCTTCTCTTTCCAAGCCCTCTCAACACCTCCAACTCTCCCACACCATATCCCCACCCCTGTTTCTGCCCCAGTCCCCCTCCTATCCAGTTCCCTCAGGTCATCCGCTTTCAATGTCTATTTTATTTCCCCTTCTGAATGATACTCAAGTATCCTGTTACTCAGCTTTTTTAGGTCTGTGGGTTGTAGCCTAGCTTATCCTGTATTTTATAGCTAATATCAACTTATGAGTGAGTGCATATCATAAGTGTCTTTCTGGGACTGTGCTACCACACTCAGCATGATAGTTTCTAGTTCCATCCATTTGCCTGCAAATTGCATGATGTCTTTGTTTTTAATAGTTGAGTAGTATTTCATTGTGTAAATATACCACATTTTTTTTTTATCCATTCTTTGATGGAGGGACATCAAAGGTTGTTTCCAATTTCTATTACAAATGAAGCTGCTATGAGCATAGTTGAGCAAATGTCCTTGTGGTACAATGTAGTATATTTTGGGTATATGCCCAGGAGTCGTATAGATGCATCTTGAGGTAAATATATTCCTAGTTTTCTAAGAAACCACCAAATTGATTTACAATATTTGTACCAGTTTGAACTTCCACCAGCAATGGAGGAGTTTTCCTCTTGCTCCAAATCCTCTCCAGGCAGTAAGTGCTGTCACTTGAGTTATCTTAAGCATTCCATTTGATAAAGATGGAATCTCAGGGTCCCTTTGATTTGCACTTCCCTGATAACTAAGGATATTGAACATTTCTTTAAGTGCTTCTCAAACATTCAAGATTCCTCAGTTGAGAATTCTCTGTCCAGCCCTGTACCCCATTTCTGAATTGGGTTATTTAGTTTGTTGGTGTCTAATTTCTTGGGGTCTTTATATATTTTGGATATTTGTTCTCTGTCAGATGAAGAGTTGGTGAAGATCTTTTAACATTCTGTAGGCTGCTGATTTGTTCTTTGCCTTACAGAAGCTTTTCAATTTCATGATGTCTCATTTATTGACTGTTGATTGTAGTATCTGAGCCATTTGGGTTCTGTTCAGAAAGCTGTGTCCTGTACCAATGCACTAAAGTCTATTCTCTCCTTTTTCTTCTATTAGATTTGGTTATCTGGTTTTATGTTGATGCCCTTGATCCACGTGGAATTGAGTTTTGTGCAGGGCAATAGATATGAACCATCTTGTTGGAGATGCTTTTTCCGCACTCTATAGTTTGGGCTTCTTTGTCAAAAATCAAAATGTGTGGATTTGCTTCTGTGTGTTTGATTCAATTCCATTGATCAACCTGTTTTTATGTCAATACCATGTGATTTTTATTGTTATTGCTCTATAGTACATCTGGAAATCAGGGATGATGATACTTACAGAAGTTCTTTTATTGTATAGGATTGTTTAGATATCCTGGGATTTTTGATAGATTTTGGGGGGTCACTTATGGACACTATCATAACATCTATGAATAGCAGTACTTTGACTTCTCCAATTTGTAAGCCTTTGATCTCCTTTAGTTGTCTTATTTCTCTGGCTAGAACTTCAAGTGCTATATTTAAAAGAGGAAGAGAGTGGATAGCCTTGTCTTTTCCATGATTTTAATGGAATTGCTTTAGGTTTCTCTCCATTGAATTTGATTTTGGCTGTTGGCTCTATGTATATTACCTTTATTGTGTTTAGGAGTGTGCCTGGTATCCCTGATCTTTCCAAGGCTTTTAACATGAATGGGAGTTGGACTTTTAGCCACTACAGATGGCACACAACTTGGTAGCCAAGAACTCACTTTTAGAAATTAATTGAAGGTTCCCAAATGGAATACACATGCACCTTGGCATAAGATTAGGAAGAGGGAAGAATTAACCGGTGAGCCATGCTGATTCACACGGTTCCTTCCCAAGGCATGCAAGCCAGGAAACTAGAACAGAGGAACACAGCTGCCAGCTGTGATTTTCCCCAGACCCTTCTAAAAGGTTTCTAGCTGCCTCACACAGCTTGAACTCAGAGGGGGAAGGAACTCCTGATATGCACGGGACAGGCTGCTTGGAGGAAGGCAGAGAGAGGCAGACAGTAGAGGCTGTTGGCCTCCAACAAGCAGATAATCAACGACAGAGATAAATGAAATTTGATTTGTTTTTAAGGATGGAAGTGAGTATAATGGTAATTGTTTTAATGTCCATAAATGTATATGGAATCAATATATGTGTAATAAAGAAATTCAGGCCTTTGCAGGGCAGTGGTGGTGCATGCCTTTAATCCCAGTACTTAGGAGGCAGAGGCAGGCAGATTTCTGAGTTTGAGGCCAGTGTGGTCTACAGAATAAGTTCCAGGACAGCCAGGGCTATACAGAGAAACCCTGTCTTGAAAAACCAAGAAAAAGAAAAAGAAAAAAGAAAAAAAAGAAAAAGAAATCTAGGCCTTTAATCTCAAATGTAGGAAATAAAGGCAAGGAGGGAGAATAGGAGGAATGAGAAAAATGCATTAAAAGAAATTTAAAAAGCCTATGCCAGGGCAGCTCTTGGGATCTTCAAACATGGTCTACATGGAATTTCTGGGATTGTTCAGCCTTGTGTGACAAAATTAGAGCCTGGAAATAGGCTTATACAGTAAGTAGAAGGGAATTTAATTAAAGTTAAATACATAGATGAATAAATACTTTGAGGTTTTTGATCTTATATTACAGGTCAAGAGAAGGGGGTTAGTTGAAAAAACTTATCTCAGAAAGATAAAGAAACTTATGTTAATTCAAGTTACATAAAGAAAAGGGAAATATATATCCACGGAAATATTATTCCCCATAGAAGGGAGGATTTAAGTATACAAAGATGAATAAATAATTAAGCTTTTGATCTTAACTTGTGGGTCCAAAAGCAGGGCATAGGGAGACTAACCTTATCTCAGATAAGTAGAAATTTAGGCCTTGATCTCACTATTAAAAATTAAATGTATAAGAAAAAAATAAGAGATAATAGAGGAGTACTATCTCAACAGATAATATTTGTTTTGATTGTTTTAACTGATTTGAATTGTTTTAATTATCAAAATGAAGATGATTATAAGTTGTGGTATTAATGATATTAAAATTCCTCTAGAAGAGAGATCCAATTAAATTAATTAATTCCATCTATAATGATTTCAAGTTACTGGACCAAGAACATGCTATTTTTGGGAGAGAGACTCTATTTGTGTTGACAGCAAAGAAGAAAAGGATCTGGACTCTCTCCAGAATGATATGAATCAGATATGACAGGGGAAGACCCCTAAAGGTCTTGGCTACCAAAAAGAAAAATTTGAGAAACTCAAACAGGACAAGTAACTTGATCTGCTGATCAAGGGAACAGCCCTACAACTGGCTAAGTAGAAAACCAGTTTTACTTAGATGTAAAAAAGTCTCTAGCCAAAACTTAATCGGAAATTAGACAATAAATCTTATTGGTTGTGTAATCCTTAAGATTCATCATGCCGTCCTTCACAGGGCATGAATAAAGATTTGTTACAATTAGTTATTGACCAAATTAACTCAGTTTAATTTAATTTCTCAAATTAAGACAGTTGTCTTTCACCTGCTCAAGCAAGGAACAAACATTCATTCTCAACTGACCCTATGCATCATGCGCAATCCATAAGAATATCTTAATAGACCTAACATTTTGGTTGTGAGATTTATACATTTCAGAATGTACAGCTCCAGCATGATTCTTCCTCAGGGATGCTGATATGACCTGTTATGATGGTGATATGATGCTGATATGATGCTGTTCCAGCCCCCTGCCTCCGGAAGCTATTTCCAGAGAATTGCTTCCAAACAGCTTCAGCAATAGCTGATGACTCCAGATGACCTCTCTTCATCCAACCTCTCAGATGGATCCAACCAAATCATGAGCTTTCTAAACATACAGAAACTAGATAACAGATGCTAGAACTAGTTTTCTTAAGTCTAACCAAAATTTCTAATTTTCCTACCCCTCCTCACACCTTTAAAGAATTTTTATCACGTCTATTCAGCAGGAAGAAGTTATGGAGAGTTGTCAACTCAATCCCTTGAGTTTAGGTGTCTGGTTATGGTTATTTTATAAATTATAGATAGGTTGTCATTTTAAGGGATAATTTGGAAATATTCATAATTTGGAACAGGAAGGAAATAGATGGGATGGATTACTAAATTTATTCTTAAACAAAGCATTGTACAGCCACAATTTTACATTGGTAGAAATCTTTATAATTGATACAAACTGAAGTTATAATTTGAACATTGGTACAGAATTTATAGGTTGACATGGATTTAAGGTTTTTAGTGGCATAAATTTCTTATATTGATACAAATATTGAAATTGATATTGTTATTCTTAAATGAGCATTATGCCTATATAACTCATTTAAGAATACAAGGCTTAGACCCAGTCCTTCTAATAGCTACTATTGCAAACTGTTTAAGGTGATTAAGTAACACAAGTTAAGGGCCAGATAGTAAAGTCATAATTATATTAGATTCTAATTTAATTATAATAAAATGTTTTTAAATTATTCAAACAGAAATAGCTAAAATAGTAAAGGGTCAACAATTCAGATGTATTTTATAGTCTTCAAAAACATCAGAAATCCACAGAATCTCACATTTAACATTAATTCATTATTAAAGACCATTTGACTAGAGACATGTGCTCCTGGCAGCACTCACTTCATGGTTCAAAGAAGAAACTGAGCATCAAAATCTTCATATGGAGTTGCTCCAGTTATAGCAAGACAGTCATTGGACAAAAATTGCCCTATTTATCTACAGACAAAAAAAAATGCTTTCAGGAAAGGATACACAATGGTGGATAGTCAACAGTTTAGCTCTGGCAGTACAGTGGAAACTAGTCCTTCATAGTTCCTGCTTCATTTTAAGGTCTCTCAGGTGGTTCTGGGCCAGAAGGCTTAAGATAGATACTCTGACATTTTGAGTAATAGGGGACTGTCCAGGTAGTCAGCTGTCTCTACAATTTGTTTAAGTTTTGGAAGCTTTGTTTTTGCGCTTCCTATATATTCAGGTAATAATTCTTGGATTTCTGGCAGGGATGAAGACTATAGTCTCCTAATCAAACTCAAGTTGTTTAGCTTTGAGAGAGATGATATAGATTTGAAAGGATAGTTTTCAGATGATAATGCAAGCTAAAATCACAACATAATTCAGGTGTAGAATTGTAAGTTCTTTGTGTTAGAATAGGTAGAATTTATCTAATTGACAAATGCAATAGACTAAATGTAAATTTTATATCATACTTTGTAATTTACATAATTTTATGATTATGCTCAATTGATGTATGTGAGAAAATAGCTCTTTTTTATATTGGCTACCAAAATCCATGCTCAGACACTGAGGGTCCCTGCCTCCAGGTGGCTTTGATTGGTAATAAAGAATTGCTGCCCAGCCAAAGGCAATGCCCCAGCCAATGGGGATAGGCTGAGGAGGGTAGGCAGGGGGGTGTGCCCAGAAGGTAACAGGGCAGCAAAGATAAAATATAGATTTAGAAGGTGTTAAGCCAGAAATCTAAGAGGGGAGGGTGTGGTAGCCTCGGGGAGGTTTGGAAGTATTCAACCATTGGACTAGGAAGGGATATCAGCATTAGCTGGCATGTGTATATCTTCCATTTGCTAATCCAGAGCTCTTGATGGGTCCAGAGGAGCTATGCACGCCCCCCTAGGAGCTTAAAGCAGATTAATTATTCACTGCTACAGATTTTTTCAAAGGCTTTTTCAGCATCTAATGAGATGATCTAGTATTTTTTCTTTCTGTTTGTTTATATGTTGGATTCAATTGATAGAATATCATATATTGAACCATCCACTGCATCCCTGGGATGAAGCCTACTTGATCATGTTGGTTTTTATGTGGTTTTGGATTTGGTTTGCGAGTGTTTTATTAAGTATGCTTGCATCAATTTTCATAAGGGAAATTGGTCTGATGTTCTCTTTTTTTGTCGAGTCTTTGTGTGGTTTAGGTATCAGGGTGAGTGTAGCCTCTCATAGAATGAATTTGACAATGTTCCTTCTGTTTCTATTTTGTGGAATAGTTTGAGGAATATTGGTAATGGCTCTTCTTTTAAAGTCTAGTAGAAATCTGCACTAAAACCATCTGTGCCTGGGCCTTTATTGGTTGGGAGGCTTTTAATGACTGTTTCCTTAGGGGTTATAGGACTAAATAAATAGTTTACCTGATCTTGACTTAACTTTGGTAAATGGTATCTATCTAGAAAATCATGCATCTCATTTAGATTTTCCAGTTTTGTGGAGTATAGACTTTTGTAGTAAGACTTTAGAAATTATTCAAATTTCCTCAGTGTCATAACTTCTTCCTTCTCATTTTTGATGTAACAATTTGGATACTCTCTGTCTTTTTTTTTTTTTTTTTTTTTTTTTTTTTTTTGATTAGTTTGGCTCATCTATCTTGCTGATTTTCTCAATGAACCAGCTCTTGGTTTCCTTAATTCTTTGTACTGTTCTGTTTGTTTTTAATTGATTGTTCTAGAACTTTCAGGTGTATTTTTAAGTTGCTAGTATGAGAACTTTCCAATTTCTTTCTGAAGGATCTTAGTGCTGTCGAGTTCCTCCTAGCACATTCATAAAAGACACATTATTAAAGCTTGAATCACATATCAAACCACACACATTAATAGTGGGAGACTTCAAAACCTGACTCTCATCAATGAGCAAATCTTAGTTTCAAAGCAGAAACTAAACAGAAAAATAATGAAACCAACAGATATTCTGAATCAAATAAGCCTAACAGATATCTACACATATTTCACCCAAACACAAATGACTACGCTCTCTTCTCAGTAGCTCAGGGAACCTTCTCCAAATTTGATTTCTTCCTTTCTATTTTGTATCTCCTTGATTTCCTTTAGTTGTCTTATTGCTCTAGCTAAGACATATGGACTATATGACAGCATTTTCTATAAATATACTGTCGATTCTTACGTCTTTTTTGAGAAATGCCTGATTTCTTTGTCCACATTTTAACCATTTCATTTTATTACAATTAAAGTGTTTGAGTTCCTTATATATTTAGGGTATTAATGCTTATCAACTGGTTGGTTTGCTGTACCTTTTCCCAGTGTGGTGCTTGGTTCTTCACTATTTAGTTCTGCATACCACAGCAAATTAATACTTGTGGTACTGGGCAAGATGATGAGCATTCCAAAAAGTATGGACTTCTTGATCTCTCACCTATCCTCCTGGAGTTTCCACACCAATTGGATAGTAAAAATGGTGCATTGAATAGAGAGAAGGGAACAGAGACTAGAAGAATGAGCTCAAGATGGGGAGATGTAGAAATCACTGGCAGCAACAAGAAGGGACTTTAAACTTTTTTGGGGATTATAGTTACACAATTTCTCCCTTCCCCTTCCTCCCTCCAGCCCTCCCATGCACCCTGCTTTCGAGAATTTACTCTTTCAAATATGTGGGCTATTTTAAAAATAATTGTTATTAAACAGACACTTCTAAGAACTAAAGCATTTTGCAGAAGTTGTACCCAAGGGGACTGAGGAAGTGTGTCTTAGCTAGGCCTGGAATAAACACCTGACTTCACTGAGAGCAAAGATGAGAAGGCATCTCTGTAGCTTCATAAAAGCTAAGTGAGCACAGAACCTGGGTGGCTCATCACCGAAGTTCATTCCGTGGTAACAAGCCTGTCTGTTGGGATTCCCTATACCCAGCCATACAGGGTATAAACGCATTCTCACAGATTAGACTATCTGAACATAAATTCCTATTGATAACATATGCTCCCCTACATGATTTTTCAGAATACTCTAACAGTATTTCTTTAGCAAACAAATGATCCTTCTTTAAGACCCCTCCCCCCAAATGGTAATAGGACTGAAAGCAAGGAGACTAACTGTATCTACTTTGAACCACCAGATGTCAGACTTTGCAAAGCAATCTATCTGTGTAGCCCAAAGCCTGAAATGAAGGGATTCCAGACAGGCACAACTTTCCTAGAATAGTTATATAGGTTTTGATGCTTCTACATACTAATCATCATAGATGCTCCATAACTGGTTTCTATATTAGATCCTCGTGTCAGATGCCCTGCACAATGTACAGATTCACATTTAGAGTCTTAAAACTGACAGTGCCTATCCACAGGAGAGGCTGAAAAAAAAAAAAAAACTTCCCCAAGTTTAGGTGTAGGGAGAGCAAGGAGACTCATAGCTATTATTACATATCATTATTACACAGACTGATAAAAATAATTGTACAGCATTAAAATTACCCATCTGCTGAATGCTGAGGTGATACCAAGTTGGCCAAGTTCTACCATATTAAAGCAAAGGCAGTGGTTCTCAACCTGTGGGTAGCAACCCCACTGAGAGTTGAATGACCCTTTCACAGGGGTCACTTAGGACCATCAGAAAACACAGATATTTACCTTATGATCCATAACCGTAGCAAAATTACAGTTATGAGGTACCAATGAAGTGGATGGAGGTCACCAAAATATAAGGAACTGTATTATAGGGTCACAGCATTAGCAACCACTGTATTAAACTATATATAATCTAAACATAATAAGTGAGAGAGCTGCTGGCAACAATTTGACATACGGGTCTGCAACCTCAGCTCACATCCAGTCACGTGCGTGCATTGCTATCTTCAGTGGCTTATCTCAAACACAAACAAGTCAGCCTACCACCTTGTCCCAATAACTTCCCATGGACATAAAATACAGTTCTGAGTCTGTTTGCCATGGCATGGAAGTTGCCATGACCTGGCCCCTGCCTCCATCTGCCTCCATTGCCTTCTGTATTCTACTACCCAAAGCCATAATTTATCTCAAACAGCAACCAAATATAATCCTTCCTGGAGCCTTGTGTGCTTAGCATCCCCTCATCCTGGATTTTCATTCTTGGGAACTTTTTCCTATCATTCATTCATTTATTTGTTCATTCATGTATCTGGAAAAAATACTCCCTTTTCTGAGAGAAATTTCCAAACAGCCAAAATATAACCATATGATCACCTAGAATCCTATCAAATCCCATTTTCTCTAGCCTTCTCCACTCATTGTTCTTTCCAGATGCACCTCATTCTGTTTATTTTTTTAATTGTCAAGTGTATAATGAGGATTGTATGCATGCGTCTACTGTATTTGTATCATTCCTACCCCCTAATCTGTCCCCTCCAATTGCTGCTAGATTTTTCCCCTCTCCCATGTTGTGTAACCTCATGAATGCAGGGACTGGTCTGCATATTCAGAACTCTACCTGTGCCTAAATAACAATGCCTGTTGTATTCATAACACTCCTACATCAAACATTTGTTGAATGAATTCATGAGAATCAGATTGGCTTACAGTATAATTTGCTTTCCTATTCGGCCCATGCTACTATGATTACCCTCATCAGATCTCATACCCCAGGGATATTTGAGAACCATCACCTTTCCCATGTGTGGACACTTAACTATGCTGTCAATGGGACATCATATGGCTGGTGTCCGTTGGTTCTACCCACTAGAAATCATGGGAGGCTAGGCGTTCTTCTAGTGCCAGTGCCTTGCAGCATTTTTGTTCCTCAGTGTGTTTCACAGTGAACAGGGACATTAGGTCGGTGGGGGCAGTGACAATCGGTTCCATCTGGTGCTGTGGTTCTCCGTCTTCATAATGCTGCCACCTTGTAATACAGTTCCTCAAATTGTGGTGACTCCAAACCGCAAAATAATTTGCGTTGCTACTTCATAACTGTAATTTTGCTGCAGTCAGGAATCGTTATGTTAATAGCTGTGGTTTCTTAGGGTCCCAGGAGATCCCTGTGAGAAGTTCCACTCCTTGCGGAGTCCCAACTCATAGGTAGAGAAACAGTCTGCTAATGCTATAGTCTCCATAAATGCCTCCACTATCAGGTACCTTCCTAGCCTTTCAAGCAGACCTAGGAAATGGAGAGTCCTTAGCTCTTACCTGGTCAGTTCTACAGCTTTTGGTGTAGGATGACTGAAATCCTTGGCCCTAAGACTTGACAGCTTCCTAGAAAGCTTCCTCTGTCTGAAGCCTCTTTTTTTTTCTTTTTATTTTTTTATTTTTATTTTTTATTTTTTTATTTTTTAGATATTTTCTTTATTTACATGTAAATTTCTCCATTCCCAGTTTCCCCTCCAAAAAAACAAAGAAACAAACAAAAACAACAAAAACAAACCAGAAACTGGAGAGAGCATATTCTAGCAATTTGACAGCACATCTGAAAGCTCTAGAACAAAAAGAAACAAATTTCCCAAGAGGAGTCAAAAGCAGGAACTAATCAAAATCAGGGCTGAAATCAACCAAATAGAAACAAAAAGAACTATGCAAAGAATCAACCAACCCAGGAGCTGATTCTCTGAGAAAATCAACAAAATAGATAAACCCTTAGCCAGACTAACTAGAGGGCACAGAGACATTTTCCTAATTAACAAGATCAGAAATGAAAAGGGAGATATAACAGCAGACACTGAGGAAATCCAAAAAATCATGAGAGCCTACTACAAAAGCCTATACTCAACAAAACTGAAAAACCTGGATGAAATGGACAATTTTCTAGACAGATACCAGGTACCAAAGTTAAATCAAGATCAGATCAGTGATCTAAGCAGTCCCATATCTGCTCATGAAATAGAAACATCATTAATAGTCTCCCAACCAAAAAGACCCCAGAACCAGATGTATTTAGTGCAGAGTTTTATCAGACATTCAAAGAAGACCTAATACCAATACTCCTCAAACTATTCCACA
>NW_022196894.1:46928858-46966651 GCF_008632895.1 Mastomys coucha | reverse complement strand
TTTTTTTTGTGTGTGTGTGTGTCCCAGGGCTTGCGATAGCAGAATACCTGGTCCAAATTCTTTCAAAAGTCCTGGCTAAAACCTGTTCCATCAAAAGAAGGGCAATCAGCTTTAATAGTTACATAGTTTCCCCGAGGCAACCGCAGTGTTCCAGATGGCTGCTGATTTACCATCACCCGCAATCTGTCTGTTTTGCTGATGGTCCTTTTTCTTGAGACGGCCAGAATGGCAGGGGAAGTCTACCAATTACTAATTAGGAAGTCAAATTGTTCCATTCTCTGGGGTATTTATTTATTTATTTTGCAGGGAAATGCACATGAGAATATGCTTACAAGAAAAAGTTAAATATATTAACAGAGTCTAGCAGTGCTCTAACAATGCCTAATACCTCTCCAGTCCTTCTGGTAGAAGTCACTCCTGTTATCTCTGTCTCCAGGGTGGTCTATTCTTCCATAAATTATTCATTTCCCCTCATTGCCACGGACACTAATTGTACAGTCATTCCATTCTAAGACTTTGTTAATACTTTCCCTCCCATGTTTCTATCTTATATTGTACTGCCCATCATACCAGATTAATTGTCCCAACATTGTTCTCAAACACACAGCACACACACACACACACACACACACACACACACACACACACACGCACACACGCACGCACGCACGCACCCACGCACGCACGCACACACACACACAGACCTCTGTTCCTTTTTTACTGGCTTCTTGTTCTTTTTTTCCTTTTCTTTAACTCCCTTTTATTTTTTCATTTTAACGTGTGGTAGTGCATTCCTGTAGTTCCAGTACTTCAGAGGCTAAATCAGTATGTTTTTAAGTTTGAGGCTAGTTTGTCCTTCACAGCTAGACTCTATCCAAATAGAACAGACAAAACCTTCAAACAAATAAGCCTTTATTTATTTACTCTTTTTCTTACCCTGCCTTCCTCTTTCCTTTCACATTTAATTAGGAAATACTTTAGTATTTTAACCAATACCAAGACTTGCATTTACTTTATGGGTCTGCATTAGAACCTGATTGATAAACTAGCCAAATATCAAAAGCATGGAGCACTTCTAAGGTTTAGGTAGGAAATCAGGCAAATCAGCCTGTGAGCATTGGGTGACCATGCCCAGAGACTCAGGAACCTTCTGTAGATTTCCTTGTGAGTTCTGCAATGGCTCCCTGCCATTCATTCTTGGCACAGAATGTATTTGTGAAATTGGTTTTTAAAATCCAAGTTCTTTCTCTGCCATGGGAATTCTAGTTATGTAAAGTTACTTAAAAAGCACTTTTTCCCCATAAGAATAGTAACCCCCAGGGAGAAGTGCATACTGGTAGGGAGGTCATATGCAGCTGCAGAAGCAATAACCACGGCAAGTATATTAGGTAGTGCCTGCCTACTTGGTTTATTATAAAAAGAAATATGGGATATCACGAAGGAGGAAGCATTTTAAATATATAATGTGTAGTAAAATAGAAAGCATTTCAGTGACTTTAGAGGGTGGTCTTCCTAATGGAAAGGGAAAGAATGAAAAATTACTAAGCATTTTTTGGAAACTGACCAAGGTAGACATTTTTCAGACAATACACAAGAGTAGTTTTAATTAGTGATGAGGTTGGTTAATATTTGGGGGGGGGAATGGTGACTCAACAATATTAAGACTGGAAAGATGACTCAGTGGACAAAGCACTTGCTGTTCAAACCTAAAGAACTCCAGCTGGACACTGGGGTATGCATCTGTAATCCCAGCACTCCTAAGAACGCAGTAATAAACAACAAAAAGACACTGTTTCTCAAACAAGGGAGAAGGAGGGACTGACTCCTGAGGTTGTCCTCTGACTTCCACACAGTCATGTGGCATGCACATCCTCTCTCTTTCTCTTCTCTTCTCTTCTCTTCTCTTCTCTTCTCTTCTCTTCTCTTCTCTTCTCTTCTCTTCTCTTCTCTTCTCTTCTCCTCTCTCTCTCTCTCTCTCTCTCTCTCTCTCTCTCTCTCTCATACACACACACACACACACACAAACCATATGTACAAAACTTTTAAAAATTAACAGTATTGTCTACTTCAGTATAAAAGACTTTCTTTGATGTTCTGGAATTGGCTTCATATGTTTGAACTAAGGAATAAGTTGACCCTTGCTAAAAATTTAAATATACCATACCAAAAGGTGCCTAAAAAGTTATACCACAGAGACACCTGCACATCCATGTTTATTGCAGCACAATCACATCACCCAAGATATGAACTGGTCCACAGACCCATCAACAGATGAATGAATAGTTAAGATATGAAAACAATAGAGTTTTATTTAGTCATATAAAGAAGGAACATATCATTTGTAGGCCAGTGGAGGGAACTGGAGTGTGTTAAGTGAAATAAGTCACACTCACAAAGGTAAATATCATGTTTTTCCCTCTCATATGTGGAAATTAAAATATATGATATATAACATGATAGAATGATGCAATGCAAAGCCAGAAGGACAAACAGGGAGGAAAAATTCTAGAGGGTTTGGGAAGGGGAGCAAGAGAGCATAAGAGAGATTAAAAGTGTGTGTGTGTGTTGCGGGGGGGAAGCCAGTTATATTAGAGAATGCCTATAGCCCCAGCATATGGGAGGCAAAGGCATGAGGTGCCCTGACAGTGGGAGGCCATATTGGTCTATATAAGGTTCTATGTTGGTGAAGTAAAATGTAAAGATTAAAATGAAATGTCAAAAGTGAGATGAAAAGAAGGACAGAAGGGAGAGATGAAAAAAGGAAGGGGAAAAGGAGTAAGAAGTGGAGGGAGGGAGTGAAGGAAGAAAACACACAAAAGGAAGAAAGGAAAATAGAATAAAAAGGAGCACTTGTACGTGCTCATATGCAGAACCTAGATTGAAATGGTACAAAAGCAGAAAATAGTCTATATGGAGGAGGGAGTCCAGAAGGAAGGTGGACTAAGAGAGGGTGTTGGGGCAAATATGAGCAAATTACAATGATAGACATGTATGAATGTCATAAACAAGCTACTGCTTTTATGTTTACTAAAATTAATAAGAATATGTAGATATATGCAAAGTTATTTTAATGCAAAATCAGAAGAATTGTCACTTTTCAAGGATTTGGCTTCACTAAATGTGTTCATGATTTACCCGAATGACTGCATTTCCTAATACCCATGAGATGCACGAATGAGAAATGTAGTTGATTAGGTTTTTATCAGGATTCTAATTTGCAAGTTCTCCATCTCCAGATCAGAATTTCCCCACTCTGGCTTTGATAACCGGCATCCAAGCTTGCTTCCAAATTTGGATATAAAATATTATTTTGGAATGGGATTGCAAAGAAAGCAGATGGATTAAAAAAGCTTGGCTTATATATATTGATCCTATGAGTAAACAGGAAATCCTAGCCATTTGCTATGTTTCTGTTTTGATTGACATTAGAGTGGGTGAAAATAAAATGGATATTTACTAACATCAAAAAATAGTATTGCCTAACCAGACTCAATTGATTCCACGTATTTCTCCTTTATTAACTTTCTCTTGTCCTATACAATCCAGACCTAAGGTTACTTTAAAATTTATTGCTTGAAAAATAAAATGCAGACATGTGACATATGGATATAATTTATATTTTTTCATATTATTTGTAAGAGAGCTAGACATTCACACCAAACAATGAATTTTTTCTGTGTTTTACTTTATATATATATATATATATATATATATATATTTAAACAAATACTTTATTTATTTAACATTTCAAATGTCATCCCATTGATAATAGTTTTCATTATCCTGGGTTTTTGTTATTCCAAATGAATCTGAAAATTGCTCTTTCTAATTCTATGAAGAATTGGAAATTTTGATGGAGATTGCATTCAATATGTACATTGCTTTCATCAAGATGGCCATTTTTACTATGTTAATCCTCCCAATCCATAAGCATGGGAGATCTTTCCATCTTCTGTGGTCTTCTTCGATTTCTTTCTTCAGAGACTTGAAGATCTTATCATACAGATCTTTCAGTTGCTTGGTTAGAGTCACACCAAGATATTTTGTATTATTTGTGACAATTGTGAAGGGTGTCATTTCCCTAATTCCTTTCTCAGCCCATTTATCCTTTAAGTATAGGAAGGCTACTGATTTGTTTGAGTTAATTTTATATCCAATCACTTTCTTGAAGTTGTTTATCTGCTGTCAGAGTTTTCTGGTGGAATTTTTGGGGTCACTTAAGTATACTATTGTATCATCTGCAATAGTAACATTTTGACTTCTTCATTTCCAATTTGTATCCCTTTGACCTCCTTTTGTTGCCTAGTTGCTCTAGCTAGAACTTCAAGTACTATATAGAATAGATAAGGAGAGAGTGGGCAGCCTTGGTTAGTCCCTGATTTTAGTGGGATTGCTTCAAGTTTCTCCCCATTTAATTTGATGTTGGCTACTGGTCTGCTGTATATTGCTTTTACTATGTTTAGATATGGGCCTCAAATACTTGATCTTTCCAAGACTCTTAACATGAAGGGGTGTTGAATTTTGTCAAATGCCTTTTCAGCATCTAATGAAATGATTATGTAGTTTTTTTCTTTGAGTTTGTTTAGGATTACATTGATGGATTTCCATATATAGAACTATCCCTGCATCCCTGGGATGAAGCCTACTTAATCATGGTGAATGATCATTTTGGTGGGTTCTTGAATTTGGTTTGCAAAAATTTTATTCAGTACTTTTTCATTGATATTCAACAAGGGAAATTGGTCTGAAGTTCTCTTTCTTTGTTGGGTCTTTGTGTGGTGTTGATAACTGTAGCCTCATAGATCAAATTGGGTAGTGTTCCGTTTTTGGAACAGTTTGAAGAATATTGGTATTAGGTCTTCTTTGAAGGTCTGATAGAATTCTGCACTAAACCAATCTGGTCCTGGGCTTTTTTTTTTTTTTTTTTGGTTGGGAGACTTTTAATGACTGCTTCTATTTCTTTAGGAGTTATGGGACAGTTTAGATGATTTAGCTGATCCTGATTTAATTTTGGTAGCCAGTATCTGTCTAGAAAATTGTCCATTTCATCTAGATTTTTCCAGTTTTGTTGAGTATAGGCTTTTGTAGTAGGATCTAATAATTTTTTAAATTTTCTCAGTTTCTGTAGTTATATCTCCGTTTTAATTTCTGATTTTGTTAATTTGGATACTGTCTCTGTGCCTTCTGGTTAGTCTGGCTAAGGATTTATCTATCTTGTTGATTTTCTCAAAGAACCAGCTTCCTGCTTTGTTGATTCTTTGTATGGTTCTCTTTGTTTCTATTTGGTTGACTTCAGCTCTGAGTTTGATTATTTCCTGCCTTTGACTCCTCTTGGGTGCATTTGCTTCTTTTTGTTCTAGAGCTTTCACATGTGCTGTCAAGCTGCTAGTGTATGCTCTGTCCAGTTTCTTTTTGCAGGCACTCAGAGCTATGAGTTTTCTTCTTAGCACTGCTTTCATTGTGTCCCATAAGTTTGGGTATATTGTGACTTCATTTTCATTAAATTCTAAAAAGTCTTTAATTTCTGTATTTCTTCCTTGACCAAGTTAGTATTGAGTTGAGTGTTGTTCAGCTTACATGTGTATGTGGGCTTTCTGTTGTTTTTGTTATTATTGAAGACCAGCATTAATCCATGGTGATCTGATAGCATGCATGGGGTTATTTCTTCAGTCTTGTATCTGCTGATGCCTGTTTTGTTACTGATTACATGGTCAATTTTGAAGAAGGTACAATGAGTTGCTGAGAAGGTATATTCTTTTGTTTTAGGATGGAATGTCCTATAGATATCTGTTAAATCCATTTGGTTCATAACTTCTGTTAGTTTCACTGTGTCTATGTTTAATTTCTGATTCCATGATCTGTCTATTACTGAGAGTAGGGTGTTGAAGTCTCCCGCTATTATTGTGTGAGGTACAATGTGTGCTTTGAGCTTTAGTAAAGTTTATTTTATGAATATGGGTGCCCTTACATTTAAAGCATAGATGTTCAGAATTGAGAGTTCATCTTGGTAGATTTTTCCTTTGACCAATATGAAGTGTCCTTCCTCATCTTTATTGATAACTTTAGGTTGAAAGTTGATTTTATTCAATATTAGAACAGCTACTCTAGCTTGTTTCTTGAGACCATTTGCTTGGAAAATTGTTTTCCAGCCTTTTAATTTGTGGTAGTATCTGTCTTTGCCACTGAAGCATGTTTCCTATATGCAGCAAAATGCTGGGTCCTGTTTTCATAACCAGTCTGTTAATCTAAGTCTTTTTATTGGGAAACTGAGTCCACTGATGTGAAGAGATACTAAGGAATAGTGACTGTTGCTTCCTGTTATTTTTGATGTTATTTTTATGTGGCTTTCTTCTTTTGTGTTGTTTGTTTGTGTCTATCTTCTTTTGTGTTTGTTGAAAGATTATTTTCTTGCTCTTTCTAGGGTGCAGTTTATGTCCTTGTGTTGGTTTTCTATCTATTATCCTTTGTAGGCCCGGATTTGTGGAAAGATACTGTACAAATTTGATTTTGTCATGAAATATCTTGGTTTCTCCACCTATGGTAATTTAGAGTTTTGCTGGGTTTAGCAGCCTTGGCTGGCATTTGTTTTCTCTTACGGTGTGTATGACGTTTGCCCAGGATCTTCTAGGTTTCATAGCCTCGGTAAGAAGTCTGGTGTAATTCTGATAGGGTCTGCCTTTATGTGTTACTGGTTCTTTTTCCATTACTGCTTTTAATATTCTTTCTTTGTTTTGTGCATTTGGTGTTTTGACTATTATGTGACAGGAGTTATTGCTTTTCTGGTCCAATCTGTTTGGAGTTCTGTAGGCTCCTTGTATGTTATGGGCATCTCTTTCTTTAGGTTAAGGAACTTTTCTTCTATAATTTTTGAAGATACTTACTGGTCCTTTAAGTTGGCAATCTTCACTCTCTTCTATACCTATTACCATCAGGTTTGGTCTTCTCATTGTGTCCTGGATTTCCTGGATGTTTTGGGTTAAAGTTTTTTGCATTTTCTTTGACTGTTGTGTCAATGTATTCTATGGTATTTTCTGCACCTGAGACTTCTCTCTTTTATCTCTTGTATTCTGTTGGTGATGCTTGCGTCTATGACTCCTGATCTCTTTACTAGGTTTTCTATTTCCAGGGTTGACTCCCTTTGTGATTTCTTTATTGCTCCTATTTCCATTTTTAGATCCTAGATGGTTTTGTTCATTTCCTTCGCCTATTTGATTGTGTTTTCCTGTAATTCTTTAAGAAATTTTTGTGTTTCCACTTTAAGGGCTTCTAGCTGTTTACCTGTGTTCTCCTGTATTTCTTTAAGGGAGTTTTTATGTCCTTCTTAAAGTCCTCTGTGATGTGATTTTAATTCAGAGTCTTGGTTTTCCAGTGTGTTGGGTTATCCAGGGCTTGCTGTGGTAGGTGAACTGGATTCTGATGATGCCAAGTAGCCTTGGTTTCTGTTGCTTATGTTTTTGCCCTTGCCTCTTGCCATCTGGTTACCTCTGGTGTTAGTTGATCTTGCTTTCTCTGACTGTGGCTTGTCCCTTTTGTAAGCCTGGAGAGCTATGACGCAGGGTCAGTTCTGGGGCACAGACAGAAACCAGAAGGATCCTGTCCCAGGCCCTTTCTTGGTTCCCATGTTCTGATGGCTTTGGGCAGGTCCCTCTTGGGCCAGGAATTTGAGCAGAAGTGATGGTCTCACCTGTGCTCTCAGGTGTGTCAGCACTCCTGGGAGACCTGCTCTCTCCTCTCCTGGAAGGATATGGGTACAGAGAGCTGTGGCATAGGGTCAGCTTCAGGCGCAAATGGAAATAGGAAGGATCCTGTCACAGGCTGCTTCACAGTTCCTGTGTCCTGAGTACTCTGGGAGGGTTCCTCTTAGGCCAGGTATTTGAGCAGAAGTGGTGGTCTCACCTGTGCTCACAGGTGTGTCAGCACTCCTGGGAGACCAGCTTTCTCCTGGTGGAACCCGGATTTGGAAAGCTGTGGAAGAAGGTCAGCTCCCAGCACATATGGAAACTGGAAGGTTCTGTGTTTTTCTTAATCTAAATGGAATATGAAATTAATCCAGTAGGCAGAAACAGGTCATCTACACAAAGTGAGCCTGAATAGCCCACTGTGTCAACTACACAGTACCATGTTTTTGGGATTTTGTTTGATTGTTTCATTTATCCTCAAAGACCCATGTGATGGAAATTAATATATAGTTTGTGAAATTCATATATATACATGTGTACATGTATATATATGGATGTGAGAGAGAGTGCATACACATAAACATTTAGATCTGCTTTATGTAATGTCAGTCTTTGAGGTAGGTAAAAAGAATTATACAAACAATAATTTCCTTGGAAGCATTATGCACAATGAAGTATGTTATCAGAAGACTCAATGGCTAGACCAAAGCTATGAGTATACAGTAATAAACTGAATTGCATACAAAAGTAATTATATATAATGAATAATAGAATTCCATGATGCCAAAAGAGATAAATCAAATTCAATATTGTAGTAATTACAAAGGAAACTTTTTATAGCTTAAAATTAAACCATTGTCTATTTTCGCATGCATTTTGATTTGCAAAATTAGCAGAAAGCATGTACCATCAAATTGAAAAGGCAAAATTATAATGATGAGATAGCTAACTGCTCAATAAGTTGGTATATAAAGAATTGGTTTTAAATTCCATTGAAGGTTTTTTTTTATTTTGCACATCAACTTTTGTGATGCAATTACCCATAAGAAGCCCATTAATCTGTTGTGGAGATAAACAAAGTCCGCTATTTAAATATTACCACTAGGTTAGAGTTGGTGCTCAATGCCAGAGTGTTTGCCTATCATATGGAGCTTCTATGTTTGACTTCCAGCACACACAAAAAAACAGTAAATAAATAAAATTAGAGAGATGGAAGACAAAATGTTTAGCAAATAAAGTGTGATTAAAGTTGAGGGTATGTGCATCCAACATTTAGGATTAGATGTGAGAGTCAAGGTTAAGAGAAGCAGCCTTCTCTTTCTGCATTCTTGGGGAATTCTGACATTGCACCACTGGTAAAAGAATTCAGAAATGTCAAAAGTAACTATGATGTGCTCCTCATGTCAACCTTATTCGTGTTAAGTACCGTCAGGAAAACAGATCTCTGGCTGTATTTGCTTGGGATTATCTAGATTAAGTCAATTGAGGTGGGAAGATTCACTGTAATTATGCACAGTACCATTCCATAGGTTGTGGTGATCATTCCATTCGAATTCAGGGCTTCCAGACTATGGACACATTACATGGCCAGCTACCTCCTGTGTCTGCCTGGCTTATCTTTTTTTTTTTTTCTTTGAGACCAGGTTTCTGTGTGTAGCCCTGGCTGTCCTGGAACTCACTCTGTAGAACAGGCTTGCCTCGAACTCAGAAATCCACCTGCCTCTGCCTCTCAGTGTTGGGATTAAAAGCATGTGCCTCCATTGCTAGGCTTGGCTTACCTTTCTTATGGTGATAGATTATTCCCCTGAAACTGTAACACAAGCTAATTTGTGCTTCTTTAAATTGCTTTGGTCACATATTTGGTTGTAGCAATGAGACTAAGATCTACTACAATATATATTCAAGATATTGATGGCTTGAAGTGAGATGACTTGCTTCTTGAGGACAACAATATAGAGAGCCTAGCCAACAGAAACCAGGACAACACATGCCTCTCTGAGAACATGTGAAACAATTTTTTAAAATTTATTTTCCCAAATTATAGGATATGAGCACTTTGATGGTCTTTCAATGGGGTAGAGGAAAGATGAAAAACAAGGCTTTTCAATATTTTGCTAACTGTCCGATGTTTTATCCCCACCTCCTTAATCCCTATAAGCAGTCAGAACAGAGTCTCCATGTCTTAGTCAATGAAGTCAATGACTTTCCCTGTCTTTCTGAAGAAACACTCACTTAACGGCTTTTCCTTAGGCTCACTAATGGCTGTTAGGGTGACAATGATGTTGGATGCTACTTTTGATGTGGAGGGTCATTGCAGCACCCAATTTTCCTCTGCGATTTGGAATTCAGAATCACAGCTGGCTCTGATTATCAACGGAATGAAAGTTAAATAATTCTGATCAGAACCAACCCTCTGCTCAGAAAAGGGCCCACTGATCACTTCCCCAGGAAGCCATGCTTTCAGAGTCTGCTCTCACTTTGATAACCAACCTCATTTGCTCATCCAAAGCATGAAGGACTGCCTTTATCTACATGCATGAAACTTCAGAAAGCAGTCCACACTCAGGAAAAGGGCTGAATTCAAACTATTTATGTTGCTCTAAGGTTCTTATAATGCCTTATGATCTCCTTTGAGCTAGTAGAAATCAAAGAAAGATCAAATACAGGAGGCGGCATCATCATTGCAAAGGAAGGCCAGGGGCTTAAGAACTCCACAGCCCCTTAGGCTTCAGCAGCCTGCTGACATTTGCCTGACCCACTGATGCTCTTTTGATACAAATGAGCATATAGTAAAGTCTTACTGAGGTTCTTCCTTCCTCTTCACCCTCTTTTCCTCAAAGCCACACCCTGTATTACTGTACCTACTATGCCACATCCCCTCCATCCTACTATCAAGAAACTCACATTATGATTTCTATGGCCTTATTTGTTATAGTTCCAGGAGCTACTATGATTAATTAGCTAGGGCTGTGTGCTGTGATGATGGCCATTTTGGATTATGAAGCCACCGAGAAAACGTTTGAGCCTAATGAGTACACTGTGGTCCTAATGGTTTCATTAATGATGGAGAAAGATTTCCTTTACATGACACCTATAATAATCCACTCGCAAAATGTCATACATTTCCCAAGTAGCTAATTCACACATTTAGATGTAGCATATATTCCACATCTAAAGAGAAAACAATTCTAAGGTGTCAAATTTTACTTTTATTCTCGATGAAATTCAGGTGCTGTTTTCTATTGATATTTTGTACAGGAAAAAGAGAACTATAACATGTGATTGCATGAAGGATCCAGGCTGAATCAATTTAAGTAAGGAGAGATGCCAGAACATGGTGATATTAAAGGCTCATGCATTGCCATGGATTTATGCAAACTTCCATTGTCTGCATTTGAAATCAGACACAAGGGAAAGGATATATGGTTCATTTATAGTTACTAAAATATCATTGAAATGGTACAGGATAAAATTGATTTGCCTATTTGCTCTAATCATAAGATAGTAGTTTTTATGCCCAATTCCCTGCTCTAAATATAACTAGTAACTAACTAATGGTTGACAATTTCAGCCTTTTAAGAATCATTGCATAATAAAAGCTATAGAATAGATTTTTTGTGTGTCAGACGGTAGAGCAGATGCTTGGTGTAATGAGAGCAGACATCTGCAGGGGGCATTATCTGGGCCAGCCTCCAGCCCCATAGCTACAAATGCATTCTTTCACTCTGAAGTACAAGCTAATTGTCCCTGTAACCATAGGAGGTCTGTACTATGTTGCCTGCATTTTATCTGGAAGGAAACAGAGGTTTCAAGAGATGGGGCAGCTGTGAGGCCATGCCCTGTCACAATGCCTATGTGTCCTTTGGTGATATGAAGAAAACTTAGATTAGAGTCTCCCTTTTCACTTTGTAGGGCATCTACTTACTGTGAAGCATATCCTGAAGGGCACGATTGGCTACAGTGAAGATGTGAGGGGGAGCCTTGGATCACCTCTTTCTTTGTCAGGTGATCATGACCTTTTTCTGATACACAGGAAGACACTTCGAAGGGTTTATAGTCACACATAAGAGGCCCGAATCTGTCTGAGGAGAGATCAGAGTGTATTTCAGAAAATAGACTAGCAACAATCCCAGGTTTGTCAGGGCTTCCCTGTCATATAATGCTGGCTTGACTATTTACATGTAAGGGAACGTGGAAGAGGAGAGATCTGAATTCTTGTGAAGAAGGGACTTTTAACTGAAGCCGACAGAACAGGGTTAGGCCAATTTCAGGACCTGAGATTCCCTCTCCAGCCTTGGGGTGTCTGCTAACTGCTTTCATATCTGACACACACAGCTTTTTAAGACAGTGATAATCCAAACACTTACCTACAGTGACTTTGGTAACCAACCATTAGGTATTTGAGACTAGATGGAGGCCTTAGCTCAGCGAATTAGGAGCGCCACATTTAGGGCATAGAGAAGGAAATACTATCTGATGTGGATCACTCCATCACCAGAATTGTTTGTGTCTTCCAAAACAATATGAAACATGGTAATTAGTTAATGAATACTAAGATCTTGATTAGTAGGAGGCATTTCTATTCTCAAACAGTCGTGTCCTCATTTTTCAAAAGTTTCTTAATAACTTTGAATGTGCATGTGTGTGTGTGTGCATGTGTGTGTGCATGTGTGTATACATGTGTGTGCATATCTGTGCATGTGTGTGCATCTGTTCATGTGCATGTGCATGTGTGCATGTGCGGGTGCGCACACGTGTGCGTGTGCATGCATGCATGCATGCATGCACATATGGGTGCTGGTTCTTCGGATAGACCCCAATGCCTTGCGTTTGCAAGGAAAATTTTTCTGCTGCTTAGATACGAGCCCAGTTTCTCCTAACGTTCTTTCTGTAACCATTCCTCAATTAATAAATACTGAAAGCAAACTATTGTCCCATTTCACCCACGTAGGGAAGGCTTCTTTCAAGGTTCTCACATTCCTCATAATCTTAATCCTTTTCTTGCAAGTAGGACCTTTTCACATTGTATTCAGTCCCTTCAGACAGGACCTTCTCATGGTGCATTCAGTCCTTTCAATTTTATATTTCAGGGTGCCCTCTCCTTCCTTCATAATGAGGTAGAGAACATTTAAACATTTCTTCTTCAATGTTGATTCTTTCCCATCTTATGTCATTGTTATCCTCCCTCTGTGAGAATTTGCACATGCCTTTAATCCCAGCAGTTGGGAGGCAGAGGCAGGCAGATTTCTGAGTTTGAGGCCAGCCTAGTCTACAGAGTGAGGTACAGGACTGACAGGACTATACAGAGAAACCTTGTCTCAAGAAAAAAAAAAATGAACTTGCACACAAGCTGTCTTTAGTGCCTCTGCTGATGTTTGCAAATGTGGCCCCTGTGCTATGGGGAGGGGAAACCTGAAGACAGCAAACAGTGAACTTGGAGAGTGATACCTTCCAAGCACTGTGGTAGGACAAGCTAAACACAATAAACTGCCTTCAGATCAACCTTCTACACCCATAATGCTGTGCCTGCTATTCTTCTTCTGATTTATTTTAAAACCCAGAGTTGTAACCACACTGCAATCATAAATTATGTAAATTGCTGTGGAAGAGCTAGTAGTTTTGGAGAAAGAGACAGTAGTTTTGGAAAATTTTGTTCAGAAGAGCATAACACATCTAGAAACCTAATCAGATTGTTTTGGATACAATCAAGAAAAGGAAAGCACATAGACCAAGAGAAAATGTACACTACATCAAATAAAGAAAATGTACCCAGAAGGTGAAAAGAGGCCCTACAATTCAACAATGAAAAGGCAATAAATCCCCCAACTAAAAATGAGCAAAGAGCTTGTAAAATGTTCTTGTCTAAAGGAAATGCAGGTTCAAAAACTGGAGCAGAGACTGAAGGAAAGGCCATTCAGGGACTGCCCCACCTTGGGATCCATCCCATGTGCAGATACCAAATCCAAACACTATTTTTGATGCCAAGATGTGCTGGCAGACAGGAGGCTGGCATGGCTGCCCTCTGAGAGGCTCTGCAGGTACCTGACTAAGACAGATGGACCATGAGACTAACCTTGGGGACTCCAATGGAAGAATTAGGGGAAGGACTGAAGGAGCTGAAGGAGATCACAACCCATAGGAAGAACAACAGTATCAACTAACTGGACCTCTCAGAGCTCCCAGGGACTAAGCTACCAACCAAAGAGCATACATGGTCCCTGCTACCTATGTAGCAGAAGATTGCTTCATCTGGCATTAGTGGGATGTGCTTGGTTGTGGCATTAGTTGGATGTGCACAGAGAGGGGGGATGCTAGAGGGATGAGGTGGGAGTGTATGGGTAGGTGGGGAAAGCACCCTTTTAGTGGCAAAGGGGAGAAGGAGGGGATGGTGGCACATAGAGGGGGGGCAAGGAAAGGGGACAACATTTGAAATGTAAATAAATTATTTAATTAATAAAAAATAAAATAAAAAGAAATGTCTGTCTTCCGAGAGTATACATATGTCAATAAATACATAAAAGATGTTTGATAGCATTAGTTAGCTAGGAAATGCAAATATCACACTGCTCTTCTACTTTATGGTTAGGGAATATCATTCAGTACGTAAAGTGCTTTCTATACAAGTATAAGAACGTGCATTTGGTTTCCCAGTATCCACACAAAAACTCTGGACATGGTGGAAGAGTCATGTGATCACACCACAAGGAGGGCTCTGGGGCTGTCTAGACAGCCAGACAGCAAATCAATAAACTCAAGGTTCAGTGAGAAGCCATGTCTCAAAAATTTAATGTGGAGAGCAACAAAAGACTGTTAATATTGACTTCAGACATGCAAATATGAACATATGGGTATGTGTGTTCACTTACACTTTTGTATATAGACATTATATATTATATCATATACTACATACTATGTACTTATTGCATATTTCATGTTACATATTTTATATTACATATTACATATTATATATACTTCAACATGCACAAGAATAACTGTGATAAAAAGATAATAGCATTTGATAGTTGTGGATATAGTAAAGTTGTAATGTTGTACATTGCTTGGTGAAATGGAAAATGATGCTTCCACTTTGAAAAAAAAACAAAACACTTCTGCAGTTCTCAAAATGCTAAACATATGACCCATATGACCCAATGATTCTACTCCCAGATAAATACACAGTCAAAATTAAAACATGCAATCCATAAAACTTCCTTGTGCTTGTTATTGCTCATAATGGTCCAAGTGCGGAAAGGACCTAAGTGGGTACTGACTGGGACCATAAGCAAAAAAGTTTATATCCATATGGTAGAACAAAAGGAATAAAGTATTTATATATACCATGGTATCAATGAACTTCAAAAATCAGTATGCTGAATAAAAGTAACCAGACACTGTCAGAGGACAGCCATACCATGCTTCTGTGTGCAAGCACATCTTGACACCACTAACAGTGTCAGGGTTTGGTGTCTGTGGATGGAATGGATCTCGTGGTGAGGTGGTCTCTGCATGGCCTTTCCTTCAGCCTCTGCTCCATTTTTGTCCCTGAATTTCCTTTAGACGGGGACAATTCTGAGTTAGAAAACATTTAGATGGGCGGATGGCCTCATCCCTCTCCTGGGTGGTCCCCGGCACCTGCTACACATCTACCAGCGGATTGCCTCATCTGGCATTAGTGGGATGGGAGGTATTTGGTCCTGTGAAGGTTTAATGACCCAGAGAAGAGGGATGCTAGAGGGGTGAGGGGGAGTGGGTTGGTGCGGGAGTACTTTTTTAGAGGCAAAGGGGAGGGGTGTGGAGTGGGAGGGCTCATGAAGGAGAGACCAGGAGGGGAGATAACATTTGAAATGTAAACAAATAAAATGATTAATTAAAGAAAAAAGACCAAAAAAAAAAGTAACCAGTCACAAAGGAACACACATTATATATATGCAATGGATAGAGACTTTCTAGTAAATAAGTCAATGGCTGGAAAGAGGAGAAATGCTTGCCAATGGACATGATTAGGATGTGGTAAATAGTTTCAAATTACGTTATGATTGCCAAATTATTTAAATACATCAAAATCTTTAAAAGAAGTGATTTTCTATTTACATCTTTGAAACAAATTCTCACTTGTAACCCAAGCTGTCATATACCTTCTGGTTCTTCTGCGTTGTCATCTCAATTGTTTGAATTATAGGTATATGTCACTATTCTTGGATGAAGTAAATACTATAAATAGATGAAGCACGTGGCATTTGGATGGTAGTTAAATAAATCTGTTGGGGTTTATTAAGTTGACATAGATGTGATGGGAAATAGAACATATTCAGATCTGCTTTTTTTTTAAATAGATGCTGCTGACAAGCTAATTGTCTAAAGAGTCATTTAAAATAAAACCATGTTTTAACTTTAATTTTTATTTTGAAAATATGCAAACACAAAATTATAATTTATAAATATTTATACAATTACATACTAGATTCAATAACTAATATTTTTCACGACTGTTTTACCTAAACAGCTATCATGTCTTTCTACCTTCACAACTATCATCTATCAATCATCTTATTTATTTAACTTTTTGTTCAACTATTCATTGCAAGTAATAATTATCATGACTTGTTTTTGTGGTACTAGGGATCAGACCCAGGCATTTATGCATGACACCTTCTGCTTCTGAGCCATATCCCAAGTCTACTATCATGATTCTGGATCCTTAACTACTACAAGTGCCTCCTAAAATAAAGCCATCCTAATAAACAGGGGCTATTTATTTTCATATAATATTTTACCACATGTGAAAAATTAACAAAGAGTTTCTTAATTTTAATAACCCTTAATTTTAACATAACTTGTTTACATTCAAGTTTTCTCAGGTGTCCTAAAAATGTCTTTATGTGTCATTTTGAAAGTGGAATATTTTTATCTTACTTTTACTACTGAAGTTCCTGTAGAAAGGTACAAATTGGCCCCCAGCAAGTTTCATTATTGAAGACTATTTTAAATTTGAATTTGACCTTTCCTGGTTTCTTATGTTCCTATTGATCTGGACCAATTTCCTTCTTTAATTCCTTTTATTGGGTAAATCTACCTACCAGAATAATTTTTTTTATA
The DNA here is from genome assembly GCF_008632895.1 of Mastomys coucha. Lineage (NCBI taxonomy): Eukaryota > Metazoa > Chordata > Mammalia > Rodentia > Muridae > Mastomys > Mastomys coucha. Next base: position 46,949,876 of record NW_022196894.1, on the reverse strand, counting down.
TAAAGATATTTTCTGTTGGGAAGGCATATTCAATCTGGGCTTATAAAAGTAGCATCCAGAATTTTATAACTACAGTGGCAATGACTTTTATAATACATTTTTCATAAACAAAGACAACATGAGGGGAGCAACTATGTATTTTTCTGATGTGATTTGTTATGGAACATTTTATTATGGTGACAGAAAGCTAAATAATAATGAAATATGGTAGCAAAAAGTGGGGTCCTTGCTGTGAGTATAGCTAAGAATGCTGTTTGCAAGTGTTTGGAACTGGGTCACAGAAAGAGTCTGAAAAATGTTGGCATATTATTTGCCACTGAGATTTTTAGAAGCAGAGATTAGTGACTTATTCTGGCAACGGCCAGGGATCCAGAATTCAGATAAAGAAGTGAACACCAGATACTATTCGGATGCACTTTCAGGTTACAATAGTAGCTTTTTGGGGACTAGAGGCCACCCACTTTACACTTTACTAGATGACTTGGCTACATGTTATCCACAATGTGAGAGGTTTTGTGAACTAAATTTGTAAAGATGCCAAACAAGCAGGTTTTTGTTATCTAATTGATGAAATTTCCAGACTGCATTAAGATTATACCATTGTTTTTACTGTGTGCTTTGGGGGCCGAAATCACTACAAGAACCAACAGAAAAGGACACAGTAGAAAGACTGAAAATTTGAGCTACAGCCGAAAAGGAAATGTGTTTGAAGGTACTGCCAAAAATGATGCAGTTCTAAAGAGAATGGTATCATTAGAAAGAATCAAATAGTTTTTCCACAGGAATGATAGAAAAGATGTATTCCATGAATCTAAAGAATCAGTGAGACCCTACCCAGTGCAGGCTCGAAGCAGTAAATCTGTAAACCCGTTTCAAACACCATCCTTTATAAAGAGAGTCCTGGATAACTTGCTTCCATGAGCTGACCTAGTGAATTATTTTAAGGTGATATGGTTTTGCATAAGTGGTTACCAGGAACACTCAAAGACATTTTCAACTGTTTTTCAACTATGCCCATATATAGCCCCCACTGGTTACAGATTTTGTTAGCATCATGTGAGGCTACCTTTGCAATCATGGAGAGCACAAAATACAGGAATAGTGAGGGTTCCAGCAAGGAATTTCACAGGAAAACCTGGGAAACCATGTACTATGTGGCATGCTCAGAGTTCCTGGGACGATCTCATGACAAGGTAATTAATACTGAAGCTGGGTGAACAACATAGATGACTTCAGAAAGTAGGTGGTATGAAAGGTTTGCAATGCCAAGGAGAGCTATAGGAAATGAGTGTATCCAGCCTGAGAATAGCCAGTGTTAATCAGCCAAGAAAGCTGTATGGGAGGTGTCCCCAAGTGCTTGGAAACACATATTTTTCAACAGGGTACCCTGGATATCAGCTATGAAGACTTAGGATTCAATGTTTGCTGTACTGGGTTTCAGTCTTGTGGTTTTTTTCTAATGATTACTTCTTATGTCTCTCAACCTCTGTTCTGGAATGGGGATGAGGTGTTTGTTCATTGTATTATATTTTAATTTAAAATAGTGAGGATACCATAATTTAATGTCTAACCTGTGCTAATGGTTATTAAACATATAAAACATTTTCTTTTTCACTTTAAAAATTTTTGACAGAGCTCTCAGTGAAGAGCTTAGCTTGAGCATTGAGTAGAGACTTTGGATTGGCCTTTTAAGTAGTGCTACAATCATTTAGGCCTGAGGGAATTTTTCCCTGTGAGATGAACGCAAGTCTGTGGGGAAGGAAGGGGTGGAATGCAGAATGCTATAATTTGGGTCTGGAGTGTCCCCCAAAGCATCTGATGACAATGTTAAAAGCTTGCTTGCCAGCCTGTGCTATCATTAGGAAATTACGGAAACCTTAGGATGTAGGATCTAGGGGAAGAAAGTTAGGGCTGGAGGGGTAAGCCCTTGAAGGACATATTAAGAGAACCATACACTTCTCAACCTTCCTAAGGCTGCGACCCTTTGATACAATTCGTCATGTTGTGGTGACCCTCAACGATGAAATTATTTTTGTTACTACTTCAAAACTGTAATTTTGCTACCCCTATAAACCGTAATGTAAATACTTTTGGAGATAGATAGAGGTTTTCCAAAGGAGGTCTCAACTCAAAAGTTGATAACCACTTTAAATAGAGCCCAGTTTCCTCTCTCATAATTTATTGGTCAGCATGAGGCAATCATATCTTCCCCTAACTTCCTTCTGCTTGGAAGTGAGAGACCAGATCTTGGGTTCAGACTCCATCTTAGGGAACTTGGCCTAATTAAACTCTAGTTAATTGACAAGCCTGCAGCTAGCACCCGTTTCCAGGTTACTCTCCAACAAGGCATCATCTAGCACTAGATTCTAGTTAGAAGCCTGCCCCTGCCACTCCGCTTCCGAACAACCACCAATTAGGAGGGAAGCAGGAGTTTTAAGTTTATGGTTTGGCTCCTAGCACCAGTGAATTATATTAAAGGTCAACGAAAACTCCATAATAACCCCCAATCAGATGTGTGCCGGGCTAAAAATCCCCCTTGCTTGCTTCCCATTCCTTATAAAACAGTGTTTTGCTGAGAGCTCGGAGAGGAGAGTTCCCCCTCCTGCTCCACTTCAGTAGAGAAGCCGGTGTGGCCTAAGCTTGAGTTTCCAATAAAGAGACCCTAGTGTGATCGCATCAGAGTCTGCTCCTTGGTGGTCTTTTGGGGTTCACAAAATGGGTACAGCAAAGTATGTGGCCCAGTGAAATAGGATGATGTAACTATGCATTGACACTTTTGCAATCACTAGATAATTATATACCTTCTCTCCTAGTGTGTGCTTTGATTACCTTAGGTATTTTATAGTAGGAAAAGCTGGCTAGTATTATAGTAGTTAAGTAGTGTTTACAAGTGGTTCGATCAGTTTTTTAAAACAGTTGACTCATCGCTTCTCGGCCTTCTGGCTAAGATCAAGTGTAAAATAGTTGACTTAGGCATCTGAAACAGTGATTTCAACCTCCACTCCTGGCTCAATTCTGACTGGGGGAAACAACCATCAGAGGGCTGTGCAAAGCAATGAGTGACAGGTGGGCTCTCAGAGGAAAAGATCCTGTGTCTTATCATCACCACATGGTGTTTTTCTTGGAGTGATTCTTGGTGTCTTGTAGGCATGCAAGCTGCCTTTTTCCCTTTCCATTTCCTTTGTCTTTTTGCTTCCGGTCAAGACAGCACACACCTCAGAGATTGCACATTCTGTCTGCTGAGGATAATTCCAATTATGTGAATCACCACTTCTCATTGCACAGGCAGCTTGCCAGTATTTGAAAGCCATGCCTCAAACTGATTTGTTCTTCTGCTGGAGCGAGCGAACAGCAGTGAGTCATTTTAGGTAGACATTCTGCTTCTTCTAATGTAAAAAAGCATCTACATTTCATGTTAGAATAGGAGTTTGTTTGCTTTCAAATTCTTAAAAGACTCCAGCTTCTTTCCTGAAACTCTGGACTTCTGTTTTTCATTCTAGAACTACCATTATAAGGTATTGAGGTTCTTTATTTTAATTCATCTTCTCACTTAGTTCTTGTGTCATTTAAGGGTGATGGACAGCATGAGTGATATTATCCCCATTTGACAGCTGAACAAACTGATGCCTCAGTAAGATGAAACAGTATCTACTCTAAATATAGAGAGGGGCTGTGAACACTAAGGAACATTCAGTGTCTATGAACTCCAGGGTCTGGGATCAATGCTGATTATGGAACTATTTTCATCTGGCTTCAGTTCAAAGCCATGAGCTCCATAGTCTCTTAGACCTAGGGGATAAGCAACTTTGTATTGCTTTCATCTTTTGGATGCCAATTCATTTCTATAAGGAAGGATTGTGGATAAAAATATTAATTAAAAATAATATGAATTGTAGTACTTTAAGTAATTGTTTGCAGGGCAATCCTACTAAATTAATCACTCATTTATCTCTAATACTTGGCCCCATTTTTCTATTCTCTCCAGTATGGCTATCACAAGGTTGTCTTAGTTACTTAACTATCCATGATATGTCCCTACATAGCCACTTCTAACCTCAGGGATTGTTCTGTTATTGTATTTGATTTGATGGATTATAATTAACTACACGAGAATACAATCATGCCAAAGAAATCTAGTAACTACAAACTGGGAAGTGATCCAAGACTGGTTGGTTTGTGATGGAAACACAATGTCCTACATAACTGGCTTGAATTATAATTGGTCACATTAAAGTCTAATGTTGTCTAATTCTGAGTACCGGAACAATATTCCGTTTTTATGGTGCACTGCTGAATAATTTTGGAATTAAGACACACAGTAACCTGATGCTAACTCACACTGTAAATCTGACTTCCAAATTCCCAATTAGCTGATGTTGGGCATGCAGCCTGGGTGTATAGAAGGAGTGAGGAGTAACATTTATTTAGAGATTTTAATTTAGAATTTGTTCTTCCCCTTCAGGTTAAATCAGTGTGAGCCTTTAGCCTTCTGTGTAAGTACCAAGAAATTGTGAGTGACAGAATCCTTTACTGAACATCTTTCCTTTATTTTTGGCTGGTAGATCCTGCTGACCTGAGAAACTCATTCCAATGGTCAAGTTCTATTGAGAAAGTCTGAGAGACCCAGCCACAAATTCTCATTCTCCAGCCTTTTCTACATTGTTTCCTGACAGTGTTCAAACCTCACACATCACATAGATGATTGCCCCATCCCCGCTTCTGTGTGTGCACTGCAAACTAAGAGGTTAGAGAGGGAGTTGTTATAAGGCTGTCCTGGGGTTCTACTGAAATAGCAGCTCCTGAAAGAGAACACCTATAGTAGAAGAGATCTGTGCTGCTGTGTAGCCACCCCAGTTTTCCCTGAAGTATTCTGTTCCTACATGGAGTACTTTGAGCTCCTCATTGTAGCAGTACTCAATGTTTCTCAACTGGTCCCTGTGGTTGCGGTGGTGCATTTTTTTGTTACTCACCGCAATGTCTTATATTTCCAAATGAAAGACACATATATAGTCTTTAAATTTTGATATGTTGAAAACAACTCAATGTTTGGGCACTTATCCTAACCTCCAATTGGCTAATCCATCCCTTCCAATATACCTGAGTTATTATTTATTAAAATCTATATTTTATCTTTGCTGCCCTAGACCCAGACATGTAGCCCTCTTGGGCCATGATCCCTGGCTCCTACGTGGGGGTTATGCTTTCTGTCCTTCACCTATCAGGTGTGGCATCTCTCCTCTTTCCCAGGCATAGTGGCTCTTCCTTCTTTCTTCTTCCTCAGTCCCTTGCACTGCCCCTCTGCCTAACTATTGGTCACTGGCAACTTTATTTACCAATCAAAAACAACTGGGGGCAGAGTTCCCTCAGTGTCTTACATGTAGACATCAGGATTCAGGTGGAGGTTAGGAAGTGGCCCAGCCATTGAGCTGTTTTAGACATATTAAAAAATCTCTCATATAAAACATTGGGGTAGGTAGCAGGAATGCACTGCTGCCACCAGAATCTATTGAGTAACAGTATTTGAGTACAGCTACACCTCACCTGCTCACAGTCAGAGATATGTGGAAGCTGCTTGCACCATAAGCAGTGAACTTAGACACAGAACTGATGGTTCCTCCTATCTTTATTGCCAATTTGTGGGAGTGAAGTAAATCGATGTCAGAGGCTATCATAAATCTTACCACTGAACGCCATGGCTGGTAGTAAGTGCAGAATAGTCTCAGTTCTGTGGAAGACTGCATCTTCAAGCTCTGACAGGTCTACTCTTCTCCAAAGGACCCCCCTAAAGAGGGCAGAATCAACATTAAATTGAAAGGATTTTTTTTTAAAAGGGCAAATATGGCCTTCTAACTCATGAGTATTCAGATACAAGCATAGGATTTGTAATCACTTTAACATTACTAATATTAGTAGAGATTGGAATAGATAGAAAGTGGCACATGGTAAAGAGAGCTCTGAACATTGCACAGAGGAGTTTAAAAGTAAATGATGGGAAATGTGCCCATGTGGGCAGGGGCATGTAGAGAGTAATGTTTTAGAAAAGTGGTGGATTCCACTGGGATATTTGAATCCACTAACACAGGAGAGGCTGCAATTGGGAAGACAGTTGTGTGCACACATTTGTGAGATGATTGTAGTGTTCTTCTGCTTTCTGTGTAAAACTTCCTCATGGCTTGGACTTGAGATGAAGAAATATAAGACTTACAAAATAGGGGGGCTGGAGAGATGGCTCAGCGGGTAAGAGCACCAAGTGCTCTTCTGAAGGTCATGAGTTCAAATCCCAGAAACCACATGGTGGCTCACAACCACCCTTAATGAGATCTGACGCCCTCTTTTGGTGCATCAAGACAACTACAGTGTACTTAATTATAATAATAAATAAATCTTTTTTAAAAAAGACTTACAAAATGATTTTTATGTGTATGAGTCTTCTCCTGTATGTGTACCATGGGTGACTGGTGCCAGCAAAGTCCAGGAGCAGGTGTCAGAACCCCTGGAATTAGAGTTGCAGTTGCTATACAAGTGCTTAGAATTAAACTCAGGTCCTGTACAAAAGCAACAAGCATGTTTAACTGCTGCACCATCTCTCCAGCTCAAGGACTATTTTCATACTGTTAGTTCCAAAGATGGAATGAGAAAGATAACTGATCCAAATCATATGGCCAAATTACTTAAAACTAATTAAAGCAAGCTTTTTTTATTCATGTACACAGGCTGCCTCCCCCTACAGTGAATTTGAGAGATCAGCCTTTGATATGAGGATAATAAAGACTTCATAGCTCAAGGGGAGAGGGTTTCCAAGTAGGGGATTTGATGGGCAAAATAAGTGGGGTTATAGGAGAAGAACATAAGTATACACATTAGCTCCAACAACCTCTTGAAACAAAGACATGGTTAGACATGGTTGCAAGGTGGATATAGCAATGTAGTTATAACCACAGATAGTAATAACAAATTAATAGTAGGTGGCCATAGAACCTTTTAAAACAAAGGTAGGGTTTCATGATTGTTATAATCAAAGACACGAGTGCCATTTCTGGAATATTCAATACAGACCATTTGTGATAAAGGATACAAGTGGGGGCATAGACCAATCCTTGAGAGACAGAGGTTTAATCATAACAGGAATGAACCCAGTTTCCCATTACTATAAAATGGCTTTAAAGCTTAAGATGGAAGCAGGTTGACTCTTCAGTACATGTGTATGCATCGATGAGCTATCTATCCCCAGGACTATCTGCGGGTGTGTACACAAAATCTGAAAGAAGTGTACTAAAAAAAAATAGATATATGTCAGGAGAGTGGGACTGAGAGAGAAGAAAAATGTTGTCTCATTCAATTCCATCCTATGTCTCTGTGCTGTGTTTTTTTGCTTTCGATGCTCAGAGGTTTAAGTAGTTATGATAAGATCCATGGATATAAAGGAGAGCACATGAAGACAGACATTGCACAGCTGGGTAAATATCCTTCTAAGTTTGGAGCACTTGGCAAATTTAAAAGTATACATGCAATAGAATATGTGTGACCAGGCACTAGCTAGTTGGAAACTGCAGGTTCCAGGAGTAGGGAGAACCTGGCAACCACTAAAATAACAGCTAGATGAGGTCCAAAACATGATTCCTCACAAATAAGGATCAGTACCCTCCTTCCTTAGCTTCCTCCGTCATTCAGGAATCGCTTACATCCTTCTGGTCTCTAAATTTGTTTAGTTTCAAATTGTACATGTGGTGTCAGAACTTCACAGAATAAAATTCTTGCCAGTGATGCATCTCAATGCCTGCAATAGAAAGTAAAGAGCTCAACCCTCGGGAAGGGAGTGAACAAATGAAGGCAAATAACAAAGACATGTATTACACTCAAGACAAGGAATCAGAGGTGAAGGCACAATGGAAAGTGGTTCTTTTAGAAGGAAGAGCTAATCTATGTTTTGAGAGGAAATTATGTTAGGAGCTTGTCTTTTGTTGTAGCTAGCCATTGAGAACCTTTTTCTGCTACTGCCTGTGCTTATGGGGCAGAAGGACAAGATCTGTCTGAATGCCCCTGTGCATGCCTGGAGCACCCCTCAAACATATGCGAGCTTGATTTGAAAAGGTGTCTGAATGATTGGGTTCTGGAAATCATGGTCATGCTCCCCAATAGGATCACCATATAACCTATCATCTCAAGAAGGGTACATTTCAGTTATGTTGGGACAACTGTAAGAACAAAAGGTGTTTCTGATGATTAAAATCAGGACATCTGATATGATCTGAAATAAGAGAGATGTGAACACACCACTCAGAAGATAATTTTTGATTTCTAGGAATGAACATGTATGAATGTATGTTTGTTTGTATGTATGTATGTATGTATGTATGTACGTGACTATGTATGTGTGTATGTGAGACTGCATATGTGCACACTGCACACACTTTTGAAGGCCTGAGAGAAACCTTCAGTGTCATTACTCTGGGATCAACCATCTACCTTGATTTGTGTGTGTGTGTGTGTGTGTGTGTGTGTGTGTGTGTGTGTGTGTATGTGTGTGTGTGTGTGTATGAGACAAAGTGTCTCTTTGTCCAGGGCTCATCAGGTAGGCTAGCTGACTGTCCAGAGAATTCCAAGGATCCAGTTTTCTCTGGATCCCTACATGGCATTGGGTTTACAAGCATGCGCCACTGTACCTCATTTTCTTTTTGTTCTGCTTTTAAACATGAAGTGTGGGAATCAACCTGAGGTCCTAATGCTTACACAGTTCTTAGTTACTTTTCTATTACTGTGATAAGACACCATGTCTGAGGCAACATATAAAAGAAAGTATTAAATCTGGGCTTATAGTTTCTGAAGCTCAGAGTCCATGAAGGCAGAGCAAAGGCAGGAAGGAACAGCAGGCAGAAGGCAGCACAGGAACTGGCTGGAAGCTTTTGTCTTGATTTGTGAATAGGAGGGAGGGAGGGGAAAAGGAAGGGAGAGGGAGAGAGAGAGAGAGAGAGAGAGAGAGAGAGAGAGAGAGAGAGAGAGAATGGAATACATTTTTTGAAATCTCAAAACCCACCCCAACCGCAACCCCCACTCTCATACTTCCTGTAACAAGGACACATCTCCTAATCCTTCCCAAACAGTTTCACCAACTGGAGACCAAGTATTAAAATATGTGACTCTATGGGGGTTATGCTTATTCAAGTCACCATATAAGCAAATACTAACTAACTAACTAACCTATCTCTGTAGCCCTAGACCAACCATTTCTATATGGACAATAAGGTACCATTTTCTAATAATTACAAAGCCTGGATTCCTTGTGCTGATATTTCACAAAGCATTTAGACAAGATTGTGACTATGAGAAGATGTACTCAGAGAGACATTAGATAATCTTGATTTTATATATCATTTAGCACAAAGATCAGTCAAACAGATCATCCTGTTCTAGAGTTTGTGTTTTCAGGGCCAGAGAACTACATAAACCCCATCTCTGGTTTTCAATGACATGCTTCAATTTCCAGTGTATTTTAGTTGCCTACTCAAGAAGAGGACATGAGGATGCCAGTCTTCCCATAGATAATGTAGTTAAAACAAGAGTTTTCCACATCCCCAAGAAGAAGATCATGTTGGTCAAAACTCAGCTGATCTTGTTAGGAAATAATTCTTGGGACAATTGCCCTCAACCACTTACTTTTAGGACTAGATTCTGCAGTTATTTTGAGAATAAAATATCTAGAGCCAGCAAGATGGTTCAGCCACTAAAATTACCCACAGACAAATCTAATGATTGAGTTTGATTACCAGACCCAAATATTAGAGAGATATATTCTTTCAACTTGTTCTCTGACCTCCACATCTGTACTCCCCCACATAAATAAATAATACCATAGTGAAAACAATGCCTACCTTGAAAACTATTTCTATGCTAGTTGTATACTCTGTGGTTCTCTCTCTCTCTCTCTCTCTCTCTCTCTCTCTCTCTCTCTCTCTCTCTCTCTCTCTCTCTTTCTCTCTCTCTCTCTCTCTCTCTCTCTGTGTGTGTGTGTGTGTGTGTGCTATTTTGTAAATTCCTAAAGAGGTACTCAGATAATGATAGTATGGGGTAAAAAGTACAGACTCTCAAGACCGTAATCCAATAACCCTCTTAGCTTCCCAGATCCCATCCTTTTTTCCTAATAATGAAACGTGTCTTGTCTCCTTATCACAAAGGAAGAAGCTCCCAGATGCAAGAAAATGGCAGGATGCTTCCAGGGACAAACTGCTTATGGATCTGATTATTACATTGGAAATTCCTCTTAAAACCATTAGAATCTTATTTCTCTTTAGAATATTGTATTTCCAAAAATTAACATCTGCAGACTCACATCAAATATCTGCTCTTCTCTGTCAGTAGACACCTGGAATTTCCAAAATTAGCACTGTCCCCATTTTTCAATCCCTTTGCTGTCAAACTAAAACTTATCTTAGTTAGGGTAACTATTATTGTGATAAAAAATGTGGTTTCTCTCTCTCTCTCTCTCTCTCTCTCTCTCTCTCTCTCTCTCTCTCTCTCTCTCTCTCTTTCTGATAAAAAACTGTGATAAAAAATGACTGAACGCACTTTGGGGAGTAAAGAATTTATTTCATAAATTTTATCGTAAAAAGCAGGGAGAGCAGGAATTCAAACAGGGCAGAAACCTAGAGGCAGAAACCAATGTAGAAGCCTTGGAGAGGTGCTGCTTAATAGCTTGTTTTCCTATAGAACCTAGAATTATTACCCAAGTGATGGCACTACCCACAATAGACTGAGAACTCCCTCATCAATCACTAATTAAGAAAATGCCCTCCAGTCAGCTCTAATGCATGCATTTTCTCACTTGAGGCTCCTTCCCTTCAGACAATACTAGCTTATGTAAAGTTAACATAAAATGTACAGGGGAAAAAAATACTCATCCAGTCTCCCATTCTACATGTATTAACTGGCTGTCTATCAACATACACTGGAGTCATGGGATGTACAAGGGGCGGAATAAACTCTTTGTCTTTTCAGAGTACTAGATTGGACTGAAGGTAGGAATTTGGAAATATTGAATTAAGGTTACATTTCTAGGTAAATTTATACAGGAATGTCTTTACTTCTGGCAATAGGCGAAACATGTCACAAGGGTAGTCCAAATGAAGGATTATATTACTTTTATCATTGCTGCAACAAAATATCAAAGGTGGCTTAGCTAACACTTGGAGGGTACAGTCCATTAAGGAGGTTAGCCATGGTGGCAGGAATGTGAGGCAGCTGGTCACTTTGCTTCTGTAGCCAGAGCAGAAAGAGTGAAAGAGGGGGATGAGTAGTACTCATCTTTCATCTCTATCCAACCTGGGACCCCAGGCCATGGAACAGTGCCACCTACGGTAGGGTAGATCTTCTTCCCACAATTAACTAGAATCTCTCTCACAGACTCACAGACTAACAGATATATTCAGAATTTGGTTCCTGTCAAGATGTCAGTATATCAACTTCCAAAGCTGTATAGAAATAGGAGGCTGAAAAGGAAAGGGATGAGGTGAGCATATGTAGCCACGACTTCCAACTCACCCTTCTGAGTAGAAACTGTGAACAGAATTAATTTTCCAGTGAGAGGAACTCTTGCTTATGACGTTCTTTCCCAGGTTCCTTCTCACCTTCAGCAGTTGCTACCAGTTCAATGAAAGTTTGTTTCTCCTGAGCTTGCACACTTTCATAGACTTAGCTTCATGATTAGTCTGGAGTCTTTAAGTAAATTAAACCTGAAGGTTCTCACTGACATTGTGACACAAATCACATGGTCCCTTCTTTCCACTAATTTTTGAACCCATAATTAGGCAGAATATCATGTCATAGAGTACACAGTGAAGCAAGATAGCTCATCTAATGATAACCAGGAAACAGTAACAGAAGGGACATGTTTAGATGCAGATAGACTTTTCAAACATACATTCCCAGTGACTTCCTCCTTCAACTAGTCCCAGTCTCTAACTACCTCCTAATGATGGAATAAGGTTATAAGTAAAACAATGGATTAATCCACTGATAAAGGGGGAAGCTTTATAGTGCCATCAACTTTCAATAATTGTATCCACAGATAAGGACAAAAATTCAATACCTCCTCCTTTTAGGGGTTAAATTTAATATCTGAGCCATTTAATCAGTGAAAGTACTAATAGAGATGGAATCATGAAGATGAAAGGAGCAATAAGAGGACAAAGAAAGAGAAAAGGATTGCTTATGTCCTAAATAGTTTTCCCATTGATAGTATCTACTGAGACTTACAGCAAGCCCCACCTTTGACTTCTGTACCATTTCTCATCAATTTCTAGCCTTTTGCTTTAACTTTAAATAATTTTGAAGACTTCTGATATTTACCACTAAAATACCTTTAACTAAAATGATTTATTTCAGTCTTTTGCAGGCCACTGGTTCTTATTTTATCTCTTAAGATGGCTTAAAGATTGTATTTAAAAGTCAGCACGTCTGGTACACTGTTAACTACTCTTATTACTATTCAGTGTTACCTACTTTTATTCCTATTCAGTATTATCTACTCTTATTCCTATTCAGAAAATGTTTGTACACTCTCTGTTTCCTGTGTCCAATAAATTGGCAAAGAGCTTTGCTTTGTAAATTGCTTAGGGAATGAGGGACATGCAAACCACAACACAGGACACTTTCACAGGAAAGTCTTAGTCTGTTTGCTGTTGTTATAATTAAGTAACACAGACTGGGAAATTATATAGTAGAAGGGCTTATTTACTTCAGGGTTCTGGAAACTGAGAGTCTGAGAGCAAAGTGCCTGCATCTTGTACATCTCTTGAGGACTTGCTGCTTCTTAAACTGGCAGAGGCAAGCTTATCAAAAGTCTCCCCAAGTGTGTCAGAGAGAGAATGCTGCTTTTATAAGAAAGGCATGCCCTCAATAAATCATGAATCCATGAGTGGTATCTTCTCATAAGGCCACTGCTCTCATCACTGAGTCACTATGGAAATATCTCTTCTCAAAACACCAGTAATAATTTGGGGATTAAGTTTCCAACACATGAACACTAGGGGACACATTTGAATCATGGCGGAAGACAACAGGGGAAATCGGCAAAATAATGGTTGTACCTTGGCAGAAGGATTAGAGACTAGGGGATCATCTGTTTGGATGGTTATTTCTCCCGGGAGGTCCCACTCTTCCTACTTCTCACCCTGCTGGCTAGAGCAATCTCATCTCTTTTAACCAGAAATAAATAATACATTTGAGATGGGGGAAGAGTGCCTTTGTGTCTTAGTATTTAACGCCTTAACAATAAGCAGAAGCTGTATTGAGAGCTATTAAGTAAATTGTTAAGAATTAAATTATGAAAATATTAGGAACCCCTATGGGTTTTTCAAGATGGCCTCATTATAATTGATTAGATTCCCTTGAGGTCTTCATCAAGGTACTTTATTATGTGTGTTTATTTTCAAACTTCTCATTGCTGGGAAACCATGATGCAAGTAATAAGAAAAATATTAATATTCCCCCAAGTAAACAAACACAGAGCATCTATTGACAAAGCTTCTTCTGTTATTAAAACTGAAGGCAAAGTGTCTGTAAATGAGAATATATTTCTTGAGATTTCTGCAGAGGAAGGAGAACAATTGAACTATTATCAAACACTTGAACTATTCCAAACACGCTGAAGCACATGCCTTAAAGCAGCAAACAGAGTGTACTTGAATCTTAAAACCTGGTGAATATAATCTGTTACATGATGTTCCTAATTAGAAACACTACACAGGCAAACCTGATGCCCCCAATCATGCTACTCTAGAATCCTATTACCACCTTCACTCAGAAAGGTTCACAGACTCAAAGCTTCTAAGGTATTTCATGTATATGCACAAGATAGCACTGTTTATACAGCTATAAGGTAAACCTTGTATTTATTTATAGAAGCTTAGATGTCTATCGATGCAGAAGCTCAAGGTAGCTTTATCTCTTTTTAAGAGGAATGCTAAAATGTCAAATAGAATTACAAATCGAGAGCATGGCACAAATTATTTTCTGAAAGTCTCTCTTTGACAGGTAATTAGTATTGGGATTCTAGGTCTCCAGGCAATGTAGTTTATACTCCAAAATTCTGGCCTCCTTCCAAGCTCTCTTCTTCTTCCAAGACGACTGTCTTGGGTTTTCCCGTGAGGCCTCTTAGAAACTGTACATCTCACAGAAGCATTTCCCAATGGGGACTTTCAGTCTGTACCACCATGCATTCTCTGGAACAACTGACTCTCTACTGCTCTCTGGTGGACTGCTTTGGTTTTCTTTCTCGCTCCCATGGCTCATTTGCTAACTAGAGGCCCACTCCAATTGCAATTATGGATATAAGTATCATATAACTACCGCATGATGCAATATTTCTTACACTAAACATGTAACTCGGTTAAAAATTCTTCAATACCTCATGCTCAACGTTAGTTGAGAAGTGGAAATTCTAGATGTACAATGAATAAAACCAACTGTATGGAGACTGGAATGCTAGGAAAAACTATACAAGCTGTTTAACTTTGGTGAAAATACATGTCCCGAAATATGAACTTTTTTATCCCAGTATCTGTGAATCCTTATAATTTTAGAGCTAAAATTTCTTTAATATTTGAGATCCCAGGATACCAGATCATATCATGGGGAAATAAATAGATGATTGTCTTGCATTTACTGTTAATGGCAGTGTAGCCATACTGAAGGCTTGCAAAGGATATAGCTGAGTCCAGGAAAAGTTGCTGACACAAGACGTATAAAAACAAGCTGAATAAAGCTGGGATTTAAGACAATAATTTTTTACATTAATATTCTTATTAATAATAATAATATCTACATTAATTTTACATTAATGCAAGTATATTCTCCTACATAATCCTGTAAATATCTCAGTCACAGACCAAATATCAGCTATAATAATATTCCTCAGATTTGATGCACAATTTGAATAAAAGTAACATCTAATTTGCAACTGCTGAAGTTTATCACAAATATGCACATTAAATACATTGACTGAATCTAGCAGTCATATAATGTATGAACTTATCCTATCATTTATATAATTCACAGTTTTTCTATCCTTTGAATTTTATGTTATTACTCAGTATAATTATGTGAATTATAAATAAGCACTATACCTTCGCAGATAGTTATATGTCTACAGTAAAATTAGAGTATTATGTGTTCAGTTAAATTCGATAAACATGTATTTATTTTTGTATTTGTTTGTTTATTAATTTATATTTAGGCTTTATGACACAATGTCTTTTCTCTATAATTCTCCATTTTTCTTTTTTGAGACAGGATTTCTCAGTGCACTTAAAGTTATTAATTCACTGTCTGGACAATGAGCTTCAGAGTTCCATCTGTCCCTACCTTTCCAGTGCTGCGGTTATAGGTGCAGGCCACAGCCACATACCACAGCCACAGGACACAAACCATAGGCAAGAAGCCACAGCCACAGGCCACAGTGTTTAGATTTTTAATGTGGGTTCTGGAGAACCAAATTCAGGTCCTATTTTACCAAATGAGAAATCTCTGACCCAATGGATACAAGATATGAAGTCAGAAAGCTGAGCTTGTAATTATTGCAATATACAATTATTCTGGTAATTCTGCTAAATCCCTCCAACTTCCACATGAGAATTTAAAATATGTTCTGTAGATCCACAAGAACACATAGCTATCCATTCCTTCCAACATCTATCAAACACTCTGTGCTCTCAAGTACCTACATGAATTAGCAAGTAGCTAACAGGATGTTACCAAAGGAGGGACTACCCCCCATTACAGTCTTGAGTTTGAATCAGTTCTCACAGATTTGAAGCCTGAAAATGTCTCTCTGGGCCACAAGGCTTTCTGAAAAAAAAAATTATAATAAATTTGAGAAGTAGTGGAAGAGTGAAAGTCTTTCAGTTACAGATATCTTTCACAGAGCCACTGCTCACTACATTTGAGCCAATTTCTCATTACTATTCCCCCAAAGCAATTAATTCACAATATTGTGTTACAATTGAAAGAAAAGATAGCAGATAGATTCCTATCCTCAATCTGTTTATTATTTAACAGCTAGGATGGCAAAAACGGGCAGAAATAAATGCTGAAAGTAATAGTGCACAATTACAATTAATCCATAAGTTTTTACCAAAATGATACAATATGACAATCCACTCAAGATGACCTTCACTGCTTCCAGGAATATTATTGAACAGCATGGTTAAATTAACAGTCAACGTTCATCTCGTAGAGATTCCAGGCAGTATGTGATTGAGAATCAGCCTCAGGCTGCTGTTGGTTTGTAGGAGGTAGACTTGAACATCTTCCGATTGTTCTTTGAGATCATCTAGGCTGCTTTAATGTGTGCTTAGAGCAAATCATGGAAAAGCGATTTGCAGTCACAATAAGACATTTTGAAACTGATCAATCCAAATAAAGCAGTTTATCATGAGTTTCAATGAACTCTAAGAATCCAAAAAAGTCAGAGCAAAGAAGACTAACTACACCCAGTGTTCAGATGACAAGGCCAGAGGGGCAGCTGTCGCCAGTCATAAATATGTTTCCATTCCAGACTAATCAGGAAGAGAGATCTAGAACCACAGAACCCCTGCAGGTCATATGGAGAAGAGAAGAGAAGGGAGATATATACAGTGAAGACAATGGTGGTAACTTTGGTGAAAGAAATCTCACAAGAAAAAAAACTACCAAGAGGCGCTGATGTGACTAGTTGTCAGTTGGTAGTAGTAGAAGCTAAGCTGTGGCTGCTGAAGATTCAGATTTGCCCTGTGGTATCATTATTACTACCCATGAGCTGTAAGTCAGGATAACTTCTTCCCTGAATTGAACAAGGAATACAAATTAAAATGGGGACTTGAATATTAAGTAATATATATATATGTATATATACATATATATATATGTGTGTGTATATATATATATATATATATATATATATATATACATATATATATATATATTGGAAAACATCTGAGAATTATATTCTGTGAACAGTTGTAACATCCAAATGGTCACCACAAATCATTGTACAGTTGAGCAAATTCTGTAATACACAGAGCACAAATTCAAAGTCATTGTGCAGCAGTGACTACAGATTACTACTAAACCCCTTCAAAGTTACATAATTTCTAATTTCCTTTCAAACACAGTTTATATTATAGCCATTTTATTATTCCTTACCCAGGTCAGTGTTATATACTATGTCAGAATATATCAGACCATTGAAGGGGATAAACAGGGATGTATTGTACATAGCATTGTCACTAATTTACAAAGAAGACTTTCGGTTTTGTTTGTTGGTTTTATTGGTTATTTTATTTATTTACATTTTAAATGTTGTCCTTCATCCCCTTTGCCTCTAAGAGGATGCTCCCCTATCCACCAACAAACTCTTGCTTCACCCCTCTAGCCTCTGCCTATGCTGGGCATCAAGCAACTATAGGACCAAGGGCCTCCACTCTCATTGATGCCAGATAAGGCAATCCTCAGCTAAATATGTAGCTAGAGCCATGGCTCCCTCCATGTATACTCTTTGGTTGGTGGTTTAGTCCCTTGTGAGGTTCTGATTGGTTGATATTGTTGTTCTTCCTATAGGGTTGCAATCCCCTTCAGGTCCTTTAATCCTTCCCCTAACTCTTCCATTGGGGTCTTTGTGCTCAGTCCAATGGTTGGCTGTATCTGCATCTGTATTAGTCAGGTGCTGGCCCAGCCTCTTAGGGGATAGCTATACCAGGCTTCTGTCAGCAAACACTTCTTGGCATCAGCAATAGTGTTAGAGTTGTTGAAATGGATTCCTAGGTAGGGGAGTCTCTAGATGGCCTTTCCTTAAGTTGTTGCTTCATTTTTTTTTTGTCCCTGTCTTTTCTTTAGAGGAACAATTCTGGGTTAAAACTTTTGAGATAGGTGGCTGACCCTATCTTTCAACTGGGGCTGTGCCTATCCTACTGGAGGTGGTCTCCACAGGTTTGCTCTCCCCTTTGCTGGGTATTTTCATTAATGTCATCCCCAATTGGGTCCTCGAAATCTCTTGCTTCCCTGGCATCTGGGACCTACAAATTGGGAAAAGATTTTTATCAAACCTACATCTGACAGAGAGCTGATATTCAAAATATACAAAGAAGTTAAGAACTTATATTCCAGAGAACCAACTAACCCTATTAAAAATGGGATACAGGCTTAACAAAAAATTCCTCAAGTGAGGAATCTTGAATGGCTGATAAGCACCTAAAGAAATATTTAACATCCATAGTCATCAGGGAAGTGCAAATCAAAATGACCCTGAGATTCTACTTCACACCAATCAGAATGGCCAGGTAACAGCAGATGCTGGCAAAGATATGGAGAAAGAGGAACACTCTTCCATTGCTGGTGGGAATGCAAGATGGTAAACCCACTTTGGAAAACAATCCGGTGGTTCCTCAGAAAATTGGAAATAGTTCTACCTGAAGACCCAGGAATACCACTACTGCATATATACCCAAAAGATGCTCTAACATATAACAAGGACACATGTTCCACTATGTTCATAGCAGCTTTATTTATAATAGCCAGAAGTTGGAAACAACCCAGATGTCCTTCAATGTAAGAATGGATACAGAAAATGTGGTACATTTACACAATGGAGTACTACTCAGCTATTAAAAACAATAACTTCATGAAATTTGCAGGCAAATAGATAGAACTAGAAAATATCATCCTGAGTGAGGTAACCCAGACACAAAAGAGTACACAGAATATGTACTCACTGATAAGTGGATATTAGCCCAAAAGCTCAGAATATCCATGATACTACTTATCACATGAAGCTTAGCAAGCAGGAAGATCAAAGTGTGGATGCTTGAGTCTTACTTAAAAGGGGGACAAAATAATCACAGGAGATGGAGGGAGGGAGGGAGGGATCTAGGAGGGAGAGAGAAGGGGAAAGAAAAAAGGGAGGACAGGATCAGGTATGGAAAGAGGCAGGAGAGAAGTCCAGAGGGCCAGGAAAATGAATAGAAATATGTAGCAGTGGGGGTGGGGAGCAGGGGAACCACTAGAACATCCCAAAGACTTTTGAATCCTCTCTTTTGCATAGTGCTTGCCTTTTCTTGGGGTTTTTAATTTTGCAGTTTGACACCATTTATGAAAGACTTGTGTGGACACAAATTAAAACCTTTGTATTTTTTAGAGTATTCAATTTTGTACTTCTGGGAAAGAATGAGTGACTGATGATGTTTATCATAATTAAATGAGATTGATTTATGAAACTGCAGCATGTATATAAATAAATAAAGTATATAACATTACTTACTACATTTTAAAAAATTATAAACACTAATAAAGTTTACAAGTGCTTATCCATCAATCATGGGATTGTAGAGTTTTAAAAACAATTTAGCCTGCCAACATTTCTAATTTTCTTGAATAAATATGTATTTTTATATAACAAATTATTTTGCAGTAAAGATGTTGCTCAATATTTTTCAATACAAATTAGGATTGAACTTAAGCATATGTTTCTATAAATAAACATGACATCATCATCTATATGTAGTCTCTATTACTATATTGGATATAAATAAACCAAACTTTCTAAACTATTAGTGGATTTTGGCTAACTTTTGCTTTCTCTCCCTAATCCATAGCAAGTCTTTCATTCTTCCACTGTCTACCTTCCATCATCCTTGTTGTTTTATCCATCCAATGCACAGTTCAGATTAATAATCTGAAATTCTTCAATATTTTTTCCATGTGTATCTGCTCACGTAAATAGTAATATATTGCCAGGCATTGATTAACAACAAAAAAATCATCTATATAGAGGCCTCTACATCTTGCTTTTACTGATTCAAAAAATAAATTAACTGCTACAACTCTAATTTATTATTTTAATTGCTATGTGATATCTCATTATGATATTTTGATCGTAATTATAAATGAACAAAACTTATGGATCATAATTTGCTCAATAATTCTCCTCTGAAGCTTCTAGATTTTGTTGCCATTATGAAAAATGTTGGAATCAAATGCTGATACATGAGCCATTACTCATGTTTTTCTTTACTTGGGAAAATATCCCAGGAACATAATGCTAAATCAAAAGAAATTGGCATGTAAAATTTGAAGATGTTAGATTACTTTCCAAAGAAGCAGTAACAATTAACAATTTCATCAATCATTTCTGAATGTGTTCTTTCTTGATTTACTGATTTTTTAAAAAAAATCTTCATTTATTTCATATTTTATGTACTAATTAAATGTGATTTCATACCTGATGGTCTCACAGGTATTAAATCATATTTCATTATTATCTTAATTTTATTTTCTTATTAAATAATTTAAGCATCTTTTCAAATGCTCATCAGTTATTGCTCCTTAAATGAGTTGGATTTTCTGGTTATTTATTGTGCTTCTTTCTTTATGGAGTACTGGTTCTTCCTTTGCAGTTTCTAATGATAATTTGCACATAGTTTATATTAATTTACTGTCATTATAGTTAGTCTACCTAAATATCTCTCTCTCTTTTTGAATTGCATGTGGTAACATTTGTTTTGTATTTCCATGTAGTTAGGTATCTTTTCAGAAATTTTCATTTTGTTTTAGAAGATCATTAAAGGTTGCGTACAGTGGATACTTCTTCATATCCACTTTATAGTTCCAATATTAGTTCCCTAAGGAGAACAACAATAACAAAATTATTTATTCATATTGACAAGCTAGGAAAAGATGCACCTTAAGTGAGAGTTGTCTAAGCAGGATAGAAGCTGGGAATCAGGAGAGAAAGATGGTTGACCAAAAGTTCCTCGTGAAGTTTTCTCCACATAGAACCAAAGAACAGCAGCCATCTCACAGGACTGTTGAATCAGAGCATTGGAGCAGTGGGAATGTACAGAAATGTAACAGAAGAATACAGGAATAAATGGTAGCCTGGTGAACCGAGCTCACCAATCTACTATGTACTTTTCAAGACCAGTATTATGTAGGAAGCCATTTCATAAGCACATCGCCATTAAAAGATGGCATTTGGCTTGCCGTTAGTATCAG
>NW_022196894.1:46902673-46925629 GCF_008632895.1 Mastomys coucha | reverse complement strand
TTTGTACTGCAGAAGGATCCGTGTGTGCCGCGTCTTTCCTGCCGGCGGGAGATAGCGCGGGACAGTATTAAATGAGGAGATTTATTGAATTGGTTGGATTGGCTCCCCAATGCCTTAAAAAGGTGACAGGAAGCTTATCTACTAGGCAGGGTTGCTTGATTGTTTCTTGGGTTTCTTGGTGCATCCTTGGAATACTGGCAGGTGCCCTACTTTGCCTTATTGGTGGGGAAAGGGCTCTTGATGCACAAAGAAACCTTGATACCATACCTATGTAATTTCACAAGTATCCTAATGAACTCTACCAAACAATTTCCTATTCCCAGTCCTTTGAATAAACCAGAAACCACTGCACACCATCTCTCTACTCATTTAGCATCTTGGAAGCCTACCTTGAGACAGTCAGGCTGCACAGACTCTCAGAATATATCAAGGTAACCCCGCACACTTCCTCTTATTCATATCTCAGGATACCTCACATTCATGGGGGCTATCCTATTCTCTATCCTACTACCCTCATCTCAGGGAAAAGATGAGAAACCAGATATGAATGGATTGTACAAGAAACTAGATATACGGTTCTTGTCAACCCCTTTGATCTCTAAAGACATGCTTTGATTGCCCACTTTGAGCAGTTCAACTGGCAGAGTCTCAGGAAAACACAATACTGGCCTTGCCCACAGATCCACAGCCCTGCAAGGTCACCGAGTTTCCTGTCTTAAATGATTTAGCCCTCTACAAGAAGCAACCAGGCTCTTCTGCTGATCTTGGAATTCCAAGAAATGATTCAGCAGCTCACTTTCCTGAGGTCCTGAGAAGCATGAGAAAGCAGCTGGAAAGGACTCCATATACAGATTAATCTCTAGAAACACCATGGGATTCTCTAGTAACCCTCAAACATTGACAGATGCCTTTTGTGGATCTCTTGGTGTAAAGTAGCTTCCACATAACCTTCCCCTACATAAGTAGCAGACATGCTATACTATACCCCAGCTTAGTTACTCAAAGTGGTCCCATTCTCTATGACTCACAGAAACTGACCTGAGCCAGCAAAAACCTGTGAAGGTGCCTTACAGAATGACAATGATCTCACTCTCCCTAAAGGAGCTGTATTTCAGTTGTTGGTACAATCCAACATTATCTGCCTGTGTGATCAATCTTTATTCTTCACTGGCAGACCTTGCCAAATAGATTAATAAGTTCTAGGGATATCTGTGGTGAGAATTTTGGTTTCTTAAGGAAAACACATCAATATTATGGAATATGTTTGTGGAATATGGGGCTGCTCCACAACAGCTGACTATGATTTGGCTCGTGTTCTAGCAGGGGCAGCATGGTTTTGCTATCAACCACCATCCAATAGTTTCTGCAACTGTGTGATGTTTGGAATTCTGGGGACTTTCAGGGAGTGTAGAAATGCGAAGGCCCTGAGAGGTATGGGTAATTGGTTTGGGTAGTGGATTACTAGATGGTAGTTTGTTGCTGTTGGTTGCTGTTTGTTAAGTAGTCACATTGCAAAGAAGAAACAAGAAAAAATTAAATATGCTCATGGCGAAGATCAAATTTGTCCCAAGGAACTCAGTGCCTCTAGTCAACAGCAAGGAGTCTTATAAAATTAATTACTTTAATATAAATTTAATTAGTAAAATAATCTGTCAGCTATATTTCTTTACCCTTGCTAGTCCCCAATAACTACACAGAGAAACCAAGATTTATTTCAATCTACATCTCAACAGCTGAGCAGTGAAATGATCTATCTTAATATCCTACACTAATCAGGCTAACTCCCACCCTCAGCCCATGATATTTCCATTTTATTATTGATCTGGTTCTTTGGGTTTCAGAATTGTTTTCCATGTTGTCTTCTCAGACTCTCTCTTCATGGCTTGTGTTTTTATCCCCCTGGCATATCTGAAACACTCTCTCCTCTTCACCTTTCCCCTATCTGGCAGAAGCTTCCACCCTACTCTCTTTTTCCCAGCCATTGGATGATCAGCATTGTTGAAAAGGCAAATTTATACAAACTTGAGACAGAAGAGTCTTGGTATAACCATTACAATGCCATGTCTGGCATTTGAATAGGACAAAGGTTAACTTTACAGTGTACAAAAATATTATGCTTACATAGTCTAAAGATAATGTTGTCCCCTTCCACCTCTGGTCTATTTTCTCTCCTATCTAGTGTTAGAGGATTCAAAGGGTGGAAGAAAATAGGTGGAGAAGACTAGAAGAAAAAAAAGAACCTTAGTAGGCAAAAGACGAGTTACAGATATCTCACTAAACCCCTCATCTGGACCCAAAGCCAAAACAGCGTATAAAAATGATGCCCAACTCACATCACTTGCAGAAAGTCTTACTAAGAAAAGCACCCTGGAAGACCACTAACTCATCAGATTCACATGTACCACTAAGGCAATATAAGAAACATAAATAAGAACATGGGCCCTCCAACAAGCACACTGTCAATTAACTGACATTAAAAGTGAAAGGAAGTTGACAAATATCCTAATGAAGGATTTAAAAGAACATCTTTAAGGAATCCTAATGAAGTATGAGAATATAAATAGCTAATTCCTGATACGATTGAGAGAATCAACAAAGAGAGATGATGAAGTAGAGCCAATAAGAATGTTGGGAGGCAAAGAACTTAATCAATGTAAGTTAAAGTAGAATTGAAAGCTTCTTCTACAGCAAAACTAATCAAATAAAAGAATTTTGATATATGTATGATGATAAGGATGAAATTTAGAACTTTATGTGGGTTTAAGCTGTACTCTTAGTATAAAAGACTTCTTTGGCTTGAAGGTAAGCCTTTAAAATAATTCAGTTGGGTATTTGTTTGTTATACATCTATGTATATATGTGAGTGAGTCAGTGAATGAGTGAGTAATGTGTCTGTATCTATGTGTATGTATGAATATGCACAAACATGTATGTGCAAGTAAGTGTAAGTGCCTATGTTTGTATGCAGAAACCAGAGGAGGGCATCAGGTGGGCTTCTCTATCACTATATGCGTCATTCACTGAGGCAGCATTTTCCCCTAATCCTGGAATTGGTAGCAGCCAACAAGTGTAACTGCGAGCTTTCCCACCTGTGCATAAATTTCCTGAAATAACAGCTCTGAGCATCCGTATGAATAAATTCTGAGGCTCACAGTTTTGGTTCTGCTCCCTGACTAGCTCATATCTTCATCTGGTCCTCAGTTTTGTACAACCATCTTTTTCGTTGTCTCAGCCTGAAGCCTCTTTCTCTACTAGATGTCCTACCTTCTAACCATGTCTCAGCTCATTGTCCAATCAGCCTTTCACTGACAGGTGATGTTTCCTTCTAGTACAAGGGATTATCTCTACAAACAAGTCCCAGTAATCCCCTTGTCTTCAACACTACCAGTGCTGTAGTTACAACCTCATATAAGACCAGACATGACTTGTTACCTGAATGCTGATGGATCTTTTAAAACTGGCATAAGAAGCATGCTGCTTTATGAGAAACTTACTTCACCAGTAATGACATCCTTTAGTAAAAGGATGGAGAAAGATGTACCAAGAAATGGTATAAACTGCAGGCGTAGTGTGACCAGTCCTCTGAATCCTAGTCAGAGTCCCCACCTTGCAACAAGCCTCCATTAAGTGGGCTACTCTTCCATGGTTGCTCAGTGTTTGCTGAGATAAGAAAACTTCCAATAAGCATTCGTTAACATTGTTAACAGAATTTTCCAAATATCTGGATTTGTCTGTTCCTTATGCTGACTCAGCCTCCAATCACCTCTTCTCTTTTAACACTAAATAGCACTCTGAGCCCAGGTTTGCATCAACTCTTCTGTAGACTCGAACCCATATAAAATAAGAGCTTGGTAACCAGAAGTTGGCGACTTTGGAAACATGATTATACAGTCATTCATCATCGTTTCAAAATTCACATCTAATTAAATCTTTCTATTCATCAAGATGAATTTTGCACATTATTCTTTGAATTGTGTGCACTGATTCACTTCAAAGGTAGATGTTCATCTTACATCAATCCTGGAGATTTATACAACAGCAGGAGCAGCTATGATTTTATCAAATAAAACAGATCTCCAATAAAAACTTAGAAAGGGACAAAGAATGTCACTGTATGATGACAATGAGATCGATGAGGAAATTATTGTCAAAACATATTCATTTAACATCAAGGTGTCCAATTACATAAAGCAGGCATCACTGCATCTACAAAGAGAGATAAACTCTGAATAAGTAACAGTTTGGGGCTTCAATATCTAATTTTCATCAAGACAGTTGTGGGGCCAAGAAGGAACCAGGGAGCCTTGGAGTAGGCTTGGAACAAGAGTAGAGTCCAGCAAGTCCTGTCCAAACCCTGGAAATCTCATCCTGAGATGGCAGGAGTATGATAACTTCCCTGCTGTCAGGGGTCTGCTTGTCCCTGTGAAGGTAGCCTATAGGCCCCACCTTTGCCCTCCCTAGAAGGACATGTAGCTAAGTTTAACTTTCTCTCCCCTTAGGAGGTCATATCCAACAGCACCTGGAATTCCTCCTTATGCTACTGAGGCAACCCTGTACCCTGGCCCTAGACAATGACGTACACTCACCCAGAAAGCCCCTACCCACCTCCCAAAGATTTAAATAGCCTTTGTTCCCCCTCTTAAATGTCCTCTCAAGAGTCTGTTCCCACCATGATAACTGCATGCAGTCTCTTGGCTCTTGTACCTGGTTGTCCTGCCCCACCTCGGCCTCAATTCCTCTCCCAGTATCGATCAGTAGTGATTTCAGGTCAATCACCAAGGTCACCAAGGTCCAGGAAGCAGAGCCTAAATCACAACAGGCCATCCAGACAAAGAGCTACAGAAAGAAACAATGAGGTTGAACTATCTCGGAGGTGAAATGCTTCAATTGTGAAGTATTGCATCCAACAAGGACCAACACACAAGTTCTTATCACCAGCACTTGGAACAGTTGACACCAAAAGCTGACATGGGAAGAACATAAACTAGGAGACACTGCATTGCTACTGTATTTTCTGGCTTGTTCACTCTTCATTCATCTACCTATCACCTTCTAGAAAGGTTTCTCTGGCCATCTTATTTAAAAGTGGCAGCCTCAGGGAATGGGCAGATAACTCAGATGGAACTTCTAGAACCTATGAGGAGCTAGGTGAGATAGTGTGCACGTGTAACCCCAATGCTGAGGATCTGGAGACCAGCGGGTCCCTGGAGTTCACTGGCCATGTAGCCTATGTTAACTGACAAGCCCTAGGTCCCAGGGAAAGATTCTCACTCCCCTGCCCCCATTTCAAAAATAAGGTTGTTATTTCTGATGAGCAACACCCAAGGTTGACCTCTGATCTCCAAATGCACACACATATATATGGGCACACACATACATCTCTGGACACACACACACACACACACACACACACACCACAGTAAAGTAAAACATTAGTCTTACTTTTTTTACTTTTCTCCACAGCTGTGATACCATTGAATATAGTAAACCCTCCTATATGGTGTGTCTGCTATCTCTGCATAACCCCAGTAAAATTCAGCTCCATAGGGAAGGATTTTGCCTATTTTGTTTTCCTGATTATCACCTACACCCGCAGCTCCCAGTACATGCCCCATGGGTTTCATAGATGAACAAGTCCTCAGAGGTTGTGATACTTTAGCACTAGTGGAATTTATATGTACCCAAGCAGGAGATTCAGTAAACAGTTCGGCTCACAGACCGTGTCTAGGAACTCCAGGAGTAAGCAACTGCCAGCTTGAGAAGACATCCAGTGTCTGCTTTCAGGCTTTCTTCTTTCATCATGATCCCTACCTTGTCACCAGTGTCTCCTTCTCTGCCTTGGCTACAGTTTCTGTACTATTTCAGAACCCATTCTTCCCTTTTCCACTTGTTACTATTAAAACATAGCTCCCTGCTTCTGTTATGCAAAGACCTGACACATTCTCTTCTAAGCTGATAAATGCATCCATCGAAGCCTAGAGAGTAGTGAATAACAGTATATGTACCTCTAGGAAAACAATTTGCATTTAAACAACTTTTGGTGTTTGAGTGCAAAGGGGTGAGCAATGGGGGAATCCTGAGCAGACTGCAAGCCTTGGATATTTGTGGAGAGCTCCCCGAAGCAAACTCAAATTACAGACCTCAGTATTATCAAAGAACAAAAAGTACCACAAGAAGAACAGGATGTGAAGAGGGAGCTCTTCACAGGAGGAGGGGAGCTCATGTACTGTACATAGTGACATAAATTAGTAATCTTTGTGGAGAGATTTATAGTTTCCTGGAAAAATTGCAGATAGATCAACTGAATGATCTGGCCAGCTCACTACTTGGTATATATCCAAGAGAGAAGACATCTACACTCCGATTTATTATGACGCTGTTGACAGTGGCAGCACTAATCTCAACAGTACAGGAAATCAAACTCAATTTCCATCAATGAACAAATGGATAAAGATATTCTGGCATGTGTATACAGTAAGTATTATACCTTTTTATTCAGCCATAAAGAAAGCAGAAATCCTGCCATCAGAGAGACATGGAGGGCAGTAAATGAATTAAGCAGACAGAGAAGATAAATCACATGATCTTACTCACAGAGGCAAGCTAGCATTAAGTCTCACAGACATTCAAAGTGGAATTGTGGTTATCAAAAACTGGAGAGGATAGAGGGACAACGGGGTGAGGTTCAGTCCACAAGAAGGAGAGCCTTATGCCTGGATGGAAAGAATGGTGCATCCTGCAAGTCTACAGCATGGTGGGATGAGTATAACTAACAATATTCATAGAATAAGTTAATTTCAATGCTCTCATGTAAAATAGGAAGAAATAAATTGATGTGATAAAGTAGTGGTGGTTTTAATAAGAATGGCACTCACAGGCTCATATATTTGAATGCTTAGTCACCAGGGAGTGGCACTATTTGAAAGGATTAGAAGTATTGGGAGATATGACTTTGTTGGAGGAAGTTTGTCATTGGGAGTAGGTTTTGAAGTTTCAAAAGGCCATGCCAAGCCCAGAGTCTGCCTCTCTGCTCATGGATAAGGATTTAATTCTCGGCTGCCTCTCTAGCACCATGTCTGCCTGTGTACTGCCATGTTTCCCATTATGATAATAATGTATTAAACCTCTGAAACTGTAAGCAAGTCCCCTATTAAATACTTTCTCTTACAATAGTTGCCTTGATCATGGTGTCTTTAAGCAGCAATAGAGTAGTGACTAAGACAAAAAGATTTACCAATTTACTAATAAACTTGTTTAGGAAATAAGAAGTTTACAAAGTAGAATCTAGCCAAAGGAGCGTTGCCTCGAATATAAATTGAAGAACAGGTAATGTAAGCAAGAATGCAGTGAAGAAACCATTGAACTGAGGACCTTATGTTTAGGGGGAAGGTTTTTATTAGAGAAAGAGAGGAGGGAGGGAGAGAGAAGAGAGAGAGAGAGAGAAAGAGAGGGGGAGGTCAGAGGCATCTGAAAAAGTCTGAAGAAGAGAGAAAATGAAGCAGACTGGCCATCATCAAGGGTAAAGAAGCTGAGTGTGGTGAAATCGTGGGGCATGGAAAAATAATGTAAGTTATAGTGACAAGAAGCTGAGGGGAGGGAAGCCTAGAAACTGGGACAACCTTGGAGTTTAGAGTAGAGGAGATGAGAAGGGTCAGGAGCCTAGCAGACTTTAAAATCCACACAGGTGCGTGGCAATCGGGACCTAAGGGAGGCATGGCCTTGATAGGTGACCACAGGTATCTGGAAGGCAGAAACCTACTCCACAGGTCTTGGAGAGCCAGCTTTTCTCTATCTGCCAGCAATCCCTCTTATTTTTAATCTCTTTATGTCCAGCTGGAGCTGAGCCCAGGTTGTCTTGGACATAGTGTGTCTTCTTTTTGGGGGTGCTTAGAATTTTCATTTGTACCTAACAGATAGCATGCAAATGGTCTTGTTAGAAACGGTAGGAAAAACTCCTACCTCTAACAAATGTAAAATTTAGGCATGTTGAGAGTCTTCCTGTTAAGATTTGTTCACTAAGATGGTTGCCAATTAGGCCCTATTCCCAATTCAAAGGGACAATTTTGGGTAACGGGCTCTCAGCTCATTAAATCTTAGTCTTCCATTAAGTCCCAGTCTTCTTATTAGGACAAGGATAATGGGGCCAGGCAGGACAACCCTTGGTAACGACTACTGGAAAAAGAAACACTGGCCTACTTGAAATGTAATTGTGACAATATCTTCATTGTGAAAATCTCCCACTTGACCAAAATAGCCAGACTCGTAGTCTCCTGTTTCTGTTCAAACTACTCCAAGTGTGACTTGGGGGCTAGGACCTGAAAGACATTTTTAAATGACTGTGTATGTTACATTTAAAGCTTAAGGCCTGTATAAGTGAGTTAAAAAAACAAAACCTCTGCTCTGGGCATGTTTTTCTTTGGGTGTTAGCCAGAACACAATGCATGCTATTAAAGAGCTTTTGCTTTATTCCTGAAGTGTTTAGAGTGAATTTTGGGGGTATAGGTGATGATAACCTGTTGTATCAACCACAAAGAAATGATAAAAATTTGGTGTAATAGTTATATTACCTTCCCAGTACCAAATTTATACATAAACAAAAGTAACACTGTATTTTATAAATATGCACAAATACAATGTACCTATAAAATATGAATAAGCAAGTAAATAAGTGTCATTGTCCCTTGGAAGCTGTACAGTCTGTCTGTATAGAACAAGTCCAACCATCTATACCTACCTACCTATCTACCTACCTACCTATCTTTCTATCTATCTATCTACCTACCTATCTATCTACCTACCTACCTATCTATCTATCTTATCTGTTTCCATTTTATCTATATATTTGTATGTATCCTCATAATATGTCTTCCCAACTTCGGCAGGGTGCTATTATAAGTGACTGTGGATACATGCCTGTCACCTGTGGTATATGTATACATTTATAATACTATGGATTCCTTCCTTTGGTGATCTGACAATATCTTATATAGCTCAGGACTTCTTTTTTACCCACCAGATCCTAGGTATGTATAACATGCATACAAATGAAGCATTTACTAATGAATAAATAAATAAATAAATAAATCACAAGGAGTTTAATTTTAAAACATTTCTTTGGTATACATAAAAATTTTCCAGATAGTAAAGATAAAAACAAATTAATATACTAATGTTTATACTTGTTTAACTTTACATAAGAAATTAAGTCTTGGCCTGAATACTGCAGGATTTATTCCAAGTGGACTGATATTTTTGTTTTATAATTTTGTATAAATACACAGACAAAAATGGCAGGAATATGTTTATGGCCATTTAGGAAAATGTTGAAAATTGTGTCCTAATCCCAAGCCCAAATTCATTTAACTTCTTCTCATGAACTCAAGTCAACATTGCAAACATAAAATTCTAAATATAAACA
Organism: Mastomys coucha; assembly: GCF_008632895.1. Lineage (NCBI taxonomy): Eukaryota > Metazoa > Chordata > Mammalia > Rodentia > Muridae > Mastomys > Mastomys coucha. The sequence goes on along the minus strand of NW_022196894.1, from coordinate 46,916,211 downwards.
TTCTGATGCAATACAAGTTCAAAACATACTAATTTGAACTTAAGTGATAAGTAAATATGTTAAAGTGTTAAAAGCCTTTGCTTTCTGAGATTAAATCATATTTCCATAAGACAGAAATCTTTGTTATGTACAGTGAAGCACTGCGCTCATAGCCTAAGTCAGAGCTGGAATCCATGGGGCAGGGTTAGTGTTGGGTCCTGTAACAGCATGGACAGAGTAGAGAGCACATTTGTGCTCGTATTCAAGGCTTGCAGTGATGTCACCTGGTACCACATAGCTGAGGGCTGTCAGAAACACTAGGATTTAATACATGTTGGATTTTGAACCAATTTTGGTTATTGCATATCAGGAACCATATGACTGGCTTTTTGGTGTTTTTTTTTTTTCAACCTCACATTCAATTATGTGATCTTCTATAAAGTTGTGACCAACAGTCTGAGAAGCACTCCAAGTTTAAATTGCAGACAGTTACTCTGCAGCCAATTTCAAAGCACACTCACGGTGCTTGTCCTGGAAAACTTGACCCTCTAAGGATTCAAAAAGCAGTCGTAAAGACTGGAGTCTTTCTGTACCTTGGCCTTGAAGAGGAGCTATAGTGAACTAAAAAGTTGCCTAAGGTTAAAACCAAGAGGAGTCTCGCCAACGATGAGTTGTTTCGAATCATTTGAAGATGGCAGGGTGTGAAAAGGCAGGGAGCCATGGAATCTCGATGAAGAGCAAGACTGTGATTGAACACTGCTGGAGACATCTGGCAAGATGACATGGTTATGTCCAATCTTGCATTTTAAGGGTCTTCTTCTGTTAATTTTGTGATTGTATTTTAATCACAGAGTATTTCTCCCTTCCCTTTTCTCTGTCCACACCCTTCTCTACACACCTCTCTGCTCTGTTTCAAATTCATGGGCCTCCTTTTCATTACTATACACAGTTAAGCCCATGGCCCCAATACCTCCCAACATAACACAAGGCATCTCTGGATCTCCCCCTCTGCAGAGTGCACAGTCCTTCTCCTCACTTTTCAGCTCTTGGCTGGATGACTACTACCATGACCAGCTGACAGACTTAGGCAGCCAGCGGTTCTGTGATAGGTGCCCTTGATGTCTCTTTTGCATCTACCGGAGCAACAGCTCTTCCACAGAAATGGAAGGAGACTCCATTAGCTCCTTCCATAGCTTTGTCAAGGCTGTCATCTACGTCTTTGCCTCCATGATGATTAGCCATTTCCTTACTGAAATGGCTACTGCACAGGATCAAATCTTAGAAAGCAATTCTGTCCTCAGATCACATCCGGACATCTACTAAAATATCTTCCATGATGGTTCATCTTGATAACCAGCTTGATGAGGTCTAGGATCACTTGAGAGATTGGGGGATTCTCTTGATTAGGTTCATTAGGGGGAGGAAACGCAGACACTGTGGATGACATCATTTCTTGGACTAGGATTCTGGACTGTATAAAAACAAAGTGAGCTGACATCACTCTGCTTCTTTAAACTCTGGATGGAGTGGCACAACTCCTGTTGCGATGGCTCCCTTACCAACATGGAGTATGCCATGGACTGTGAGCTGAAAGAAATCCTTCTTTAAGATGCTTTGTCAGGGCATTTAATCACAGTAAGAGAATTTACCTTCCACACCTTCTATTTGCCCAGCTCTGTGAAAGATCTTGAAGAAGAGATGTAGTACCCCTTCTGATTTTTACAAAATGATAATGGTCTAGAGAAGAGATTAATATACTTTAAAAATCAAACACAGGGTACAATTATAAATATACAACACACTGAGACAGTATGCCAGAAAATGGTGATTTTGTTTCTGAATGGTATTACTGCCATGGGCGTTTGGGAGGACATGTCTGAGGTAAGTAGTGTGGGATGACACTGTAAGAATGGACCTTTTGCGGCAGATGAAAGAAAACCAATGTGTATTTGGGGTTTAACAGTGACAGGATGTGCATTCCTGGGAAGCTGCTAGGGCCTGGCTCTTTGGCCAGTTCACTAATTACTACAAAAGATAAACAATGTAGAAAGACTTGCTTTAAGATGAAGGGTTTGGCTCTGGTGACTCAATCACACATTTTCAACTTGTTTTTCAAGCACATGATTCGAACACAGCACAGAGGTCTCCACCAGGCTCCTTTTGGTAGTGGCTCCTGGCTCTGTCTTCAATGGTGCCTGTTCCTCTCCACACATTTGTCATTTGCCCGACTTTAAAATATTCGCCGTGCAAGGGGCTACTTGCCTGCTTTACCCTGATGAGAGGATGAAATGATTAACCAACTAAGTAGGGAGAAAGAGAATGTACTGGAGTTCTCACAGATGCTGGAAAAGAAGCCGCGAGCTGCTAACAGTTGAGGTGGGCAGAGAGCGCATGCTCACAGCAGCAGTTCGGCGCTAATAACCACCTCCATATGTGGCCCCTGGTGGCAGCGCTTCTGTTGGGTTCTTTTCACTGTGGTAAGTGATTCCAATCTCATAGTTTCGAGGTCTATGGGTTGTGCCCTGCCAGCCCCGGAAGGCATCTGCCCAGAGTGCAGACCTGAGAGGGCTCCGTGGAGATTGGGTACCCTCTGCCTCCTCCCCTCGCCAAGATGAGAGAAGGGCTAAAGACCCTTACCTTCTCCACACACTCCAATAAAAACTTCAGTTCTGCAACCTGAACTGCGATGGGGAAGGGGGGTATGATACAGAACATAAGCTCAAGGAGCGCCTGCCCTCCAACTTACACACACACACACACACACTACCCTCAATACCTTCACTTGGCTTTAGGGGGTCGAAGGACAAGAATGGGAGGGCCCTGGTTGCTTCTTGTGGAGTAGATGGAGGTTTTAGTGAAGTCCATCACAAATGGACTTTGGTATAACCTTGTAAGCATCACAATAAGGAGACATACCTGTCTGTAAGTTTTAGGGTCAGACCTTGGACTATGGCACCTTCAAAAGGTGGGCCTCACGAAGCCACTTAAACTAGTAAGGGATTGATCCTGAAAAGCAGAGAATGATTTATCACATGTGGCAACATTAGGGAAAGGAACAAATATTTAATACCAGTAATCCTTTGCTCCAAACCTGTCTTTAGGACCTGATAGGAGGATTGGGGTTCGGTTTAAGAGCAAGAGGTGTGTATAACCACGCAGTCCCTGTCAAAGTCAAAGTGCATTCCAGCCCACCACCCCATTACCTCTTATTGTCAGCTCTGGAGGAGCCTCTCCTACAAGGTGGCAGCACACCTCAGCCTTTTTCCTTCTTCAAGCGTGAGAGTTTTTGAGAAATTTCAATTTCGTAAGACCCATTGTTTTGATAGTCTGATAGCCAACTGGTGAGCAAAACCATTTCTCCCTTTTTAAAATATTTGTTTATTTCATGTGTGTAAGTTCTTACCTATGTGTATGTGTGCACACGATGTGTAGATCTGATGCCTGAAGAGGCCAAAGAGGAGAATGCATTGGATCTAGACCTAGAGCAGGTTGTTTCCCACACATTGTAGCTCTGTGAAGCTGGGACTTCTGTAAGAACAAGTGCTCTTAACCTCTGAGCTGACACTGGTGGTGCACACCTTTAATCTCAACACTTAGGAGGCAGAGGCAGGTGGATCTCTGTGAGTCCCTGCACAGCCTGGTCTACACAGCTAGTTCCAGGGCAGCCAGGGCTTCACAAAGATATCCCTGTCTTGAAAAAACAAAAAGAAAAAAGAAAAAACCAATCATCTCTTAAAATGCCTTCATTCAGCCAGGCTAGTAACATTCCATTGCTTTTATCATTGTAGTGATGGTTTAAGAATAAAAATAACCTACAGAACATCTTGTGACCTCAACACACACACACACACACAACATTCATCCACACTCTTGAACCATGGTCTGGCTGTGCATGCAAAGGTGCGTCCAAGTTGCGGGCCAGGCTAGTACCGCAGTTCTTACGCAGTGGTCACGTGCTTTACTTCCTTTGAAGTTTTATACTGTTAGGTTTTGCTCCGGACTGTTTTTTAAAGTGTAAACTGTTTTTTGCTATTCATTTAGATGTCTGTATGTTCTCTGCATGCTGTGTGATATCTTTTTTTGCCAAAACATGTGAAAGAGCAAGAGCTTTAAGGACCTAACATCAACAACAACAAAACATTAGTCACTTCAATCAAGCATGTGATTGAGGAGTATAATAGTTCATCCAAATTCAGTTGTTTTTTTGAAATGCATGGGACTATGGGCTTAAAAATTGTTGATATATTTTTAGTCCAATTAAAACGAGCATATAATCGATATTGTTAGCATTAAGTGTGACTCAGGTATGTTTAATTATCTCTGTTGGATGTTGAAAAACACAAGATTGTGAGTTTCCTTGAGGTGAGAGAATAAATGTGTCTGCAGCTGTTCTGCTGCAGACACACTCACTTGTCTTTTAAGTTTTTTGAAAGCGAAGATAAAGGCCATCTTTGTCTGGTAGTAAGTTCATGTAAATGACAATCGGGATAATTTTTAAAAATAAATATGATAGATATATATAAATGGAATAAGCATTTCTAGTAAACATTTAATGTAACTTAAAAATTTAAAGTTATGTAAATGTAAATGAGGTTCATAATGTCTGTATCATATCTAGCTAAATTAAATTCATATTTGCCCTAGGTTTCATAAAGCCTATTTCACACATTTTCACCTTTCCTTCTCCTTGCTCCAATTTCTTCTGTGTCTGCTTTCCTTAAATGTATAACCTCTTCCTTATTATTCTTTAACATCCATACACACACATACGCGCACATGCACACGCACGTAGTCCATTCAGTGTTTCTCATATGTATATATCATATAGCCTGTTAGGGCTGAGCACGGGAGACTGGATAGTCTAGCAGGAGGCTTGTCCTCAGACACTGATGATTCTTCCTTACTAGCAGCTAGTAATGCCTGCAGCTCTTCACATATATTTGAGGCCTTCAGAGATTTCTCTCATCCACCTTGGGATGGCAAATTGTGATGTCATGGTACAGGTCCTTTTTAGGTGACCGTGTTCATGAGATCTCAGGGTGCCACTCCCTAGCATGTTTAAAAGACGCCATTTGTAGCAGATGTGCTGTTATTCCACTAGCTCGTATACTCCCCATCTCCACCATCTTCTGGAACGTTCCCTGAGCCTTAGGTGTAGAGAATGCTTTGCAGATTTATCGTTTGGATATGAGCACCCATGATCAGTTACTCTCGTATATGCCTCTGGTTTCTTTTGAACTATAATTTTTTCTATTTACATTTTTCTATCTATCACCAAAGGGAGAAAACTTGTTAAGATCTAGATCTGGTTTTTCACCAAAACTTCTGATTTATTAAAGATGCAAAGAAACCCACAATTTACCAAATAACCTATATAACCTTATAAAGTTATAGCTATACAACCCCATAAATAGATCATTTACTACTTTAATTAAGATTTCTAAGATAGTGATCAATATTATTCTTATTAATTATTAATTATTCCTTATTAATATTTTAAAGTAATAATTAATATTACTAAAATAATAACTGATCTTGTAACTGTAAATGATAGACTTGGACTTTTGTATAATGTTAAGTATTGAGATCCATGCTTCACTTCATCATGACTAAAGTCTACAAAAAAAAAATAAAAACAGCTAACCAAACAAAGACTACAGTTAGAATAAAATTTCTATGTAGGATTTGACAGCTCACAAAGTTATATCTCTGGTCCATAAGTTGGTGATGATCTTTAGGAATTTAGTAAAGAGACTTGTAATAAAATGTTGCAATGTTACTTGTCATATCTCACTACAAGTAACTACAAATATGCAAAGTATCATTATGAAATCACCTGCTACATTGCAATGGAATGTTTTTATTTTGAGGAGAGTATCCAGTCATTCACATACAGAGGAACATAATGCCTCAATTAGAGAAAAAAAAGGAGGACCCAATGCACTCTGTGATATTTTGGGATGCAATCTGAACACTGGCTCCTCCTTTTACATGACATTATCATATCCAAAGAGATTGGAACCAGAGATGTAAACTCAACAGAACAGGTTTCAGTTGTCAGGTTTGTCACTCTTGAGTTATGGTTAGCAACTTAGCATAATAGAAGTGCATTCCTAACTGACATATAGATGACTCAATAGCTTAGCCCTCAACAAACTTCTCTAGATCTTCTTGGTAGTGTTAGATACCTACCAAGCCTAAGAGCTCTAGAGTGCTTATTAGCTAACCAAAGCAAGATTTATGTGACTTTTAATTTCATTAGCTGCACAAGAAAAAAAATATCTTATAAGAAAAGAAACAAAATGAACTGAAAATGAAAACCAAGCCCTGTGGTATCAAGAGGTCTCATTAAGTGTGTCTGGAATTGATGATGTATACAGCCAAGTGCTTTCATGATTGGGTTTGTAGCCTCTTATCAGTAACCTGCATTTTGGTATTTTTGCAAATTATGTTTTACACTATAATCTTCAGGCTTTTTATTGTCACCTATCTAATCCTTAGAAAGCCAGTCCTCTCTTTTAGTTTTTTTTTGGGGGGTGGGGTGGGGGAAAGATTCGTGATTTTTTGATTGATTATTTTATTTATTTACATTTCAGATGTTATCTCCCTTATTGGTTTCCCCTCTGCAAACCCCTATCCCACTCCCCCTCCCCTACTTCTATGAGGGTGTTCCCCTGCCCGCCCACCCACTCACTCCCACCTCATTGCCCTGGCATTCCCCTATAATGGAGCATCAAGCTTCCACAGGACCAAGGGTCTCCCCTCCCATTGATGCTAGATAAGGCCATCCTCTGCTACATATGCAGCTGGAGCCATGGGTCGCTCCATGTGTACTCTTTGGTTGGTGGTTTAGTCCCTGGGATCTCTTGGGGCGGGGGGCAAGGAGGGGTTGGTTGGTTGATACTGTTTTTCTTCCTATCGAGTTGCAAACACCTTCAGCTCCTTCAGTCCTTCCCCTAATTCCTCCACTGGGGTTCCTGCACTCAGTCCAATGGTTGGCTGCAAACATCCACATCTGTACTGGTCAGGCTCTGGCACAGCCTCTTAAAAGAGTCTTAGCTCAGTGCTGCGGAGTGAGGGCTGCCTGTGGGAGTGATAAAATAAAATCTTGCATTGATTGTACCACAGACCTGCCCTGAGACCACTTTTCCTTCTGCCTCCTCATTGCTCAGATGTGACCTTGGTCATAATAGTGGCTTTCATCATTTTCCTATAATGTGAGTCCAGGACAAACAAGACAGGTTCAGTTTGACACTAAGGGATAATGAAAATGCAAACACAAACTGGTTAGTCAGCAATGCTCTTGGAGCAAAACATCTTGACCTAAGTGGGAAAAAATGTGAAAATTATTATGCCAAACGAAGTTGTTGCAATCTCATGCCACTAAAATGCATCCACATGACAAGATTTGGGGAACACTCACCAGCCCTTTTTCCAGTAAGTGTTTTCCCAGGTCGGTGCAATGAAACAGTTTTCTATCGCTTTAAACCTAATGACCCCTACCAGCTGATGGGGGATGGCCAACTATGATTTTAATGCTGCTTTGATGTAGTGACTGTGGCCACTCACTGATCAGTGCTTGTCACACTTGTGCAATATCATTGAGTGGCACTGATGTTTCTCAGGGATTACTTCATACAAATTTTCTTGCTGTAATGAAATCTCTCTCTTTCCTTTGTTCCTTGGACTTACCAGAGGCCACTTTAGCCTGTGCAGGTGAGTGATGGATTACAGTGCTAGTCTTTGTTTACTCCTAAATAAGAGTTCCCTGACTAGAACACTGCCATATCTTTGTGGGAGTCTGGTGCACCCTCTATAATGACCGATGACTGCACACTGATTTCATGCTGCCCCTGTGTGCCTGATTACTGCTTCCTTTCTTCCATAATATCCTGGAATGTTGCAATCTAGTAATCAAGATCTCTATTATCTAAGTGCTAAGCGTTTGCATAGCATTTACTGTTAGCATCCTCAAAGTGGCTATGATAACCATTGGTATCATTACAGCTAAACTACTTTCTGCTAGCTATCATAACAGTCATACCCATACTGAACTAGACTTAAACATGAAATAGTTTAAGTCTATCACAAAGGCAGACCATTGTGTATAAAATATATAAATCATGTACTGTTTTTAAGATGAGAGTCCTGTCTTCAGGTAGATTAAAGAGAACTGTTACGATGTAACTTTGAGGGATATAAATTCTGGAATGCCTTTGCCAGTTACAGCTAAGATCACACTTAAAACTGACATTCATTTTCTTAGAGCATTTAGTAAGACTGGATTCTTCTGAGTCACATAGTTAAGAATTTATAGTACTTTATTGTACTTATCATCAACCTGAAAATACAAACAGCATAAGCATTTGGCGTATACTATGTTAGGTATTGAATGCAAAGTAAGAAATAATGTTTGGCAAAATGTTCGTATTTAATACCTGGCTTCAAAAGGACATTGAGGAAGACATCATACCAGTCTCAGAAGCAACTGGAATCTGAGGGATCAGAGAGAATGGATTTCTAATCCAGACTAAATTAGAATGCCATGGATCTGAGCACTCATTTTTGCTGCAATCTGTTTGATCTTGCTTTCAGTTTCACATACGACGAAACTGGTAATGAGGATCCATGCTTGGTAACCTTTCCAGTCTCAGTGACCCCTGTTAGAAAAGAAGTGACTGCTAACACCCATTTCAGCCAATTAAAGACAGACTGAAGCCTACTGGAATGGTTTACAAAATACAGAACAAATGGCCATGTTCTTTCCTCATATGTCCAATTAAACTTTGCTTAGAAGAACAGCAGTTTCTGTTCTGGAGTCCTTACCTAGTAAGTGCAGCTTTAAATATTGTCAGCACTGCGCTTTTAAATACCTCAGATGATCGGGTTGCTTTTAGGGACTTAGTGTGCTGTGTAAATGGGGATTGTCCCCCACAGCCTCATGTGTTGAATGCTTTGTCTCTATCCGGTGGAACGGTTTAGGAAAGCCATGGAACCTCTGGGAGATAAGGCATCACTGAAGGAAAATATCACAAGGGGAGGACTTGAGCTATTATAACCTGCCTCTACATCTGTTTGCTTTCTGCTTCTGGTTTGCCAATGCAACGGGACTGGCTAGCCTCGGGCAGTGCTTTCCCTGCCAGTAAGGACTGTAGACCTCTGGAACTAGAAGCCAAAACAAACTTTCCTCTATTAATTTGCTTGTGCCAGGGTCTTGTTACACAGCCTAGTCCATCTTACAAGGTCATATTAAAATTCTGCTGCAAAAATAGTGAAGAGATTATTTTCCCAGATGTCCTCCTGATACTGTAAACACCAACATCCTAAGCTACTTCTCACTTCCCCCGCTTCAGAAGAACCCCTGTTCACCTGTCCAGGAGAAGACAGCCTGTCTTCCCTTCTTTCATATCCACCACTCAGAGACCTTCTCCTGCACCTTGTTCCTCAACCTTGTATCTGAGATCTTGCCTTTGCCATTGACTCCTTCCCCTGAGCTCCCATGATCAAGTTTTATCTCATAATAAAAAAAGAGAACAGAGGCCCAAGAAGATCCAAAAAATCCTGTGCAGTCCCAACTTCTGCACTTACTTGTTGGAATTTCTTACTGTGTTAGGTTCATTTATGTATTTATGTGGTTTTGCTTCTGGATATGTGTAGAGATCAGAGGTTAACCTCACCTTGGTCATCTTTTAAAATTTATTATTATTATCATTGTTTGTTGGCTGGTTAGTTGGTTTGGTTTGGTTTCGTTCTTAACAGTCTCTTTGTTGGCCTGGAACTTAGGTTGGCTGTCCAGGGAGCCCCAGGAATCACCCCGTCTCTGCTTCCCCAGCACTGACATGTTAAACGCGTGGTACCTTGCCTGACTTTTATATGAGCTCTGGCAGATCAAACTCAGGTCCCCAAGCTTGAGTAGCAAGCATTTTGCTTTACTGAGCCCTGTTCCAGATTTACAGAATGAGAATCATTGCTGCTTTCTTTTTTATCACCTAAGTGCAAATTCCATGTGGTGCCATTTGTTTATCAACATTGCTACTGATAACAGAGCTAATTTACAATCCCATGGCTGGTTTTCACCATTAACACTGCTTGTATCTACTCTGTCCATAGGAAGACCCAGCCTTGGAGTCTGCCAGATCACCTTGGTGGTTTATTCTGTTTGTTTCTCTTGATTTTCTCACTTCTTTTTTCTCCTTTGACTTATTTCCCTGTGGGCAATCTTCTTTATACTGAAGATTTCAACTACCAGCGACATTCCTGCTGATCCCCAAGTCTTTATATCTCCGACCTTTCCTCAAATCTAGCCACACATCCCGGGACATGGCCACTTCATTTGCTCACACCAAAACTTAGGGAAGGATAATTCCCTAAAATTTCAGCCTCCTTTCCATATAATTAATCTACCATCAGCTAGTTCCATGACTATTTTAGCTGCCAGTTTTCATTTTTTTTTTTCCTTTTGTATCTCTTCCTCACCTCCCATGTGACTTCTGTTGATTTTACTGTTTTTACATTTTTAACTGCCATGGTCCTAGGTTTTAGGTATTCTCTTCTGTGGTCATTTACCCAGACTGTGACAGTACATTTTTGATGGGTTTCTTTCCCTTTGCTTCCTTCCCGCCTTCTTGTCACCCTTTCGTACTGTTTTCAAGTGTTATGTTTTGAAGATGAAAATAAGTCTGAGTTGAACCTTACGTTGTCAAGTTTAAACTGCTTGGCGTGACATTCAAAGAATCTTTGGAAGATTTTTAAAAATTCATCTTTCCAATCTCATTCCTTAGAGTCCACCTCCAAACATTCCCTGCTTTTGTTCACTTGCTTTCTGAACATACATGCTCCTTTACACGAGTTATTGAAACATCCCAGAGAGCACTTTTGTAACCACAACACTCCTGAGCATCCTTAAAATCCAGTTTTATTATCTCCCTGTACGTAGATCACTCTTTTATGCAGACTTTTGAGAAATGTTTCTATCCACGCAGGCAGCTGATTTCTCACTAGAGTAAATAGTTCCACACTTCTATAAACAGGTAGAGAGAAGCATTAGGGAATTCCCATGAAGTAAGAGAAGGAAAGACATTTAGACTCTGCTTGCGTTTTTAATTTTGCTCTAAATGTTTCACATTCATAAGTTCTGTGTGGTATTCTTTCTTCTGGATGCTTAGTAGGTTCCTTAGGATTGCAACGCAGAAGTCATTCCAGCTTCTGAGACTACTGAAGGGTTAAGCAAGCCAATGTGTCTAACATTTGGTGATAGGTGAAGTGATAGCAGTTGAATACTGAGCAAGCGTCCATAAGAAACAGCAGGGATGGTGTTCAGAGGGGCAAGAGTGAACCGCTCCATGATGCCATAGCAAGAAGAATGGAAATAGGCCCACTATATCTGCATCTTTATTGAGTAGTTGCTAAGAACGCAAAAGGTCAGAGCTTTGTGTTTATCTTCTCATTAAATCATCACAAAATCTGACACTTTGTAGATGAGGACACGGTTTCAGTTCAAGTATCTCGCCTAAGGTTCTACTGCAATGTAGGATATGTCTTCAAAGTGTGTGTGCTCTTAATCACAGCACATACTCTGCACCAGGGAAAGATAGACCCTAGATGGGCCATGGAACATGGGCTAAGGCATGGCAGAGAAGTGCATTTGCTTCATGGGATTGCAGGAAAGTCACTCTTGGGGAGTTTAGTTCTGAAATGAGAGAGTGAACACAGGGTATTTGGATGAAATGGATCTTGGAGGGTCTTAATTGGATTCCATGTTAATGTGTTATGTGGCCTGAGAAAAGGAGCAGGTGTTACGAAGGGGAGGATGCTATTGGGCAATGAATTGCATTTAGGCAGTTATTTTTGAGGACTATAAAATGCACAAAGGTTGACATAGAGAAATATTGATAAAGACAGGGATTCACGTCAGAAATATGGGAACAGTTCAAGAATATAAATGTAATTCCTTCAATACATATACATTATATTTAGCAACAATTAAGTAGAGAGAGCCTATCAGAAATTCTCCAGGACTAGAAAGAGAGAGGGGAAATCTTTACTGATTGCTGGTCCAAGTCTGTTTGGCTAGCAGATAATTGTGAACAGTTGAGGGAGATAGAGTGTGTTTAGATTTTTGAATATGTTGATTTAAAAACCATTACTTCTTAACAGACCATTGAGTAGGGCTTGTATTTAGAAGAGACGTGGGGCCTAGATCAGTAAGAAAAAAACTGTTAAAAATACAGCAGTGAGGGAGAAAATGAGAAAAGCTGCCAACTATGACCGCCTTAGGAACACTGACATTTAGTGGAACCTAAGGAATAGTTTGAGAACTAGAATATGGTAGAATAGAGAAGACAAGGAATTGATTTGAGAATTAGAAAAGTCAAGATAAAATAAGACACATGTGAGATTCTTTTTAATGACTCATGCAACTGTAAAATGGACATATGTCACACTTTTTATTTCTCTCCTTAATTGGAGAAAATAAACAACAGCAAAAAAAAAAAAAAAAAACTTTACAAAAGCATGTAAAAGAAGAATTGGATCATGAAGCTCATCTATAGAGAAAAAAGAATGTTAACATGAATATGTTAACTGATGCAAAACTGGTGTTTCAGCTTCAAGGCAATAAAATAACATCCTTTGGTACCCTCTTCCATCAGGTGGAAATTAGTTGCCAAAGAAATTTATATCTCCACGGACATGTCTTAACCACTACCCCGTTATCTTCAACTAACAAAATAGTAGACAACTCAGTTGAAGTTAAATGAAGCGTGGGCCCTGTAGAATGGACTTCGGGGAACCTACTAGACAGTTCCCAAACACATTGACAGGAGCCCCAAGGATCTTTCTGTCCATTTCTAAATCATTTGGGGGTATTTCCCAATGCTTACCTTCCTTTATGGTTCTGATACCAATCTTCTTGCTCTCTCCCCTGCACACAATGGTCCTACATTCTGGTTTTTTTTTTCCTCCAAAGAAATACATCACAACTTCAATGCTTTGGAGAATGTATTTGTATAGCTATGTTTTGCCTGGGGATTACTAATATTTGGTGTGGCAGAAAATGTAGAGAGCTAGGAAAGGTAAACAATGGACATCCCCAAGAATACTTATGGTAGTATATTCGTTAGTACCCTGGAGAAGGTTCCAGCTCATTATAGTAGACAACCTGTGGGCCTGTGTACTGAAGGCTTTCCATGGAGATCTCTGGCCCAGTAGGTACGAGGGTTCAGGCAAAAGGGAGAGAGTGCGAGCAGGGAGGGGGAATCGCCTCTGCTGCCTCTGCTGCTGCAGCTGCCTCCACCTCCATTCCAGCCATTGCTGCCTCAGTTGCTCCAAGATGCTGCACCCTTCTCCCTGCGCTGAGTCAGGACAGGCTGAGCAGAGTGAGGAGTGCAGGGGAGTTTCTGATGGCATTTGAGAAGAACAGACTTCTCCTCGCAAGCGGTAGAAACTCTCAGATGGCAGAGTAGTTCTCACACACCTCTATTCCTCCTGGATAGGATTCTTTTTTTTCTTTCTTTCTTTTTTCTTTTTTTTCTTTCTTTCTTTCTTTTTTTTTTTTTTTT
>NW_022196894.1:46899261-46902642 GCF_008632895.1 Mastomys coucha | reverse complement strand
CAGAAATCCACCTGCCTCTGCCTCCCAAGTGCTGGGATTAAAGGCATGCGCCACCACTGCCCGGCCCTTTTTATTTCTTTTTTTGTTTTCACTCTGAATTACTTTTTAAATTTTTTTATTAGATAAAACAATAAATTATTTATAAAATAATTTTATAATGTTTTATTAGAAAACATCTAATAAATAAAATTAAATTTTAATAAATAAAATAAATTTAATAAATAAAATAAAATTTATTGGATGTTTTCTTTATTTACAATATCTCCTTTCTCAGGTTCCCCTCCAAATAAAATAAAATAAAATAAAATAAAATAAAACAAAAACTAAAACAATCCCGTTCCCTCCCCCCCTCCCCCTGCTAACCATCCCAACCCCTCCTGCTTACTGGCCCTGGCATTCCCCTATACTGGAGCATAGAACCTTCACAGGACCAAGGTCCTCTCCTCCCATTGATGACCGACTTGGCCATCCTCTGCTATACACATGCTGCCGGAGCCATGACTTCCCCCTGCCCATGTGTACTCTTTGGTTGATGGTTTAGTCCCTGAGAGCTCTGAGGGTACTACAGTTTTGGGGAGGATCAGGGTCTGACAGCAGGTACTTCCCATTAGCTTGGTCTGAGAACTTGGGGATAGCTTATCTGCAAGTGGGAGGGCTTAGGGTACTGCTCCTATGTGACTAATGGCCACAGACCTCTCTAGGAGGAATGTGGGGGTGCTGTAGCTATGTAACAGGAGTCAGGAGCCCAGGAGCATGACAAAGCACCTACTGTCCTTGCAGGGTCACCAGGGTTTCAAGCTTGTGTCCACCAGGGACCAGGCTGCCTTTCACAGCCCATGACCCCACAATGACCTGCTGTCCATATTTCCATTATCACCTTCTGATATGGCTTAGGGAACATTTCTTAGAAGCTTTCTCCTATGATGTACCCCACTATTCTAGGAAGTCACTCAATGTTCGCATGGATCCTCCTTACTAAACCATGCTATAGAAAAGTGAATTGCTTAGGACTACCCAGGAGTATGTGACAGGCAAAGGACTTGTGCATGAGTTTTCTTGAACACAAACCAGACCCTATTCCAGTATAGATGCGAATACTCAACTTATAAATATTTATATTCAATTTGATAGATATTTATAAATAATTATACTGTTAGAGTAACATCTTACACCCTTGATTTTATTTCTACGTTTGTATAGGAGGAAGACAAATTAAGGATTAACAAAGTTAATGTTTTGTATTTGTTAGTGCTTTTTTAGGGGAAAGTCAACCAACTAGATGAAAGTCTTGAAAAATGAGTGATGTGGAGGACAACTGGTCTTTCCACCCATTTGTCATTTGAGTGACTGGTGAGCCTTGTGTATGACAGGGCACTCAGGGGTTGCTCATGACATTGAGAAGAGCCAAGGGGTCTTTCCTATTTGTTAGCAGCATCTGCTCTTGATTTCAACTTGTTTCTTGAACTTTTGAGTAGATAAGGGTTTCTTGGAGGAAGAAATACTTGTAAATCTATATTTGGGAATTGTCCAGTAGATTCAATAAAATGTTGGGTAGGAAAATGCCAGCCAATTGTGTGTAACCTTTTGTAAGACTTGTACGGAAAATGACTCTGGCTTTATTTTTAACAATGAGATGTAGCTGTGGAGAATACTTTTCCTTGATATTGTTTAAAACATTTCATCCTAGTGGGCAGATAGGACTTTGTTGATCAGACTTACTTGAATATTTATGTACAGTAAAAGCTGGCCACTTGTTACAGAGATGTAGTATAGATAGAGATATATTTCACATGAGTTCAGCAAGTGTTTTTTTCAAGTATACAGAAGATGAACATGGTATCTGGGTAATTTTTGGTTTAAAAATTTCCCATTGTAAGGAATATGTACTTATTATTTGACAGAAATAATTGCTTCCACATCTCCAAAGATATCACTGTACCTGTATGTTCCAACACAGCTGTTGCCTTTTTTACTAAAATACATGGTGATGTATTTTTGATATTACTGAGAATGAATGAAGAAAATTTGTAGTGTTCTCTACTCTCTGTAAAAGTCAACATTAGTATTATTTGATATTATTTTTTACTTCCTAGTCTCTGCTATTTTAAGGTGTTTGCATCCATGAATGATTGCAACATTGCTCCTTAAATATTTGTAATGGTTCTAAAGACTTGATAATACAGAGTTACAGAATTATATGAAATTATTTATTTTTTTCTTCCCAGATTTGGCACAGCTAAACTTTAAAAATATTAACTCTGTGAAGGTTAGTCGTTGCAACAGAGTTGTTCTTATTCCATGCTATGTCTCCAACATAGAGGCAGAAAACATCAATGAATTATTTTTGAAGTGGAAATTTGGACAAGATGTAATTCTTATCTTTGACGGACATGCAAACAAATCTACAATTTATACATTTCCAAGTGCACAAATTTCCCCCTCAGAATTTCTAAAAGGAAACGCTTCTTTGAAGTTGGCTAAGAATGAGGCTAAAGAGGGAAATTACACATGTGAAGTGACAGAATTGAGCAGAAAGGGGAAACACACCGTGGAGCTAAAATATAGCGATGGTAAGTGATGTACTTTGAATTGGGCTTATCTCCTTGTAGACATATCTCAAATCTTGATTGACCTTGGGGCCATGTTTGGTGGTAGAATTAAAGGTAGAGGTCATTAATGATATTTTGAGGAGTGGGTTAATTATTGCTATCCAGGTTTGTTGTGAAGCATCTGTGGACTGTGCCATTTCCTCCTTGAGTTAATATCATGAAATGTGTGAGCTATCCCAGCTAATGTCATAAGAGCTCATGTGGATGTCAGGCTGGGGAGCCCAGTTAAAGAAGTGTCTACAACTTGTGTGTGAGGACTTGTAGTCAGATCTACAATTCCCAATACAATCAAACTCTGGGTTTGGATCTGCATCCTCAGAGCCAGCTAGAGGATCAGGGTGGAGACAGCTCTACTCCTAGAGCTTGTAGTTAGGTAGTCGTGGCTGATTATGGAACTCCAGGATGACTTAAGAGACTTGTAGACTGGACATATGCACATGCACAGAAAACAGTAGGAGGAGGAAGGGAAAAAAGCAGCAGCTAAGAGGATGCCAATGCCATGATTGTGGTTTTCTCTGTTTCCAAACCCATGTACCAAAGTAGAGCTTCCTCATTATAAATTCCATAGTTTCGGGTAGTCTGTTACAGCAATGGAATTCAGACTAAGAAAACTAGATTTATAAAAAATGCTTCCTTTCTCTATGTCCTGATCTTACTGGAAAGGAGGAAAATGGGCTAAGAAAATACACTTGAAAAACAAATCACAAGGGAGGAAATAATCAAACTCAGGGCTGAAATCAACCAAGTAGAAACAAAAAGAACTATACAAAGA
>NW_022196894.1:46881141-46895659 GCF_008632895.1 Mastomys coucha | reverse complement strand
GGGAAACTGGGAATGGAGAAATTTACATGTAAATAAAGAAAATATCTAAAAAACAAAACAAAACAAAACAAAAAAAGAAAAACAAATCACCTTGCTGCTATTATCAAGTATTGATATAATATCCATGATGTGTCCAATATGAAATGATCCCTATATGCTCATGGATTTGACCAGTTGGTCCCCGGCTGGCAGCATAGTTTAGTTTGTGGCAGAACCTCTGAATAATACAGCCTAACTGAAAAAAATAATTGGGGGAGGTCTTGATTGTCATACCTGCCTTTGGTTCTGGCCATACAATGTACTTTCTGGTTTGCTGTCATGTAAAGTCCCATCCCTGACTGCCCTATCTCCACTACCTCACCTACTTCCCCACAAAATTGAACCAATGAGAAAACTCCATTCCTTACATTGTTTCTGCATTATTCTGTC
Organism: Mastomys coucha; assembly: GCF_008632895.1. Classification (NCBI taxonomy): domain Eukaryota; kingdom Metazoa; phylum Chordata; class Mammalia; order Rodentia; family Muridae; genus Mastomys; species Mastomys coucha. The sequence continues at coordinate 46,895,230 of NW_022196894.1, read as the reverse complement.
TCAGCAGAAAGGAAACAGTGCAAGGCCTTTAATCATTAAAGTAATCCTTTCTGATTTCTCTTTTACTTTTTTTTTTTTTTACCATTGAAATTCACTTTGCACATTTATAAAGGAGGGAGCTGTCAGAATTTTGACCCATTATTGGGCCATTTATTTAGACTGGCTTCATGTATGAATTTATTTTAAGAAGTTTCTACTGCATTGGGTTTCCATACTATCCTTCAAATACCCCTTAATTTTAACTGTTGTTCCCTGTATTCCCTCCCACTATCCCCTTCTTCCCTTCCACTTGATCTTCACATTCCAGGCCCACCTCACCCCAACCTATCCATCTATAACTGTATATTCTATTTTATTTTATTAATGAGATATTTTCCCTCTATTACCTTCATTATACCTACCCTCTATGGTTCTATGGATTGTAGATTGTTTATCACTGACTTCACAGATGATATCTGTATGTAATCATGTACACATCATATTTATCTTTCAGATTCTGAGATACCTCACTCAGGATGATTTTTTCTAGTTCCATTCATTTGCCTGCAATTTCATGATATCATTTTTAAAAAATAGCTGAGTACTGCTCCATTGTGTAAATGCACTCCATTTTCTTTATCCATTCTTCTGTTGAACAACATGTAGGTGGTTTCCAATTTCTGGCTATTATGAATAGAGCAGCAGTGAACATGTGTGAGTCTGAGTCTTTATGGAAATAATTCTTTATGAAGAATTATTAGGGTATATACCCAACCATGGTTTAGCTGGATATTGAGCTAGCTCCATACTGCCACACTGATTGTCACAGTGACTGTATGAGTTTGCATTTTTCCTAGAAATCTATGAGTGCTCCTCTTAATCCACATCCTCTCCAGCATGAGCTGTCACATTTTTTTGTTGACCTTAGTCATTCTGACTGGTATAAAATAAAATATCAAAGTAGTTTTACTTGCATTTCCCTGAGGGCTAAGGATGTTGAAATTTTCTTTTAAGTGTTTCTCAGCCATTTAAATCTTCTGCTGAGAATTTTCTGTTTAGCTCTGTGCCCTATCTTAAAACTGGGTTATTTGCTTTCTTGATACCTAGTTTCTTGAGTTCTTTATTTATTTTTGTATATTAGTCTTCCCTCAGATGTGTAATTTGTGAAAACCTTTTCCCATTCTGTGGGCTTCAGCTTTGTTCAAATGATGGTGTGTTTTGCCTTATAGAAGCTTTTCAGTGTCATGAAGTTCCATTTATTGTTTATATTAGTACTTGAGCTAAGTGTTCTTCTCAGAAAGGCTATTTCTGTGCCAATTAGTTCAAGAACATTCCCATCTTTTTCTAATTGTTTAGCCTCCTTGTATGTTTTGCTTTGTTAGCACCCATTCTTACAAATTCTTGATAAATTCTAGCCATGCCCCCTATGCAAAGAGAAGTAAGAGAACCAGATGATTTTATTTGTGGACTCAGCAAGCAGTTATATCTAACCCAGCACACTGGTACATAACCAAGTGACCATGGTTGGCAGCAATTGTGGTTACAGTATAGAGAGGTGATAGACTATATACCCAGGAAATTCTGACTCACCTAGTATCTCCCTACATCCTGATCAGGAAATCTGAATCCTCTCATGCCCATGGCTCTTGGCAGATGAGTAACCTGAGCCAGTTCCTCATCCTTGGTTGGCTCACCTTTGAATGTTCCCATTAAGACTTGGAATCAATGATTCATTGTAAGAATTGAGCAAACAGGGACACCTCACAAAAATACTGAGGAGGCAGGAATGTCCATTAAGCCTAAAGACAGAGAGCTTCAGGGGGGTTTACTTAACAAACATCTGTCCCCAAGAGATGCCCTAATTGCGAGCAGTAATGCTCGGTTCCCCATGAGGGGGTGGATCTCCTCCCTCACCCCTCCTACATGCCTAAGGTATCTCCTCACCTGGGGTACAAAGATCAATGGAAACAATGAGCTCCACCAATGAGAGATAACCAACTCATACTGTAAACCTATGCTCTGGAAGGGTATAAAAAGTGTGTGCTTTTGTTCCTCAGGGTCGCCTTTGCCTGAATGCAGGACAACCCTAGTATACTGGATTATTAAAAATCTCTTGCTGATTGCAGCAATCTCCATCTCTGTGTCTTTGTGAGTGGGATGACATACTGGACATAAGACTCAACTCTCTGAATCGTATATCAGCATGACCTTCCTAACCTTTTGATAATCATCTAGCTGTTGTTTGGAACAAGTTAGTGGGCAAATTGTTGTCAGAACCAAGTTCCCATCCAGAGAGAATTTCCAGACATTATCTGATATACTCAGACCAGGCTCCTATATTCAGTCAACTGCATCATCATTAATAGAAGAGTAGTAGTGATCTGTTCCACTCCCACAATCCTCAGATCCTCATAAACAAACAAGAATGAATCATAGCCCTAACCTTCTTTCTGATTCTGGAGAAATGTCTCTCACAGACTAAGCAAAATAAAAGCTGCCATTAGCAAAGCCAAATGTGCAAATGGAAGCCACAAGTGAACCGATCATTCCCTTGGGAAGGGCCAGGAGATAGTGCACAAATATCCCAACGGGTCCTTGTCACATGGGGACCCAAATCTCCAGCTCATGTCCTAAGGAGAACAGTCTGCATCAGATTCATGTACCATTCCTAGAAGAAGCTATAAGACCACCAGAAGAGTTCAATTGTATCAATTAGTTTCCTTTTTTAATCTTTTACTGTTTCAAAATGTTTATTCTCTATTATCTTACTAGAAATATGGAGCTTTGTTTGATGATACATTTTTGAAATCATGTATAATAGGAAATCAGATCTTAGTTAAACATCCTATGTATCAGCGTATCCTATACAACAACATATCCTATACAGCAGCAGGGCATAGTTCACCTTTGTGAAGTATCTTGACAAGTTACTTCTTGAGTTCAACTTCCATCTGTTTTAAAATCAACACTTGCATTTATGCAATCCACAGGATCAAATGAGCATCAAGTGAGATTCTGTGTTTGGAATTCTCTGAAAATCCACAGGTGTTGTAAGCATTCCTTATTTTCCTTGGGTGTTTAGTTTTGTTTTCAATCATTTTGACTAGAAATAAAACCAAGTAAAATACTCTTCTGAATAAAAGATTAAATGTTGCAGGATTTTTGCTGGGAGGTACATATTCACTATTAAGAACAAGACTTATGCATCTTTCAGCCTTAGGTGATTTTAGGCATTAAAGCCCTGACCTGATTAATTTTATGTCAACTTGACACAGGCTCCAGTCATTTGGAAGAAGGACTTTCAATTGATAAAATGTCATCATAAGATTTTTTCTGAGGGCAAGTCTGTGATTCATTTTTCTTAATTAATGATTAATATGGGAAAGCCATGCTCACTGAGGGCAGTGTCACTCATGAGCATTCTGAAAGGTTTATAGAAGCAAACAGAGTATGCCAGGAGAAACAAACCATCACTAAACGGCATTCTTCCATTATACTCTGCTTCAGTTCCTGCCTCCAGGTTCCTATCTTGATTTCCTGTGTCCTTAGAGGTGTAAGATGAAACTGACCCTCTTCTCTCCCAGGTGCTTTTGGCCAGGGTATTTTATCACAGCAATAAAAAATCCTAAGGCAAAGCCATTGTGACCACACTAGGTTTTTTGTTTGTTTGTTTGTTTTGTCTCTGTTTGTTTGTTTTTGTCTCTTTTTTTAAATGCAGGCATAAATTAACCTGAGAAATTACTCATTAGAAAACAAGTACTAGTGGTATCTCTTGCTTTCCAGCAAAGACAGTTTTGTATGTGGTCCATACCAGTCTGTGATGCAGTGCTATGGGAACAAGAGGACCTGTATTAGAAAAGCCTTTTTCTATACCTAATCATTTCCTAGCTTGAGAAAAGACTGTCAACATATCCAGCTAAGAAACCATTTGACAGTAATAGTTTTCATTGTATATCTCACTTTCTTTCCATCATTTAACTGTCTGTTCCCTTTTAAATATGTATGTATGTATTTAATTAAGTTAGAATTATGTCATTTACCTTCTTTCCTTGTAAAAGTTCAGAATACCAAGAAGTCCATTGGGAAAGAGTCTGTTGTAGACATAGCTGAATAAACAAGACCAAGGAGAATTAGACATGCTAATTTGGAGGGCAGTGGAAATTCCAGGGGATCCCAGCCCAACAGAGAAGTGCAGATAACTTAAGATTGCTGAGAGAGAGAGAGAGAGAGAGAGAGAGAGAGAGAGAGAGAAACAGCCTCTTCCAGGGATGAGCCCCCTAACTGGTTATCAAGTATCTGCTCTCTTCTGCTTCTCATTACTGCTTTATAGACTTCAAATCCTTGAGAAGACATCAACTGTCATGGCAACTCATTCCTGCTTTCTCTAATGCCAGGTGGCTTGCTTGTGACTATTGCTTGCCGCCTAACTGCTTAGTGGTCTGGAAGCACCATAACCTCCCAGGGCCCTGCCTCACGTTGCAGGTCAGGTCTTCCTTCAGTCTAGCTGTGACTTGCCATACTGTGATTTCTTTCTCCCTTAGTGGAGGGAACCCGTGCTTCTCTCCCAGGCTTCTTGTCTCCAGGGCAGTCCAGTTCACTCCACCATTACTGATGCCGTCAGATCCTCATCCTTACCACCCTCCTTTGGAAACTATACCTATCCCTCTTTCAGAATCCATGAGTATCCAGTAGTTTACCTGGAGATAATAAGGAACCAGAAGTTCCTGATCGGCTGTTGACAGCTCACCCTTGTGTGTCAGCCCATGTAAGCAACCAGAGCTGCTGCGAGTTCATGCTTGCAATGGTTGTGCCATGCCTTAAAGATGACATCTCACAGCCCTTCTTTCTGTCTTCCAGTTGTTACATTCTTTTTGTTCCCTCTTCTGTGATGCTTCCTCAGCCTTATAGGGGGTTGTAAAAGTGTCCACTTTCTGTCTGTCTCTCAGCTTCCACTTATTCTTAGCACCATGAATGGCCTTCACTGCAGCTCACTATAAAGAGATCCTTTGGTTGAGGAAAGGGAGTAGCAATCGTCTATGAGAATAAACGTAGTGCCATGTCACTTTAGCTAAGCAGTAGGAATCTGTTTCTACCTTAGAGCCTATGATCCCTGCAATCATGCAGTTTTCATCAGGTGTGTAGCACGGTACATGCATTTCCTTCTGTGGAGAAACCATTTGTTGATCAGAGATTATTCCGTCACCCCCAGGATAGTCAGGCCATATTGCTCCAGTGGGCATATCTTGCTTGTCAGGTGGGCATTGTAGCTTGTAGGGTTTACAAATGGGCAAGACCACTAATGCCTTATTTCCCTCAACAGTCTGCACCTCATCAATTAGCGGTTTGAATACAGGAAGTGTCCAACTCAGTCTCATCTGGGTTCTCCTGTCTTTGACCAAGGTACGTGGCATCTTTAGAAATAAGGTTGTATCATCTGGTTCTGATGGGCAACCAAGAGTAGAAACAACAGCATGTGTTGGTTTTGGGAGCCTGTGGGGGCTTCCTTACACGATAATACTAAGGTGGAATCCTATAATCCAGCACTGTGAATTTTATTTACTAAGCAATGGCTCCTAGGAGGAACAATGTCCACCCACATAGGCAACCTCACTTGTGTTTTTCAATCTGGAGTGAGCTTACGAGGCCTTAGGTTTCCAAATGGTGTTTCATAGTTCCCTCACTTTACTTCATCACTCCCATTCTTTCTCCAAACACTCATCAGTTCGACATTTCTGCCCCAAGCATTTCCTCTCTGCCTTTATGTCACCTATATTCTACAAAGCTGCAGCCCTCAAGATGTCCCCCTCCAGGGACCACTTTCTACTTTACTGGCTTCTACAGATACTCTAGGCTACACTGAAAGTTCTGCAGCTAGGACCCACATATGAGTGACCATGCAGGACTTGTCTCTCTGAGCTTGGGTTACTTAACTCAGTATAATATTTTCCAGTCCTTTTCATTTGCCTTCAAATTTCATAATTTCATTTTCCTTTACAGCTAATTGGACTCCACTGTGTATATGTGTCACATATTCATTAGTGAGTCATCTATGAATGACATCTAAGCTGGTCTTGCTTCCTAGCTATTCTAAATAGGGGCATAAAAATATGGATGTGCAAGCATCTCTGTAGTAGAATATAGAGTTCTTCGGCTATATGTTCCATCTTAATAGTTCTATTTGTATTCTTTGGGGAGAATCTTGCTTTTCATAGTGGTTGCACGTATCCACACCCCTACCAACAGTGAATAAAAATCTGCTTTGTCTCCAAACTTATTAGTATCTAATGCCACTTGACTCTTTGATAATAATCATTCTGACTGGAGTCAGATGGAACCGTAAGGCAGTTTTAATTTGCATTTCCCTGATGGCCAAAGATGTTGAGCAGTTTTGAAGCATTCATTATCATACACTGATGTATCTTGTTCTCTCTAGCACTCTGCTTGTTGCTAGAATCCATCATTTTTAAGTTTTGTGTGTGTGTGTGTGCGTGTGCGTGTATATGTGTGTGATTTTTATTTTTCAGTTCTTCCTATATTCTAGATATTAACCCTCTGTTGGTATTATAAGTGGTCAGTACTTTCCCGCATTCTACAACCTGCATCTTCATTCCGTTGACAGTAGCTTCATTTGCTGTAAAGAACTTAGCATCATTGTCTGTCACTTGCCGGCCTTATTCAATGAGCTTCCTGGGTGCTATGAAAGATCACGCTTACAGATGCCTGTATCTTTGGCACAGTGAAGGGGAAGTCCTAGTTTTATTCGGTATGAAACCCAATTTTCCCAGCACCATTTGCTGAAGAGACTGTCTTTCCTCCGCTGTGCATCCTTTTTGAGGAATTTCCACAGTGTTTGCCTTGGTCTACAATTACATCACGAGTGACGTACAAGGTATATGTTGGCAAAAGTCTGTGTAAATGTCTCATAAAATTAGATTTATGTTCATTGTGTTTTGGAATGTATAGCATGTAAATTATTTCATGTATTATTTAAAAGCAACTAAATGTTCATGTTTTTAAAAAATAATATTAATATTAATATTAATAATAATGATAGTAGTTGTAGTTGCATGAGTCTGTTTCAAAAGCCATTCAAGTAGGCTATAGGTATATGAAAGATGTTTAGCATAAACAATCATCAGAGAAATCACTATCAAAGCCATTATGAAATATTAATGCTCTTCTAGTTGGTGTGGTTGTTATCTAACTAACAAAGGCTACTATGGATGTGGCATAAACGGAAACTTACAAACTGTTGTGCTGAACTACGGAAAACTATTCAGGTTCCCCAAAAAATTACAAATAGATTTACCACATTTCCCACCAATGCCAATAATAGCTAATCCTGTCAGATTGATGGGATTTATAAAAGGGCTGGGTCCATCTGTGATTGCATTCATAAGGATGTTTCATTTCATGGAATATTCACCATAGCTGTGTCTAGCACCATCCATGCCTGGTGGTGCTGGTATGGGCTGGCATCTTGGGCTAAATTAAACAGAGAATGGCAACTACATTTCACCATTCCTTCCTGTCTGTTTGCTAAATGAAATGGGATTAGCTACCCTTCACTCTTACCACCATGCCTCCCCTGACATCACATAGTGCACTCTTAAATTGTTAGCCAAAAGGAACAAGGCACTGATCTATGAATATAGCCTGGGATCATTAGCAGTCATTTTATCACTACAGTTTTGTTCTTGTTCTTTTAGACCAGTAATACTTGGATTTTACCCTAGTTCCCTAGGCTATCTAGTTTTCGGTTTTGGATCACCTACACAGTGCTGGGCATTGGTTCCATCTTGTAGAATGGGCTTTATCTGGAATCAGTTTTTAAATGGTTATGCCCAAAGCTTTGTGCCACCATTGCCTTAGCATATATTGAAGACAGGATAGTCTTATAGATAAAGAACTTGTGAGTGGCTTGGTGTATATGTTTCTCTTTTGATAGCGTGCAGAATATGTCCCTATGCCAAAGATGCCAGAATTTAGGGGTGAAGGCTCTATGTAGACACCAGCTTGACATCTCCATGTTCAATACAGAGATTGTCTGAGCACTGGGGCCCTGATGATCAGTTTGTGATCAAATCATAGTCTTGGCAATAGCCTGGCTTGTTTGGGCATTCCCATGGCCCCTTTTGGTCAGTGATTCAATTAGATGTAAACCTAGATCATTTGTCACAAAAAGAAGGAAGATGGGTAATAATATTGCTATGACAGAATATCTGACAGAAGCAACTTAAAGGATAAAGATTTTTGGTTTTGTTTTTGTTTGGTTTTTGTGTTTTGTTCTTTTTGTTTGGACTCATGTTTCAGAGGACTAGTGTCTATTGTGATGGAGAAAGCATGGCAGACGACTCTGAGAGTGGAAGTGAACATATACAGCATCTTGTCACATTCCAGCAAGTAGCTCAGCTAGAAGTAGGGCCAAGCTGTGATGCTTAAAGACTGACTTCCTATGCCCTATATCATCCAGCCATGCTTCCTGCTCCAAAGTTTCCACAGTTTCCCAAAACAGAGTTTGCCAACTGGGGCCCAAGTATACATGAGCCTATAAGATGGTGGGTGGGGCATTCCAAATTCAAACTATGACATATGCAGCGAACACTAATTTAGTAAGTTGAATAAAGATCTGCAATTCCATGTTGACTATAGCACTAGTAATAATATTCAAGGGGTAGAGCCAGAAAATTGAGATGGATATTCACAGTGGACCACCACTACTTAGTCAAAAGAAAAGTATAAAATCGCATAATTTGAAACACCTTGAATGGAACAAGAGCTCATTAGTAAGGTAAAATGGCAAGACCTTACTAAGTGGAACTTCAAAACCTTGGATTTTATGCAAATTTTATAAAAAGAGTGGTTACCAGATAGGTGTAGAAGGGGGAGTGCAGGGAGGAGGGGATCAACTGTCACAAAGGCAAATAAGAAAAAAAGTACTGATATTTTATTACATAGTAGGTGATTATAATGATAATACATTTTTCAGGAAGCTTGAATGTTTTCACTGTGTGTAAGTGATGCTTAAGAGACAGGTTAATTCATATTTGAGGACTATGCATAAATATGCATCTCAAAATGTCACAAGGCTCACTATATGTATAATTTTCTGTCAGCTCATCCTTCTTGCACTTATTTACAGTAAAGGGAGGGCGGGCTGGCTGTCCAAAGTACTCACTCTCCTTGGGGTTAGACTTTGTAGAGGTACATCATTGTTGCTTCAAATGGACTTTCGTACTTTGCACACACAGGTCTTCAACATACAAATACCCAATGATAATTGTAGTTCATAGTTACCTAGCATATGGTAAGAGCCAACCTTTGGAGGTTGCCCGCAGACATTCTCAGTTTTCACTGTTTCCTAAGACCAACAGATCAACAGATAATCTTCTTCTACCCCATCACTACACATTTCCAGTGGATCCCACAGGGGATTCCTCCTAATGTCCCTTCCCTGATTTGTCACTGCATCCCAGCCTCCAACACTAGCAGGCATTTCTTGTGAACACATTACTTGGGCAGGCCAGTAAGAGAGGCAACACAGAACCATCACACTCTCCAAAACTCTAGAGAGAAAACGGAAACTGAGGAAGAAAACACCTACTCAACCACGAAAAAACCAGAAATCAGCACCTAGGCCTATAATTACCCCAAACCCAGATTCCTAGAAGCCAATTTAAAAACAAAATCAACAACATCCAAGGCAAGAGGTCTCAACCAGAGCCCAACTATTCTATCACAACAAGCTCTGAATATTTCAACATAGCTGAAACACAAGAAAAAGACATTATAAAGACATTAAAAAAATCAGCTATATAAAGATGATAGAGATCCTTAAAGAGGAAACAGATAAATCCCATATAAAAGTTCAGGAAAACACAAACAATTATGAGTAAACCCCTCAAAGAAACTCAGGAAAACACACAAATGGAGGAAATGAATAAATCACTTAAAGAAATTCAGGAAACTGTAAACAAACAGTTGAAGGAGACCAATAAAACTGTTCAAGACCTGAATATGGAAGTAGAAAAAATAAAGGAGAGCATAATATGAGCATATTTGGGAAATAAAAATTCAGGAATTTGAACAGGAACTACAGAAGCAAATTCTATCAACAGAATATAAGAAAATAAAGAATCCCAGGCAATGATGATACCATAGAAGAAATGGCTATATTGGTCAAAGAAAGTTTTAAACCTAAAAAATTCTTGACACAAAACATCCAGGAAGTCTGGGACACTGTGAAAGGACCAAACCTACAAATAATAGGAATAGAAAAAGGAGAATTCCAGATTAAAGACCCATAAAATATTTTCAACAAAATCATAGAAGCTTTTATAACCTAACAATGGAGATATCTATAACAACAGTACCAGAAACTTTCAGAACACCAAATAGATTGGACCAGAAAAGAAAATCCCCTTGCCCCATAATAGTCAAGACACTAACCATACAGAACAAATAAAGAATATTTAAAAAGCTCCAAGGGGAAAAGACCAATAATACATAAAGGCAAACTTATGAGAATTAAACCAGACTTCTCAATAAAGACTCTAAAAGCCAGAGGGTAGGGAGAGATGTACCTCATACTCTAAGAGACCAAAAATGCCAGCCCAGACTACAATTTTATGCAAAGGATTTAATCACCATAGATTGGAAAGAAACAAGATATTCCATAATAAAGTCAAATTTAAACAATAACTTTAAGTCCAGACTTACAGAAGATGCTAGAAGAAAAACTACAACCTAAAGAAGTTAACCACTCATATGAAAATTCAGCAAATAATCTCATTCCAGCAAAACCAAAAGAAAGGAAGCACATACAGGTGTACATGTACCACTACCCCTATCAATACCGCCACCACTGCCACCACCACCACCACCAACAACAACAATATAACTGGAATCAACAAGCATTGGTCATTGAGATCTCTCAATATAAATTACCTCAATTGTCCAATAAAAAGACACAGACTAACAGAATGAATGATAAAAACAGGATTCACCTTTCTGCTGCATCAAAGAAACACAACCCAACATCACTTATAGACATTAACTCAAGGTAAAAGATATTCCAAGAAAATGAGCAAAAGAAACAAACTGATGTAGCCATTTAATATCTAACAAAAGAGACTTCAAACCACTATTAATAGAAACACATGGTGAAGGATATTAAATACTCACCAAAGGAAAAATCTACCAAGATGACATTTCAGTTCTTAACATCTATGTCCCAAACACAAGGGCACACAAGATTGTAAAAGAAATATTCTACACCCTAAATCAAATATTGATCCTCACACACAGATAGTGGGTGACTTCAGCACTCCCCCCAGCACTCCCCCCACCAATGGACAGGTGATCCAGACAAAAACTAAACAGAGAAATACTGGTCTTAACAGAAGGGCTAAACCAAATTGAACTAACCAAATATTTAGAGAACATTTCACACAAACACAAAGAAATATACCTTTTTTTCAGTCTCACATAAAATTGTCTCCAAAATTAGCTATATACTAATTAAAAAAAGAAAGCAAGACTCAAGAGATACAAGAAAATTGAAATAACTCAATGAACACAATCAGACCACCAAAGATTAAGCCAGATATCAATAACAAGAGAATGCTTTAAAAAGTCTTGGAAACTAAACATCTCCACTGTGGAAAAACATACATCAAAATAGAAATAAAGAAATTAAAGACTTTGTAGAATTCAATAAAAATGAGTACACAACCTACCTAGAATTATAGGACAAAATGAAAATAGTCCTAAAAGTTCATAGCCCTAAGTGCCTATTATAGAAGAGGGAGGAGGAAAAAGAAGGGAAGGAGGAAAGAAAGGAGAAAACAAAACAACAAAAAAGGACAGAACTCATACTAGCAACTTGAAACTACACTTGAAAGCTCTAGAACAAATAGAAGTAGTCACACCCATGAGAAGTAGAGAGCTGAAATCAATAAAATATAAACAAAGAGAACAATACAAATACAAATAACCAATGAAATGAAGAATTCATTCTTTGAGAAAATTATCAAAATAGACAAACCTTTTCCCCAAATAAGTAAAAGACAAAGGATAACCAAATTAACAAAATCAGATAAAGAATCTAAATAGATTTGTAAGCCTTAGTGAAATAGAAGCAGTCATTAAAAGTCTTCCCTCACCCCCCAAAAACATCCTATGGCCAGATGGGGTTTTTTAGCACAAAATTCTACTAGACTTTCAAAGAAGAGTTAATGCCAATACTTCTCAAATTATTTCACAATATAGAAATAGCAAAATCATTGCCTACTTAAGTTCATGAGGTCATAGTTACTCTAATATGGAAACCCACAATGACCCAGCAAAGAAAAAGAATTACAGACTAATTCCCCTTTGTGAGCATAGATGCAAAACTTCTCAATTGCTGCCAGTGTCCTGGACTATTCACCACCAACCTTACCTGCCTTTGGGGGTTGCTTGGAGGGGAGGTGGCACAGAATCAACTACACAGATTCTGGGAGCAGGTGGGAAATGCTGTAGCAAATTCATGTGAAAGCTGCTGCAAGCTCCTTTAATACCCTCCACAGGCACCCCATTGGTCCTAAGAAAACATCTCTTCTTAATAGCAGTTCCCAATTGGCTGGCATTGTCTGTGTCAGCAATCCTTGGTCTCTCAAGCAGTCTTCAATTGGGTCCTCCTGCAAGAGATGCCTTTCTGGCTGTGCAGCACCCAGCCTTTATGCAGAGGCAGCCACACCGTTTCTCTCACACTAAATAAAATTACTTGTAAAAGGAATCCAAGAACACACCAAAAGGATTATCTACTGTGATGAAGTAGGCTTCATTCCAGAGATACAGGGATTGTTCAACATATGAAAATCACTAAACATAATCTGTCATATAAATAAACTGAAAGAAAAAACATAAGATCATCTCATTAGATGCAAAAAAGGATGTTTTTTCAAAATCCAACACCACTTCATGATAAAAATCCTGGAGAGATTAGGGATATAAGAGACATGGATTAGTCAAAAGAAAGGTATAAACTCACTGAGGTATAACACTCACTGATAAATGGATATTAGCCCAGAAGCTTGGAATACCCAAACTACAATCCACAAACCACAAGAAACTCAAGAAGAAGGAAGACCAAACTGTGGATACTATGATCCTTCTCAGAAGGGGGACCAAAATACCCATGGAAGGAGTTGCAGAGACAAACTATGGACCAGAGACTGAAAGAAGGACAATCTAGAGACTGCTCCACCTGGGAATCCTTTCTATATTCAGTCACCAAACCCAGACACTATTGTGGATGACAGGAGCCTGATATAGCTGTCTCCTGAGACGCTCTGACAGTACCTGACTATTACAGAAGGAGAGGCTCACAGCCATCCATTAGACTGAGTACAGGGTCCCCAATGAAGGAGCTAAAGAAATGACCCAAGGAGCTAAAAGGTTTGTAGCCCCTTAGGAAGAACAACAATATGAACTAACTGGTACCCTCAGAGCTCCCAGGAACTAAACCACCAACCAAAGAGTACACATGGTGGAACTCATGGCTCTAGCAGCATATGTAGCAGAGGATGGCCTACTCAGTCTTCAATGGGAGGAGAAGCCCTTGGTCCTGTGAAGAAGGTTCTATGCCCCCCAGTTAGGGGAATGCCAGGGCCAGGAAGCAGGAGAAGGCAGGTTGGTGAGCAGGGGGAAGGGGAAGGAAACAGCTTTTTTTGTTTTTGTTTTTGTTTTTGTTTTTTTGGGGGGGAGAACCAGGAAAGGAGATATCATTTGAAATGTAAATAAAGAAAATGTCTAATTAAAAAGAGAGAGACATATCTAAACATAATAAAGGCAATATACAACAAGCCTATAGCCAACATTAAATAGAGAGCAACTCAAAGCAATTCCACTAAAATTAAAAACAAAACAATGTTGCGATCTCTCTTAATATCTATTCAATATAGCTCTTGAAATTTGAGTGCAAAGAGAAGGAGATGAAGGAGATAGAAATTGGTAAAGTGGCTAAAGTATCATTATTTGCAGATGGTATGATAGTATGCATAAGAGACACTAAAATGCTACCAGAGGGCTACAGCTGATAAGTACTTTCAACAAAGTGACTGGTGCA
>NW_022196894.1:46860869-46881131 GCF_008632895.1 Mastomys coucha | reverse complement strand
AAGAGTAGCACACTTGTATACAAATGACAAATGAACTGAGAAAGAAATCAGGAAAACTACACTTTTCACAGTAGCTTCAAATAATTTAAAACAACTCAAAGCAAGCAATCAAGAGACTGGTGTGATAAAAACTTAAATCTTTGAAGAAAGAAATTGAAGATATCAAAAGATGGCAAGATCTCCCCTATTCGTAGATTAGTAGAATTAAAGTAGCAAAAATTGTCATTCTACTAAAAGAAATCTAGAGATTCAATGGAATCTCCATCAAAATTCCAACAAAACTTTGTAGAGACCTTGAAAGGACAGTTCTCAACTTCATATGGGAGGAAAAAATTCTCAGATAGCTAAAACAATCCTGAACAATAAAATAATTGATTTCTGATTTCAAGTTGTATTACAGAGGTATAGTAGTAAAAAACACATGGTATTGGAATAAAAACAGGCACATTGATTAATGGAATTGAATTGAAGACCCAGACATAACTCCAAACACATGAACACTTGAGTATTTATGAAGAAGCCAGAAATACACACTGGAAAATAGAAAGTATCTTCAAGAAATGGTGCTGATTAAACCAAACATCTGCATGTAGAAGAATGCAAATTGATCCATGTTTATCACCCTGCATAAAACGTGAGTACAAGTGAATTAAAGACTTCAACATAAAATCAGACGCCCTGAACCTGATAGAAAGGAAAGTGGGGAATACCCTTAAATGCATTGGCATAGAAGTTGACTTCCCGAACAGAACACTGATAGTGCAGCAACTAAGATCAACTATCAATAACAAGGACCACATGAAACTGAAAAGCTTCTGTAAGGCAAAGGACTATGTCAATTGGAGAAAGTGGAAGCCTCCAGAATGAGAAAGGACTTTTACCTGCCCTGTTTCCAATAGAGGACTAATATCCAAAATATATAAAGAATTCAAGAAATTAGATACCAAAAACCTAAAAATCCAATTAAAATGAGCTACAAATATAAACAGAAAATTTTCAGTAGAAGGAACTTAAATGGGTGATAAACATTTAAAGAAAAGCTCACCATCCTTGGCCAACACAGAAATTCAAATTAAAACTATTTTGAGATTCCATCTTATTCCTGTAAGAATAGCTAGGAACAAAACCACAAGTGACAGCTCATACTGGCAAGGATATGGGACAAGGAGAACACTCCTCCATTACTGGTGGTAGTGCAAACTTATACAGCCACTATAAAAACCAATATGATGGTTTCTCAGAAAATTGGGAATCAGTTACCTATACCACTCTTGGACATATACCCAAAGGACAATCCATTCTACCACAGGTGCACTTGCTGAACTATGTCCATTATGGCCTTATCCATAATACCCAAGTACTGGAAATAAACTAGATGTCTCTCAGAAGAATGGATAAATAAAATGTGGTACATTTACATAATGAGCATTACTTGGCTGTAAGAAAAGATATCATCTTGCAAATTCAATCATCAATAGGAGGAGAGGACCTCGGCCCTATGAAGGTTCTGTGCCCCAGTGTAGCGGAATGCCAGGGCCAGAAAGTGGGAGAGGGCGGGGTGGCAGGCAGGGGGAAGTGGGAGGCAACAGGGGTTTGTTTTTGTTGTTTTTGTTTGTTTCTTTGTTTTTTGGAGGGGAAACTGGGAATGGAGAAATTTACATGTAAATAAAGAAAATAAAAAAAATAATTTCTGTTCTGTAGAAATACATCAAATTAAAAACAACAACAACAAAAAAGATATCATCAAATTTTCAGACAAATGGGTAAAACTAGAAAACAAAATCATCCCAAAGGTATGGTGAGGGCCTGTTCTCAGTAACTGTGCTGCCCTTCCACACAACACAGGTCAGAAGGAAGGAGGAACATCCAAGTAGCGAGAGTCTTGGGCATCCTAAATAAAAGTTGTTGTTATAAGGAAAAATCATATGTAAAAAATTTGTATATAAATGTATATAAACTGTGGTCACAGTTTTTAATGATTTTAGTCTTCCAGCTATATGATAAAAGTATATTTGAGACTGTTAATGGTCTTTAACTAGTAACTGTGATATTTTGTTTTGCTCTCTCCTTAGGTTCATGGTTTACTTTAAGTGAAAATATTCCCATTATTATTCTCCCATTTTTGACTATACTTCTGTTCTGGGCACAGTTTGGTATTTTAAGTAAGTGTTTACTTCTAGTTTTCATTTATATTTGAGTGATATAACTGCTCTGTTAGGAGCACTAATATGAACTATCTTGTGTAAGTTAGCTGCTCTAAGAAGAGTCCTATTTTGACAAATAAGATGTACAATGTTTGAATAGTAATAGTGTTCATGAATATTTGTCCCTGACACACTGCTATTGATGAATTTGTAAGAAGATATTTTATTGTACTTTTAAAACTTCTTTTTTAAAGAGAATGCTGGCAGTACTATTTAAACCACCTAAAATTCCTCTAGCACTGTTGTACTAACAAATATAATTTTATTTGGTGAGCAGATGGTCAAAGGCTGAAGTAAGGTAAAGATGGAGCCCTGTGCTCTGGGGACTGATACCCCTGTTCATTTTCCCAGTTAGCACTTTTCTGCAGACAAAGTCCTGTTTGTTCTATGATGCAGCTCTCTGGTCCCTGCAGCAGCCAGAGAGGAATTGTCCTTTGTGATATTGCTTTTGACGCCATGTGAAAATCAAATCTCTGGAGGGTAAAAATTCATGCTGTATCTTAATTTTATAGGGACAGTTAAGAATTTTCATCAGAAGCTAGTATAGTTTGAATATGAAATGTGGAGCATAGACTCACATATTTTAACAATGGATCCCCAGTTAAGACAATATATTTTTTTGGTAGTTTGAGGCAATTTATTTGGGATGTTAGGCTTACCTGGACAAAGTCAACTGGAGCTGATAGTCTTTGAGGTTCAGGGTTCAAAGTCGACTGGAGCTGATAGCCTTGAGGTTCTACCTTCTTTTGCATCCTCCTTCATAAATGTCAATATTTCTGTATGTTCTCTAAACTTTCACTGCCTTCTCTTTACTGTGAGCATCCCTTGTCTTGTCAAGTTTCTCATCTGCTTTCAAAATTATGGATCAAATGTGGGTTCTCTGTTGTGAATACCCAAGACAGTGGCATCTGTATCTACCCAGGACTTGTACTTAATGGACAAAATTACTTTATTGGAAAGGATCCATAATCAATGAATTCAGAGTGAGCTATTTTTTTTTTACAATTTTATTTTTAAAAGTTAATGCAGGTCACCTTACACAATATAACATAGGAAGCAATCAAGAAAAAAATTCATCTAGAAAACTTGCTGGTATGTTCTAATGACCTTTTTCTGCATGGATTTTAATAGTTTTAGCTTAGTGACTTGGATGTGGTTTAAATTTGTTACCCAAAGGCTGTGGATTAGAGGCTTAGTCATTGGAGTCTTAGAGGATCCATTAAGTGTGGTAAAACCTTAAATGATGGTAATATGTTTAAGTGATGGGGCCTAGAAGAGTTTCATGGCCCACTAGATATACAAAACTCAGAAGACTAGTAAGTACAATAATAAAACATTTTCAGGTGGCTGTATCATACTGAAACATAGATTTTTTTAAAATCATGGTTGCTATGTAGTTCAATAATTTTGATACATTCAATCTATTCATTTCGTTAGAATAAACGTCAACGAAAACTGAAATTTTAAGTTATTTTCCTCTAATTGCCACCACCCATTGAGTACCAAAAAGAAGACATTCATGTGTATTGAATTCAATGGCATTTCACTTAAATGCCCTGTAGTTCTCTGCCTCTGAGTCTCACTTTAGGTAGCCTTTAAAGGTGTGTGTTTGTGTGTGTGTGTGTGTGTAAAATAATTTCTCATTTAACCAAATAAAATGTCCAATAAATAGGAGAAGAATGTAGTATTAAGCCTGTTTTCTCAGAGAAAGTACAGATACATGAGGATGCAGACACATGAGCGTGTGGGCACGTGAGGGTGCAGACACATGATGATGCACACATGTGAGGGTGCAGACACATAAGGATACAGGCATGTGAAGATACAGACTCATGAGGATGCAGACACGTGAGGATGCAGACACATGAGGGTACAGACACATGAGGATGAACCCATGTGAGGATGCAGACATGTGAGGATGCAGACACATGAGGATGCAGACACATGAGGATGTAGACACATGAGGGTGTGGGCACGTGAGGGTGCAGACACGTGAGGGTACAGACACGTGAGGGTGCATACATGTGAGGATAGAGGCATGTGAGGATAGAGGCATGTGAGGATGCAGACACGTGAGGATGCAGACACATGATGATGCACACATGTGAGGGTACAGACACATGAGGATAGAGGCACGTGAAGATACAGACTTGTGAGGATGAGCCTGTGTTAGGAGCAATGGTTTCTGTGATTAATCCTCTTGAACCCTGGGTGTGTGTTTTTATTTTAACATCTTAGCTATAAGATCTGGGCATTTTTTTTCATTAGAATTTGACCAGCATAAGATTTTCTCAATACTTAGTGTTCTTTTTAAAAACAAGTTTCCCAAATTTCTAGATTCTTGACTCATTTTATACAGTGTGGGGCTTGGTTCTCTTTTTCCTATATTTCTAACTAACTAGTTACTGCCTATCTGTTTTGTGCAAATCGCTACTGTGTGGTCAGTCTGGAATCACTTTGCTTGCCACAGTATACTAACAATATCTAAGAGTGGCATATAACTGGGAGATATTACTGTGTGGAATTTAGGTATTCCATTCAATGTTCTAACATGATAATGTACAGACCTACCCCCACATAAAAAGACTGACACTGGAAATTAAAAATGCCCTAATTAAGAAAGCCATTGTAACTTGTTCTGTAAAACAGATTAAAACTAAGTGCCACCCTCACACTCACATGCTATACATGATGTTGTCATGGTCCTACCTATCAATTACTTATAAGTGGCATGAGTATGAGTTTTATTTAAGGGCTACCGAATTTCATGGAGTTATCAATTTGTGTTTGCACCTTATATATTATAGAAATACCTTCATTTCTGATTAAGTTTGTGTAATTATTTCTCTCTTTTTAAAGTACAAAAATATAAATCCAACCCCATGAATAGGAAAATTCTTATTTTATCTACTTCTGGACTATTGATCACCATAGTTGTCATTGTTGGAGCCGTCCTTTTTATCCCAGGTAAGATTCATGGGCTCTGGGCTGTGGTGTCAGGGTCTGATGTGAGGAAGATCCCGGAAGGCAATGTATTGATTCCTACACCTGTTGGCACAGACAGTAGCAGATGATGTGACCTCAAAGAACAGAAAATTCCTCAAGGATCTGAACCCCCCTCCCTATGCCTGAAACTGTGGTGTCCTCAGCATGGGGACTGGGGAGGGGGGCCGCTATTCTATCTCCTGCCTCTTGTAACTTCCAGTGTTTGCAGGCAGTCTGGCTTCCTCAGCTAACTGTGACAGAGTAGCTCCCATCTCTGCTGTTCCATCTTCTCCCTCAACCCGTTCTCTGTGTTCCATTTGTGTGTTTGTGTGTTGGCGATGCCATTGAAATTAAAGACACTCATTTAACTCAGCTTAGTATCTTGATTTTAAACCCTTAACTTTATTATATCTTTGTCATGTGATAAAAGAAGCTTTGGGGACAGGATAAAGTAATGGGATCACCATTCAATCCACTGTGGAGGCAAAGCTCCCTGGCTAAGATGGAGAAATGGGTATGAACTTGGAACTATGTCTGTCTGAAGTGCTCCTTGCAGCTGAAAGGGGGAAGTATGAGTGGGAAATAGAGGCAGGGAGAAGATGGGAAGGAAAGCAAAGCCCGGAGCTCACCATGGCAAACCGTAGCGTGCCACTGCCTATGCCACTGCCGTCTCTTGGGCACTCCACAGCACAGGAGGATCTCTGGCACAGATTTGGTAAGTATGTTTGCATCCAGGCCTGGGGAGGTGAGGAAATCAGGAGACAAGGAGAAAGAACAGCTGATTTGGCTTGGGAGCCAGACTGAATGCTGAGACTGAGTGGATGGTGGAAGGCGAGGGCAAGTTTATCATCCGGAATTAAAGAGTTAAAGCCAAGTGAAAGTTTGCATGTGAGGAAACTCTGGCATGAAGATTTGGGATCATTCACTTTGGGCTGCAGCGATTGAAAAATTTCAAGTCACTGTAAATTTGGGAGAAAATATTTTCAACATTTCTTAGTTTATGAGTGCACTATCCAGGGCAATGAATTTAATAAATTCAGTACATTAACTCCACAAGCAGTAGAAACACACGGAGAAATAAATTTCTGTTTGTTTACAGGTAATTATTCAAAAAGGAAGGGTTATGGGCTTATTTTACTCACTAGTCCTTCAGTGATACCTGTATTTCTTCAGTACCACAAGTTTAAGCCAGGTAAGTATTGGCTGTTCTAACATGATTTTAAATACCTTTGCATTTCAAAGACAGCCTTTTGGGGGAAAACCTTTTACTCTTTTTCTTTTTAAGCTAATTTTTCTCAACCCTCCTTCAATTCCTCCTCTACCGCCTCCATATCCCCCACCATGTTCCTATCCAAATTCACATCTTCTTATTTTTTTAAAATTGATAGCCTACTAAGTCCACTTAGTGCTAGCTATATATGCATGAATGTGAGTCCACCTCCTCGGGCACCAAGAACCCACCATTGGGCATAACTTCAAAAGAATCGTTCTCCCTCCTGGCAGCAGTCACCAGTCCCCGGTAACTTTTTAGTAAGGGTGGACCCTAGAGAACACCTCCACGATCTAGTCCAGGATTTTGACTGTCCTGATCACCTGCTGGTCTTGCACAGGTAACCAGAGTGACTGTGAGTTCATGAAAGTGATAGCCATGTCCCGTCCTGTAGACATTAACTCTTGGCAGCCTTTCCTATCATCAGGCTCCAACACTGTTTTCAACTCTTCCAACATGTTCTATGACCCTAGTTGGTGGTGGTAGTAGGTGATAAAGATGACCCATGTAGGGTTGAGAACTCAGTCTCTTATCCTCACCTGGACTGATTCTCACTTCAGGAAATGAACTTTCTGACAAAGGTAGAGAGCGATCCAGGTGTGTTAGGTATAAAACCTTCAGAAGGCCATTTGATGATGTGATCATTTAGTAAAATAACAATAACAGACAGGTTCTACCCTAAGGCCTGTGAACACTCCAGCAATGGCTTTTTGACCAGGATTATTGTACCAAGCATGAAATGTCCTCCTGTTTAGCAAATTTCAAGTCCCATAGCAGTTGTGCCACTAATATACCAGTAAGTACATCCTGCTAGGCCAGGTTGTTATTGTAGCATGCAGGGTCCATACTGGGGAAAATCACTGATGGCTTCTGTACCCCAGAAATATGCATAGCACCTTCTGACACTATGAAAACTAGCCAGTGGAGGGGAAGTTTTCAATTTGTTTAAAATTTGGTTTATTGAAAATATTTTCCATGCTATTCTTAATGACAATTCCCCATAAGGGTGAATTCCAATGTCATCTTAGACTTTCAATGTATTTTTATTTTATAAATAAGTGATTTTTATATATACAACTAAAGTACCTCTCCTCTGATATACTTGAGGCCAAAACTATTTTGAATTTCAGTTTTCCAGAGTTTGAGATATTTGAACAAACTGTACTGTTGAAACACCCATACTCAGGATACCCAACACCCAATATGCTCCAAAATGGGAAAATTTTGACTATCAGACTTCAAGTTTTTGTGAGATATTGGCCTGTAATAACTCAAGATTATCTTTACATTCTGAAGTATATTATATTACAATCATAAACAGATTTTAAGGATGCCCTTTTCCCCAACATGCCTCTTCAATAACAAGGCTATTCTGTAACATGAGGTTACAAATCAAGAATATTGAACACAATCTTGTGTGTGTGTGTGTTATGTGTTACTTTTTGTTGTTGCTGTTGTTGTTGGCAAACCTTAACACAAGTCTTAAGAAGAAATTGTGTATATCCAAAATATAAATCAGCATTTTTTACACTTTAAACATTAGTATATTTTGTTGTTGTGATTAAAATTCACATTTCGGCTAGTGAGATGGCTCATCAGGTAAAAGTGTGTGTAATGCAGGGTCTCTCTCTTGGATTGCATTATATTGTAAAGTTTCCATTTCGAAAGCACAGATCTTTAAAACGCACAATCGAGTTGACCACGTCATGAGCAGTAGTAACCATTCATGATGTAGGATGCCAAAGACCGTCAAAAACAGCACTGGGTTCAGTTTTACAGCTTCAATCCTGTTTAGAAGACAATGGCAGCTAGTGTATTATCTACTGTCTGGGTAATCCAGAGCCAAGCTTGCTGGGAAGGGTGAGGTCATTGCAAGTATTTGTCATTTGAAAACTTATCATAACCAGATTTTGGTCATAGGTCCTCATTGTTGACTGTACCAAAGGCAAACAGAAGTTATGCTTCATTGCCATTCTCAACATGCTTCTGCTACACTGTTTCTTTCTCTTAGCGATTGGGAGGACCCTCCAGGCCATGATCATATCAACCATTGTTCAGGCACTGGGCGTTGTACTCACTCTGGTGGGACTATATCTCATTGCATCTGGTAAGAGTCATGGTTTTCTGGAGTCTTGATTTATATTCCTCTCACAGAGTTCTTAATTTTCTATATACATAAAGTTCATTGTTTTAAGATGTTTAGGTTCACAGCAAAATTCAATGGACTTCAACAGTCATTACACACTTTGTATAAATTGTGTGTCTTACGTAATACTCTTCACAGCCACAACTTCCTCATGATCACCAACCAGATAACACATTATTTTTCTAATTGATGAGCCATTATTAAAGGAGTACTAGCCACAGATTATATTGTGACTCCTTTGCCTATGGCGAATGCACATATGCACATGTGATGTATTACTCACTGTGTTCATCGTATAGACTATCATTTTACTCTCACTGGTAGGCAACCCTTGTTCACTACCTGTCTATTTCTTGATTCCCACAGATCCATGACAATGCTGATATTTCTAGTATCTCTGCTTATTTGCATTTTAATAATTTTTTAAAGATTTGTTTATTTTATGTATGTGAGTATACCATCACTGTCTTCAGACACACCAGAAGAGGGCATCAGATCCCATTATAGATGATTGTGAGCCAGCATGTGGTTGCTGGGAAAGGAACTCAGGATCGCTGGAAGAGCAGTCAGTGCACTTAACTGCTGAGCCATCTCTCCAGCCCCTTTACGAATGTGTTTTATTTGGAAACATATGGCATGTAACCTTTTGAGTCTTCATTCACTTAGAAATGGACATCTGTGTTTTCTCTGTGCTTTTCATGTTTCCATAGTTCACTATTGCCAAGTGCAGAATATTCAAGCAGACATAGAACAGCATTTTTATTGATACACTCACCTAATGAAGAATATCCTATTGCTTTGAAATTTGTTGTAACTATCAATAGAATTGCTATAAACATACATGTTATTTTTCTATGGGTTACACTATCAACTCATTTGCATAAATACTGGATTGTAGGCTAAGGACATAGTTTTGTAACTGTTTGTATGAAAATATCTACAGCATTTTGCATTGCCAGCACCAGTGAATAACATTTCTTCACATGCTTAGCATTTTCTGGCTTAAGAACCAGACTCAAATTGTTTGTGGACAGCATTTTCTATTGGTCCTGATATGTATGTTATGGAAATGTGACCTCTTTTTTTAAAAAAAAAAAAACAATTTGGAATCATTTTATTAACAGTTAATGATTATTAGCATGTATAAATTTTTATCTCTTGAACAATTGACTACTTTCCTTAAAATTTGATGTTATTTATTTATTTCTATAAGCAGTTTGTTTTCATTTATAATATGCAATTTCTTTGTTTTTACAGACTGTGTACCAAAATATGGCCCCCTTCTAATTTCAGGTTTGGTCATAGTAACTCTAGTAGAATTATTCGGACTAATTTACATGAAATGGCTTGGTAAGTCAGTCTTGTTTATGTAGCCTCTGCCAAGTATTTCAAATTCATAACTTGGAACATGCTTTAGTTGTTTCTTCCAATGTAAAGACACAGACGTGTGTTAGAGACAACACAATTATGGGATTATGTTGCAATGAATATGAGAACATAGATGTGCTAACAGCATAAATACTGCAAATTCTACTTCTTCAGTAGCAGGATTGCTGGGTCAAAGGGTATGCTAGGTTTCCTTACTGATTTGTTGACACGGGTCCTCTATTGATTTTTGTTACTTTGTTATAACTTTCATTGAAGAAGCCTTTGGCTTTCTGATTTACATTGATTTCTAGACTCTTATTCTGGGAATACTGACATTGACATAACATTTTGTTTTCTTTGGTTGGTTGGCTTTTGTCTGCTTTTTTGATAGCAATGCTATTGCTATATAAAATGGTTGCTAGGTTTTATATGTTTATTTTGCATCCTACAACATTATCAAATTTGTTTATTCTAAGGGGTTTTAGTGGCATTTGGGTTTTTCTGCAAAAGCTTATTGTTTGTACTTTTGGAAACATTTTAGTAGCAAGAGTGTAAACATGATGAGACTGTAGGGAGGAGATATGGTTGTGGAGACAGAGTCCTTGAATTAGGAAGGTGAGATATAGAAAGCTTTAGTTAAGAACAGTAGAAGAAGGAGAAAGAGTGGACATATCTATTATTGAGCTAGAAGAATTGGTGGCCAAAGAATTAGGAAATATCAAACACTAATTATAGCTGTAAATGAAATAAGAACTTCAGCTGACCTGGAAATTAGAGAGATGTTAGAATTTTAAACAAAAGGTACCAAATGTCAGAGTCCATAGGAGAATGGGAAGTTGGTAATGTGTCCCAGTTTGTGACAGTAGGAATGGGATGCCATGATATTACATCTAAACATCATGAATCTGTTCCTTTTTTTCTTTTTTCTTTTTCTTTTTTGCTTTATGATGCTTAAGTTTTAAGACTTGTTTGATGACTTATGAAAGAAAAAGTATTTTGTATGTTGATCTACTGTTAGAGTAAAAACAAACTTTGCAACTGTCTGCAGTCTTCAGAAATAATCAATGTAGTATCTCTACTTACATTTTCCTTATAATACATGAATAAATATCTATGAAGACTTTATTTTGAAATGAGTATTGTTTTACAACATTTTTCCCTTTACCAAAAATCAGTGAATTTTTCTGAAAAGAGGGAAGCTATTACAGCAATAAATTTGTCAAGCTGCACACATTTTCTTTATTTGTTGTGTTTTAATATTGGGAGCTTTAAGTTTTTTCTTTATTTATCTAACTATATCTATAATAAAAATGGATAGTCATGTTGGGAAGATTCTTTTCTGAGCTTATATACTCAATCATTTCAATCATTATTCTAATACTTAAAACTATAAAAATTAAATATTAAATGACTAACTTGTTTAATTTTATTTTGAAAAAATAAAATAAAAATTTGATATTGCTTTGGGGGATAGTGTTAATCATTTTAAACTCTCCTATCCCACTAGAGAATTAGGATTTACTCTGGTGACAGTAGGTCTTATAACTAGTCCCCTTTTAAGTTTTCTTTTAGAGGATTTAAAACAATTATAAATATTCCTTTAAAGTAGCTATTTCTTAAAGACTAAAACCTACAATCTCGGCATAATGAAAAACAGATATATCTTATGTACGCTCACTATATTGTGTGTGCACAAATATTGCCAACAATGTTTATCGCTTTCTTGAGTATTGAGAAGTTTTTGAAAACCATGATCACAATGGCCACCTTTGGTTTGGACTACTATATTGGACTATATTTTATGAATAATGATATAATTAAAGCTATAACTAATATAAATGGCACATGAATTGAATTAACTTTAGCATATTTTACTACAAAAGCAATATGCATCACATATAGCAAGATTTACAAGCAAGAAAGCACTATGAAGTCAATGCCAAATGTGTATTCACTATAGCAGCCATTTTAGCAGTTGCAATATAATATGAAATGATCCAGATGTGAGTGAGACCTACATGAGAAGTTGACATTCTAATGTATACATAGTGATCAACCTTTCAAGGCCCTTGTGTGAAAGAGTGTGTGTACTTTAAAAGAAAGACTGTACTATTTAAAAATTGGAATAATCTAGTTTTTCTTCCATGACATACTACTGGGCCTAGATCATATCAGGTTTCATGTTTACAAGAGAAATTATGAATTTCCTGGAGTCAGATTCCTAATTTCTATATACATTTAAAATTTATCATGTAACTTCTCTGCTTGTCTTTGACAGACCCACTTGTAGTGTTTCAATAAGACATGAAAGTGCAGGCAGTGCTGTCTTTCTCTCTGAGTTCCACACTTTGTCTCAGTGGCTCTCAAGGTAATTTCCCTGCATATTATTTTTTATATTAAACAGAAAAGATTTTTCTTGTATTCATGCTTATGTGTATGTGTCTGTATATAAAAAGTTGTATGTTCCAATGCCCATGTATCTCTAAGAGAGTGCCAGTACCTCTTGGAGCTAGAATTACAGACGACTCATCAGGGTGCTGCATCCTGTACTATACGAGTAAAAATTTTTAAGGAATCTTTCTAACTCTGACACCCTATTTTAGCCATACAAAGTCAGGATGACTTTGTAGTGAAAAGTACTTGCTTCTCTTCCAGGGGACCCAGGTTTAATCGCTAGTACACCCATGGTGGCACATAAACATCTGTAACTCTAGTTCAGATGCAGGGAGTCAGTCTAACATCTTCTGTCCTACTTGGACACAGCACAAATTTGCTGCATGTGCACACATAGTCAGGAAAACACTCAATACAAAATAAATATATATTATAAAAATAAATAAAATGTCAAAAATAATCAGGGGAAAGCAGGAAGGCACTCCCATTAGCATAGAGGAGGACAATGCCCAGGGTTTACAGGAGAAGGCAGAAGAGGATGATCTTAAGAGGAGATAATAACATGAAGATGTATGTATAAAGGAGGGAGAGGGACAGTAAATAAATTGGTGACATGACCATTCCATGATATGGTTACTGAATATATGACAGAGAGAAGAGCCAGAGGCTTCTGGAAGAATCCAGAACAAAAAAAGAAAGGAAGGAGTAAACTGAACATAGCTATAAGAATGGACATTGAGGGGCTGGAGAGATGGCTCAGCAGTTAAGAGTACTGAATGCTCTTCCAGAGGTCGTGAGTTCAATTTCCACCTACCACATGGTGGCTCACAACCATCTGTTATGGGATCTGATGCCCCCTTCTGGTGTGTCTAAAGACAGCAACCATGTACTCACATACATAAAATAAAATCTAAAATGAACAAACAAACAAAAAATGGACACTGAACACAGCCATGGCTATCTGTGACAGAGGCAGTGACAGACAGTAGTCAGAAAAGCAAAGGCAGGGGGAATCCCTGATTTTACAAAGAGAACAAATGTGCATCTGGGAGGAGGGAAACCTGGGGAAGTGAGAAACCATTCTGCTAGAGTGGCAATGTTGAGGTGTGTAATAAGGGCTTGTGATCCTGAGGAAGCCTCCAGGCCAGCATAGGTTCCAATATTCAACTACAGGTATATATCAGAGCTAAGGGAAATGACTCCTTTGGAAGATTGAACATGGCTTCACAAGTTCCCGAGGAATGCTGGCTTTTCTCTAACTACCAGAAATCCTCCTATAGTCCAGGTTGGGCTCATTTTTGGATACTTGGACTGCCTTTTGTAGTTTGGGGAATTGAATGTGACCAAAGGATGCAAAATCAGAAGTCATCCCACATCTTCCTAAAGCAAGGAGAATAATCTGTGGCAAAACACAGGGTTTAGCCTACAGGACACAGAGGGCAGAAGAAGCTGAAGACCTGAAGGAAAAATGAGGGCATAACTGTTTTTAGGTATGAAGTGAAGGGAAAGTTTATTATAGACATGAGGTAGAGCGCAGTTAGGGGCATTTAGAAGAGTCCAGACTGAATATGGATAGCAGGCTAACCAGGTCATGAGAGGAGGGGGTGAGGTTAGAGAGTGAGAAGGGAGAAAGGGAAGGAGAGAAGAGAGAACAAGAGAGGGGATCAGGGGAAATTCACAGGCAGAACCAGCAAGAAATGTGAGGTCAAGAGAGCAAAAGGACACGTAGCCAAAATTGCAGAGGTTATATAAGGATCAGAGAAGCTGAGGGAAGGGACTTGAAGCTCAGTGGCTGGAGGATTCAGGGTAGGGATCCAGGTGAAAAGTGCTGAGAGGAGCCAGGATTCCATAAACTGGTATTGGACGTGCCGATAGAGAAGCCAGAGTTTGCTGTGCCCTGTTAAATAGGCACCTTAGGCATAGGTTAATGGAGGAACCATATGTTCCTCTTGCCAGCGATAAGGAAAAGTATGCCTTTTAGAAAGTAGGAACTCTCTTCTTAAGTCCCCAAGGGAATAGTGGCTTTTGTCTAAATGTTTTTACTTTAGGAAAAGGGATTTCTTGGGAATTTTTAGTTTGAGAGCAAGCTCTTGTAAAAGACCTGGTCCGGCAGGATTGTCCGCACGCAAATTATGTGACTCCTATGCAAGAAAGGAGAATTTGTGTTACTGGATAGACAAGTAGTTGAGTCCATACAAGAAAGGAGTCACCTGAGAGTAGGCAGGATAACAAGAAGGGGATCCCTGATGAACTCCTCCTCTTGAAGTCAGCTAAGGACCACAGGACCACAGGGCATTCCTTTAGTTCCAGCACTTGCGAGGTAGGGGCAAGGGAATCTTTGTAAGTTTGAGGCCAGCCTGGTCTAAATGGTAAGCTCCAGACCAGCCTATAGCTACATACTAAGCCATACTGGATTCATTTTTTTTCTGAACTAGTATGCACAGTTTTGAATCCTATGCAGCTCCTAAAGGAGAACTATCAACCTCCTTAAAAGGAGGAAAGGGAAAGGACATGATGTAATTATGTTTTAATTTTAAATTTTTGAAATATATTAAGAAAAAGTAAGTTGGAGAGTTAGTTTGGTACTTTGGTGATGAGAACCCTGAGAGACCAGTTCCACAGCCTCGACTGGATGCTTTCCATGGAGAGGCCGAGCTTGGAAGTGCTAATAGTGTTGTGGGGAGATCAGGCACATCAGATACATGCCTCCCTCTGGAAGTATCAGTTTAGGTAAAATGCAGCCAAGGCCTCTATTGTACTTTTAAAACAGTCACCTTGTACTAGCCTCTTTTTGGACTGGAGGAAATGTACGATGAAAAAGCTAATTGAAGACCATCCCATCTCCTGACCAGAGAGGCCTAAGCCTCCATTCCCATCAGAAAAGAAAAGGGTTTTTCCACAACCTCTCACTCTCAAACAAACCTGAGCCAGTCAGTGCAGACTAGGAAGCTCTTTCCACACCCTCCGTGAAGCCTATAGCAGGAGCAGCTGATGAACCAGCCTGCCTCCATCTTGAGCTTGAAAGCCATTTTATATTAAAGGCAAACTAGGTTCATTCCTATTTATGAATGTGTAGGATGCAAATGTACAGGATACAAGTTCATTGAACCTGTAATATGTACAAATATAACAAGGACTATTTTATATATATTCCTGTGCCCAATGCTGACCTCTTAAACCCTACTTTACGAAGAGGCAGCTTGTGTACACAAGTAGAAAAGATTGCTTTAATCAATTGCTTGCTTTAATTAATTTGGCCATTATGATTTGGATAGGTGATCTTTCTCCTCAAATCTTTGGGATTAACACACCCAGTGGGACAGAAACCAGAATGAGCAGCCACAAAGCTACACAAGAGCATAGACAACTACTCAACCAAAGTGGTGTAATGCTAAATGGAATTAAATAACCCTTCCTATTCCTTGGGGATATTGATATTTTTTAATATTTCAAGGAAAATGAGACACACCTATAACCTTGCATGCTTCTCTCAGCCCTGCAGTAAAAAGGTATGCAAACGTTAGAAAGCTGACAAAACATCTTAGACACTCTTTTTAGAGTAAAGAATTTCATAATGACATAAAAAGGCAGACAGATCAATCTTTCATTGCTACTTTATAAGTAATAAGAACAAATTCATAAAAGCTGATGTCTTTATGCAGATGGAGACACTCACTTTAAAGAATACCCCAGGAATAGCTTTTCATTTTGAATTAGCTCTGTGTTCTGTACTTCTTACTAACTGGTAGAATATAGATTGCAAGATGAGCTAAGTGGGTCTTTAGTAACTCAGGATCTCCAAATTTCTACCTTTAGGAATACTAAATCCATCAGTTTCTAGTCCAGAGCAAGGTGCTGGATGTTCCAGGCACCACTGAGTCACCTTGCCTTTCTCACAGCTGCAGCCAGCTGATGGTTCTCCAAGGATACTGTTTTCCCCAAGCCAGTGTGGACTTCGGCATTCCTTCAAGTTCCAACAAGAATGGTGGATAGAGGATAGTTTGCAGTCTTATTACTTTGTAAAAAGTGCCAACTCCTTGATTGTAACAGAAAACAATAAAAACATTAAATCCACAGGAGCCTCATCTCATCTCTTCTCCCTCTTGACCTTCATCTTAACCAAGACTCCAGTTGGTAATTTGCAGTACCTGTGGGTTTCCTATAGCAGAGACACTGAAACTGGGAGACTTTTGTGTCCAGAGCAAGCACTCCTGTCTAGCCTGGACTCTTGGCTTTATCTTAGAAGGAAGGGCCTTTCTATTATGGTAGGTACTTTGTTTTATTTTGTTGAGTTCTGCCCTCCACAACAGTAACTAAATTTTTAAAAAGTGATATCCAAACCCATTCCCCAGAGCTACTGTTTATGTTTTCTTCCAATTCACTGATTCTGTTCTATACAGAACCGAGGCACTGCACCACTTTTCTGAATTTTTTGTTCCTAGCTCTTCTGGCTTCAATGATTTGGCTTTTCTGATTTTAACGATAAACTTTCCCTTTAAACTGAGAGGATACACAGAGGTTCACATGATTAATATAGAGCTTGGGCTTTATCCAGAGGTACACCATGTCCTGTGTACTAAAGATGACATCTGACAACACACACAAAGCTGTTGGGTACACAGATAAGACTTGATCTCCTGAAAAGTCATCTGTAAACTTTGATCAAATATTTTCAAGTGTCCTACATTTCTATCTAACCTACTTCCAAAACCTTATCACGACTGCATGACCAAATTGTCTAAGCTAGGGACAAGCACAGTCTTTGAAACCCAAGCTACCATTTATAGTTTTCCTTCAGTAGCCACTAAATAACAGTAACTGATTCATGTTAAACATCACATGTGCTTTTTTAAAATTTATGTATTATATGTAAGTACACTGTAGTGCCTTCAGACACTCCAGAAGAGGGAGTCAGTTCTTGTTATGGATGGTTGTGAGCCACCATGTGGTTGCTGGGATTTAACTCAGGACCTTTGGAAGAGCAACCAGTGCTCTTAATTACTGACCCATCTCTCTAGCCCTCATATGTACTTTTAACCACAAAGAATGTACTAAGCATCATAACAAGTAACATGAGGCTCCTCCCACCTGTCACTGACAAAAAAATCTAGAGAGAAGTCAGTCTTGAAATAGCTGCATTCTG
This sequence comes from Mastomys coucha, assembly GCF_008632895.1. Taxonomy (NCBI): domain Eukaryota; kingdom Metazoa; phylum Chordata; class Mammalia; order Rodentia; family Muridae; genus Mastomys; species Mastomys coucha. The sequence goes on along the minus strand of NW_022196894.1, from coordinate 46,863,621 downwards.
ACTTCCACTGGCACCTTCACCCCACACCTACTGGCACAGGTCCTTCTCCAAGCTTAGTCTGTTTGGTGCTGCTTAAAGCTCCAGCATCTTTGTGGGTTAGTTTATTCTAATAATCCACAACTTTAAAAAATAATCAAAATTGACTGTTAGGAATTTTTACTAACATATAAAATGAAACCTTAAAATGCTATAGTCACTAGATAACTTGAAATGTTTTTTGACTGTTTAAGAAATGGGAATCTAAGGGCCAGGCAGCTTAGGTACGGAGAAGGGCCATGAAGATGTGTGTGCACCTTGCAGTATATCCAGGCTTACTAGTGTCAGTAGCTCTTCTCCAAGGAGCTGGTTCTTTATTCCAACACTTCCCTGAGAAGAACCAGGGTGTCCTGGGAATTAACCAACATTCCATGTCCCTTCCACGGGTTTTGGTTGATATTCATCAGGAACATCTGACTCCCACTCCAAAGAATGAGATTATAGTTTCTGAGAAACCATTATTGAGAAAGCTTCAATGACAATCTGGAGGAGACATTTCACCAGCTCTGACCCTGTGAACATTTGTGCAATAGGGAGCTGGTCCCCTTGCTTGGTACATCTGTCCCTAACTAGGCAAAGCAATAAGAGATAGTTGGTTCTTTATAGTTTAACTGGTCTTTAAATGGAACCTCTTGCCTAATGTAATGCTATGTACTGTCATATACAGCTTAAGAAGGATAATTATATTAGAAATCTGTGTGTCATGGTCCAAGAAGAAACACGTGGATCATTCCAAACTACAAGGTGAGACCAGAAGACAGAGCATTCACCTCCCTCAGCTGTCTAGAGCACCTGGGACTAAAACTTAAGGTCAAAAGGACATCAGGGGCAGTTCCCAAAATATGGACTGAGGGAATCATGTAAAATTCATTGTCCTGGTATGCCAGTGATGTTCAGTAAAAGAAATCAGCCAGACCAAGGTGACCTTAAAGGGAAGGAGTTGGAAGAGCAACACCCAGTGGAACTCCAGACTGTGGCACAAAGGAAACAGAGAACTTGATAGAGGCCAATGCAGTGAGTGGCTCAGTCCATGAACAGAAAGGGTTCTGGATCTGGAGAAGCAGTCTGGAGATAAAGGTAAAAACTATGAATGATATTTCCCAGGTAATAACAATACCACTGCCACCAGCAGAAGCAGCAACAATGACAACTACAACAACAACAATAGTTGATCACTATGCTACATTTTGCAGTTAGACAGGCTGAACCTACATTTGGAGCTGTTTTCTAAAATCCAACTCAGTGTAGCCTACTGGAGGCCTTGGCTGTAGTCTCCTGTGCAATGTGTAATGTGCTCTGTGATATTCTTTGTTGTTTTACTCCCTTTTCAATCACTGTGTTTTCAAAAGCCCTTGACTTAGGTTATGAACAAAGTGCCCCATCTTAGCAAGGATAAGAAGCAAAACTTTCCTTGAGAAATGATGTTAAAGTTTCAGCCTAAAACCTAGAAGAAATATATCACCAGAAGAAATATATTACTATGGGCCTATTCAAATATCCAACAATTAGTAAGAATAAATGAAAGTCACACCTGGGAAAAGGTGAAGGGCCATAGCCAGAGACAGGAAAGGTTCATTCAGTAGTGTGTTTCGCTCTTCTGGTACATACATGGTTATTTCAGCATAGCCAATTGAATTTAGGATAGCTAATATTGGAGATCCCAGACAGTATTAGTGTCATTATCTCTAGAAATGCTCTGGATAGGCCTAATCACCTCAAAGACTGACTTGTCTGAGACAATTCTAGCAAACCTGGTGACATTAGCCATGATAAACACTCTTATCGGCTTAGGTTTACATATACATTTTATATAGGGAGAGAAAAGAAGCCAGCTGTTGACAATGTGATATTCCCCTAAATTTAGGGATTTTTCTTTTATTTTTGAGATCACAATATAATTAAACCATTTCTCTGTTTCTTTTCCTCACTCAAGACACTTCCATATAGCCCCTGCTTTTTTTTTTTCTGTTTCAAATTCATGGCCTCGTTTTCATTAATTGCTGTTACATGCATATACATATATATGTATGCATATATATACATGTATGTATGTATATATATACATGCATATATATGTTTATGTGTAAGCAAGTATCTAATGTGAATACTTATTAACTCATTACTAAGACTAGGTTATCTGTGACCTATTCAAGATTTTAACTATGTGGTTTATGAGAAGAAAACAAACCCTGAAATGTGATAATGTGATACAATTGCCAACTGGTCTGAAGTTTTCTATCAAGTGACTTGAGATTCACAGTCTTGTGCTTTTTACACATTTTGTTCATTCTTAGGCACTAAAACTAAGATGTGTGGCAAGTGTTCATAAAGAGTAAAATATGAAACCCTCTGGGTAAAGACAAACTGCAATGAGATAATATTTAAGTTTCTTAGTAATAATCTTAGCTCCTTTTATTTAGATTTTTTTCCAAATGAGATGCTGCTAAGCACACTCATCTACTCCAGTCACATCCAAAATATCGGGGATAAAATCCTGATAAAGGATAAGAGGCGATAAGGCTTCAAAAGGAGTTCTGTGCCTCCTGGATTTCAGACTAGTCACTGGTATCTCCTAACTCAGACGTGTTCCAGATCAGTTTTTCTAATCGTGTTCCAGATTAGTCTTTCCAATCGCCAACACGGCCTCTTATTTAGGCATAAAGGTACCCCAAGAAATGACTCGTTAATGGTTAAGATTGGGCATTGTTTTCTGGCC
>NW_022196894.1:46826222-46860813 GCF_008632895.1 Mastomys coucha | reverse complement strand
TTTCCAACTATCCTAGTTTAATACCAAGCTGTCCATAGCTTGCAATTTCTCTCAAAGTATCTGCCTCCCCAGAGCTAGCAACAGAGGTCGAGTATATTCCTTAGGGCAATAGATAGTTTACAATAGTTAGAAATGTTTTACATACTAGAGAGTAATGAAGGGTTTTCCTCACTCAAGGACATTAGCTAAAAGTGTTAGGTCAGAACTCCCCACTGCCTACCCCCCTGCGCCCCCCCTAGAACCAGAGAATTAGCAGGAAATGCTGGATTGAAATCTCCTAGTCCTTGCCTCCAGCAAGAACCAGAGAATTAGCATAGGAATATCAAAATACCTCAACAGGGAGGGCTCCACTCCTCTTCCTCCTGCTTCACACCTAGCTACCAGACCCTGTTGACCTTGGTGTGGGGGTCACTTGCCTACAAGACTTCAGTCTTGCGTCCCCTGCTGTAACCCCCACTTGCCTACGTGACTCTTGACATCTGCCCTGTTTGCTGTATGGTATTTAAGCCTGATTCTCACCTTGCACAAATACATTCAGATCTAACACACCCTCTTGTTGGCTCTGTTTGTCATCTCTTTGCCTATGTCTTGTCGACCTGACTAGGACCCCCGTTTCTCCCGCGGGTTGAAGGAGGCCCAGATCGGCTGGCCCACATCGGCCTGCCCGTGACAGAGATGCTGCGTGCACTTGTCTACCCCAGTAGATCTACAGTATTAAAACCTGATTATGGAAGCCGGGCGGTGGTGGCACACGCCTTTAATCCCAGCACTTGGGAGGCAAAAGGAGGCAGATTTCTGAGTTCAAGGCCAGCCTGGTCTACAGAGTGAGTTCCAGGACAGCCAGGGCTATACAGAGAAACCTTGTCTTGAAAAAACAAAAAAACAAAAAACAAACAAACAAACAAACAAACAAAAAACCTGATCATGGACAAGAGGCATTGTGACTCCAAAGAGAGTTTGTCTCCTGGGAATTTCAGTCAGTTGTGGGTATCTCCTAACTAAAACGTGTTCCAGATTGATCTCTGCTAAGTCTGTGGAGAGATCTGCATGCTTTCTTTATTCAGGCATAATGGTGCCCAAGAAATATTTTGTTATAGCTAACACTGAGATTGAATATTATTTCCTGGCCTTCACAGTGCTTCAATAATCCTATTAGATTTCCTAGTTGTAATTAGCTGGGAATTTTTACTAAAAGCTGTCTTACCAGACAAGGCATCTCAAGAGTTAAAAATAGAAGTTAAGCACTTATTATCAGAGAAGTCTCACACAAAAAGAAAAACTATTTTACTGCCAGTGAGAAGCTAGAAGTTGTAGGGCTCCCATCACTAATTATTTATGTTACAGCCAAGGAATGCTAGAATACGACCTTCAGCTACTTGCCTCAGACAGACCCCGAGAGTTTATCTTGGGGCTGCCAGGACAACCTAGCCCAAGAAGAAAGACACCACTGCTCCTCCGCCTTGCACCAGGCTGTTTGATTTTACTGACCTTGATGTAGCTATCTCCTGCCTATGTAATTTTTATAGTTTGCCCTGCTTTCTGTATACTATATAAACCTGATTTCTACTTTGTACAAATTGTATTCAGTTACAGCACTCCCTTTTATTTGTTTCTGTTTGTCATTTCTTCGTCAACGCCTTGTCTATCTGACTAGGACCCTGTTCCCGCTATGGGTTGAGGGAGGTCCCGACTGGCCGGCCCATGGCAATGAGAGAATTTTTTTCCCATTTTTTATTAGATATTTTCTTTATTCCCATTTCAGATGTTATCCCTTTTCCACCTTTCCCCTCCGAAAACCCCCTATCCCCTCCCGCCTACCCCTGTTCACCAACCTACCTACTCCTTGCTTCCTAGACCTGGCATTCCCCTGCACTGGGACATAGAACCTTCATAGGACCAAGGGCCTCTTCTCCCATTGATAATCAACAAGGCCATCCTTTGCTACATATGCAGCTGGAGCCATGAGTCCCACCATGTGTACTCTTTGGTTGTGGTTTAGTCCCTGGGAGCTCTGAGGGTACTGGTTAGTTCATATTATTGTTCCTCCTATGGGGATGCAAACCTTTTCAGCTCCTTTGGTCCTTTCTCTAGCTCCTCCATTGGGGACCCAGTGCTTAGTTCAATGGTTGGCTGCAAGCATCTACCTCTGTATTTGTCAGGCACTGGCAGAGTCTCTGAGTAGACACCTATAACAGGCTTCTGTCAGCAAGCACTTGTTGGCATCCACAATAGTGTCTGGGTTTGATAACTGTATATGGAATGGATCTCCAGGTGGGAGAGTCTCTTGGTGGCCTTTCCTTCAGTTTCTGCTGCAAACTTTGTCTCTGCATCTCTTCCAAGGGTACTTTGATCTCCTTTCTAAGAAGGACCAAAGTATCCACACTTTGGTCTTTCTTCTTCTTGAGCTTCATGTGGTTTGTGAATTGTACCTTGGGTATTCCAAACTTCTAGGCTAATATCCACTTATCAGTAAGTACATACCATGTATGTTCTCTTGTGATTGAGTTACCTCACTCAGCATGATATTTTCTAGTTCCATACATTTATGTAAGAATTTCATGAACTATATCAGAAGATTGAAAGTTCTTTCATACTCATAAATTGGTGGGATTTTAAAATGACCATCTTATCAAAAGCAATATACAGAGTCAATCCAATCCTCATCAAAATGCCAATACTAATTCTTCATAGAGTTAGGAAGAGCAATTTCCAAATTTATCTGGAGTAACACAAAGAAACTCAAGATAGTAAAAACTATTCTCAACAACAAAAGAACTTCTAGGGGCATCACCATCCTTGACCTCAAGCTGTACTACAGAGCAATTGTGATTAAAAAAACAAACAAACTGCATGGTATTGGTACAGTGACAGGCAGGTAGATCAGTGGAATAGAATTGAAGACCCAGAAATGAGCCCACACACCTACAGTCACTTGATCTTTGACAAAGGAGCTAAAACCATCCAGTGGAAAAAAGACATTTTCAACAAATGGTGCTGGTTCAACTGTTGGTCAGCATATAGATAAATGCAAGTTGACCCATTCTTATCTCTTTGTTCAAAGCTCAAGTCCAAGTGGATCAAAAACCTCCACATAAAACCAGACACACTGAATCTAATAGAAGAAAATGTGGGAAAGATCCTTAACCACATGGGCACAGGGGAAAATTTCCTGAACAGAACACCAATGGCTCATGCTCTAAGATCAACAATTGACAAATGAGACCTCATAAAATTGAAACGCTTCTGTAAGGCAAAGGATACAGTAAATAAGACAAAATGGCAACCAACAGATTGGGAAAAGATCTTTACCAGTCCTACATATGATAGAGGGCTAATATTCAACATACACAAAGAACTCAAGAAGTTAGACTCTAGAGAATCAAGTAACTCTTTAAAAATGGGGTACAGAGCTTAACAAAGAATTCTCAACTGAGGAATAACAAATGGCCTAAAAGCACCTAAAGAAATGTTCAACATCCTTAGTCATCAGGGAAATGCAAATCAAAACAACTCTGAGATTCCACCTCACACTAGTCAGAATGTCTAAGATCAAAAACTCAGGTGACAGGGGATGCTGGTGAGTTTGTAGAGAATGAGGAAAACTCCTCCATTGCTGGTGGGATTACAAGCTGGTACAACCACTTCGGAAATCAGTTTGGCAGTTCCTGAGAAAATTGGACATAGAACCACCAGAGGACTCAACAATACCACTTCTGGGCATATACCCAGAAGATGCTCCAACATGTAATAAGGACACATGCTCTACTATGTTCATAGCAGCCTTATTTATAATAGCCAGAAGCTAGAAAGAGCCCAGATCTCCCTCAACAGAGGAGTGGATACAGAAAATGTGGTACATTTATACAATGGAGTACTACTCAGCTATTAAAAACAAAGACTTCATGAAATTCTTAGGCAAATGGATGGAACTAGAAAATATCATCCTGAGTAAGGTAACACAATCACAAAAGAACATACATGGTATGTACTCTCTGATAAGTGGATATTAGTCAAGAAGTTTGGAATACCTGATACAATTCACAAACCACATGAAGCTCAAGAAGAAGGAAGACCAAAGTGTGGATACTTCGGTCCTTCTTAGAAGGGGGAACAAAATAGTCATGGAAGGAGTTACAGAGAAATTTTAATAAGTGTATAGGTAATAGTAAATTAAAACTGAGTTTCTTTGAGGGTGGAGAGATGGGTCAGTAGTTAAGAGCACTTGCTGATTTTGTAGAGGTCTGGAATATATTCCTGAGCATGCCTGTTGGACTCAATGACTTCTGGAATCTGTCTACACTCACATAACCTACACTTTCCTAGTCACACACACACATATACATATAAGAGTATAACTTTTAAAATGGATGCATAATCTTCTCCTGCTAAGGACTATGATACTCTGATTTCCTCAGGTAGTCTGTGAAGTGTGGAGAAACAATTAGTAATCAGATTTTAGAATTGGCAGGGTGTATACAGAAAGTCTCTACTGTCAGGTTTAAGACACAGAGATATTTCCTAAATGTCACATTAGCTTACTACAAAATTAATTCCAAATTTATTCTTACAGAAACTTTTAAATATTATTCCAGAATATTTCTGTCACAGGTTAAATGTTTGTTTTCTGACAGAATTGTGCTCAATAGTGAGGAGCCCATTGCTTTATATCCAGCATAATAGGCTTTCTAGCCACTCACTCAGTGACTCCTCAGACATCCTCACATCTCAACACTCTAATTTGGTGTACCTTGCTTGGTATGACTTTGGAATTTAGAAGGATTAGCCTAGACTTGTTTAAATCAACCGGGGCCAATGACATCCTGCTGCATCAAGCACAGGGTGAGTGTCAGAAAAACTAGGAAGTCTGAATGATAGGAGAAGAGGAAGCATATTTGGAGATTCAGGAAGAGTCCTGATTTTTAAAAAGAGAGAGAGAATAAATGTGAAGAATAAATTCTGAGAATCTCTGAGGTTCTCTGTCAACAATGAGAAGTGAATATAAACACCAAAGTTTATATGCAGAGGATGGCACACAAGAACAGGCCTTGCTCCTTTGGTGGCACTGGACCCATCCTGTGTGAGTGTGATTGGATAGAGATGCAGAACCACCGAGACTTACAGAGAACAGGATTTATTGTCAGGCATCATTTTTACACAGTTGTGGGTGTTTTGACTTCAGAGTCTGTAGTGAGTTGCACAGGGATGGGTGAGGGCTTTGTCTTCAATGAGAACAGAACACTCCTGTAAGGGACATTTCCAAACTGTCCTCATGCCCAGCCTCTATGGCCAGGCCAGGTGTTCCATAGGAGAAGCTGGTGGTGGTTACCTTAGAACTTTACTCATGAGTGCAAAGTTGAAGGAGACTGGCAGGAAGTAGGAAGGAAAGGTCCAGGGGAACTGGTTACTGAGAATTTACCTGGGATCTGAGGAAATAATTTTCAACTGTCATAGTGCTTGGGGCAGAATGCACATAAAGTAGAAACTCCTCTATTTTGAACTACTAACTCTGATACAGATTTTTCTTGTTCCCAGCTTTAGTCTAGAACCATTCAAGGGAAGAAACTCTAGAACATGCTCCTCCCTCTTAGCTCCACTGCCACAATTGTACAATCCAGCTCAGGTTATAGTCCACACAATCATGGTGCCTACATGTGTCTTGATTAGGAAGCTCTACCTACAAGTTCAAAGCACCTAACTATGGCAATTCCTGCTCCACAGTGCTGAGAGACATTTTTGTCAGTTGTCACCAAGATACAGGAATGAGTCAAGCAAAGTTAGATAACTGGAAAATTCTTTCCTCATCATGTACCAGACTCCTTGAAGCATAGACTAAGGGCTCTTCTCTGAGTTCTATGCATGAAGAAATGGAGGAAAAAAGAAGCGTGCCTTCCTCTAACATCAAAATTGATTCTTAGGTCTGTTTAGTCTTTTGTGTGAAACTTTAGAAGAGACATCTCATGCCACTGAGAATCAAAAAGCCATCCATTAATCTAATAGGTGATTATATTCCCTTGGATCAGGACATTTTCTTCATCATCTCCTTAGCCTGCCATTCATGACACATTTATTTCTTAAGGGCTTGCTTCCAGATGATGTCTTTTCTTATGGAGAGAAACTCCTTATTCTTCTCGAACCTGGAAAATAGAATGTATGTCAGTGCGTGCTATGACATTTGAGTGGCTGGATGTCCGGACACACCCAGACCCACATGAGTCCTTTCCACAGGGAAACAGGGCTCAGCAGCTTTTCATGGACTTCAAAGGGAGGCAAGGGGGTTAGGCAATTATCTACTAGTAGACAACAGGCCCTGGTGACTCACCCCAAGGACATGCTCTGTCACTCTCCATTTCTGCCTCCCCTCCCTCACTGGAAAAGATGCGGCAATCACATCACCTGTTTGTTCCAGACACATGTGTGCATCAAGAGACCCTTTCCCTGTGTTTACAGCAGTTGAAGGATTTTAGGCTCTTCTGTGAATGGGGGGCAATCAGTCATCACACTGCCCAGCAAGGTTTCCCTCTTCATCTCTTGCCAGAAACAATTTCTGCTTCAGTTTTTTTTTATTCATTTGTGGACACAACTATGACAAGGTGAGTTGGAGCACATGGGAGGCCCCTCCCTACGCAAATTCTTTCTATGGCCTAGCAGGACAGGCTCTGCACAGGAGACCCTGAATCAGTGGGGTGACACTTCTCCAGCTGAGGCCACCAGTCAAGCCACTCTCCTAGGGCCCTCCTACTGGGCCTTATGATTGAGACAGCTGTCCAGGCAGCAGTGAGATCTCTCTGGAGCTACCAATGACTCAAGCTTCTCAGACTTAGATCTCAGTGTGTTCCATGTAGCCAACTTTTAGCCTTCTTCAACAAGGTCGATATTCATTATTGGCAATCCTATCAGCTTCCCTTGAGGAGCTACCTATAATTCATTTACCAGAAATGAGCAGGCTAGGCACACACCAACTTTTGAAAGTGAATGGAGGATACCATCTGTGCTGGGAGCCGTGCTAACTGCTTTTCAGACAGTAAAGAAAAGGTAGCTACTTATATTATCCAATTTCTCCTAATTCCCTTCTCCTAAAGGCAGATGTCATTTAGAAACCATGTTTCAAGGAAACTCTCAGTGAGTAAGCAGAGATGCCTGGTCCCTGCCCAGCATCCACTTCTGAGTTCATTGTTGCTCCTTCCAGTTTCTCTTTATAGAGAAGAACTGGCCTCCCCTACATAGATAGATATGTGTTGGGGAAGAGCCAGAAGTTAAATACTGAAGCCTAGAAATCAGGACTCTGCAATTTGTTATCAACCCGTGGCTCACTTCTGAGCATGTTCTCCCTTGTTTTCAGTTTGACTTGATACAAACTCGCATGCTTGTCTACTGTGAAAAGAATTCACTCAGAATTTCAAGGTCTGCTTGTACTTTTGAAATCACCTTTGTGCCATGATCTCCTCAGTATTCTGCACTAATAAATTAGAGGTCCAAGGCTCAGCACTTACAAGTTAACCTGGCATGAAGGAATTAAAAAAAATAAAACTAGAATGCTTTTCCATTTCAAGCGCTTATTAAATTCTATGTGTCCGGGGAGTATGGAATTGATAAGTGGGGGAAGAACTTTATTTGAGCTTGTTTGGCTATTAAAAAAAAAAAAAAAGATTTGGAGAGAAAAGCAAGACATTCCTTGCTATACTAATCCATGGGATGCCCCGAGGCCTGAAGCAATAGGTTGTACGGCATTTCAAAGGGATTGTACCTTTTTCTCAAATTCCTTTGCTTTAGCTCTGAGTTTATTGACTTGCAATTCTGCAGCCTCTGCCCTCTCCTTGGCTTCATTCAGCTCATGTTGTTGCTTCTTATACTTGGAAAGGTATTGATTAGCCTGTGCTTCCTGTCAGAGGAAAACACAGAATGTGAAGATACTGCCCCTCCTAAATAGTAGTCTTTGCTCTGAAACAATAGACTTGAAAACAGAAGATGCCATAAATCCAGCGATGAAACAAATGTGTCATTTTGGTCTAAGACATACAAGTGAGACTTAAGAGTAGGGATGGACAGTGATAGGCATCGTATGGTATCAAACGTATTTGCCCCCCATTCACAACAGGACTTTCTACAGCTTGACAAGAGCCTGACAAGAGCATCTGAAGCTATCCCAGGTGGAGACACCAAAGAGCTAATTGAGAAAGAACCTTTCTGGGGCTTCAAGAACTTTTGGCTCTTGTAGGTGGAACTGTGGACCTGCCTGCTGCTATACTGCTACAGAAAGATCAAGGTATTAACCAGGTGCTGGGATTGCTGCTGTGAGCCACCATGATCTGCAGAGCTTTCAGGGAGTTCTTCCAGGGAGAGCAATGAGTGCTGTACTGAACTCAGTTTCATAAATGGTCTCATACAGTCAGAAGACAAAAAACAACACAGGCTATTTCTCAAAGAATCTCTGTGAGACTTTCTAAGGTGGGACGAGCCAGGAGGCACAGGCCTCAGAAGTGGCAGGGAAGCTGAGACAGGATCCTTTCTACCTCTGTCTATACCTAGGAGGGACAGTAGATCCACAAACCTTTCCCTGCAAGGGGAGAGCCTGCCTTCAGGGTATGCTCTGGCCCCAGGACTGAGGAAGGATGACTGATCCACAGCCCTCTGTACATGGGTTTTACCTGAGGAGAGATGATCTCCCAGAAATGCTAACACAGGTATACAGACCCAGAGGAAGAACAAGCTCCAGCCAGAGACAGCAAAAACATTAAACACCAGAGATCAACAGATGACAAAAAGGCATACGTAAGAATCCTAGACTTACCAACAGAAACCAAAACTGCTTGGCTTCATCAGAACCTAGTACTTCCTCCACAGCAAATCCTGGATATCCCCAAAACACCAGAAAAGCAAGATTTGGATCTAAAATCATATCTCACGATGGTGATAGAGGGATTTAAGAAGGACATGAATAACTCCTTTAAAGAAATACAGGCGAATACAGGTAAACAGGTTCAAGCCTTTAAAGAGGAAATACAAAATTCCCTTAAAGAATTACAGGAGAACAGGAGTAAACAAGTAGAAGCCCTTAAAGAGGAAACACAAAAATCCTTTAAAGAATTACAGGAAAGCACAACCAAACAGGTGAAGGAATTGAACAAAACCATCCAGAAACTAAAAATAGAAGTATAAACAGTTAAGAAATCACAAAGAGAGACAACTCTGTAGATAGAAATCATAAGAAAGAAGTCCGGAACCATAGATGCAAATATCACCAACAGTATACAAGAGATAGAAGAGAGAATCTCAGGTGCAGAAGATACCAAAGAAAACATTGGCACAACAGTCAAAGAAAATACAAAATACAAAAAGTTTCTAATCCAAAACATCCAGGAAATCCAGGACACAATGAGCAGACCAAACCTATGGGTAAGAGAGTGAAGATCTCCAACTTAAAGGACCAGTAAATACCTTCAACAAAATTATAGAAGAAAACTTCCCTAACATAAAGAAAGAGATGCCCATGAAAATACAAGAAGCCTATAGAACTCCAAATAGACTGGACCAGAAAAATAAATTCATCCCATCACATAATAGTCAAAACACCAAATGCACAAAACAAAGAAAGAATATGAAAAGCAGTGAGGGAAAAAGGTCAAGTAACATATAAAGGCAGACCTATCAGAATTACACCAGACTTCTCACCAGAGACTATGAAAGCCAGAAGATTGTGGGTTGGTGTCATACAGACCCTAAGAGAACACAAATGCCAGCCTAGGCTACTATACCCAGCAAAATTCTCAATTACCATATATGGAGAAACCAAAGTGTTCTATGACAAAACCAAACTTACACAATATCTTTCCACAAATCGAGCCCTCAAAGGGAAATAAATGGAAAACTCCAACACAAGGAGGGAAACTATGTCCTAGAAAAAGCAAGAAAGTAATCTTCTAACAAAACTAAAAGAAGATAGCCACATGAACAGAATTCCAACTCTACCAACAAAAATAACAGAAAGCAACAATTACCTTTCCTTAATATCTATTAATATCAATGGACTCAATAACCCAATCAAAAGGCATAGACTATCAGACTGGATACATAAACAGGACCCAACATTTTGTTGCATACAGGAAACCCACCTAAGTGACAAAGACAGACACTACCTCAGAATAAAAGGATGGGAAACAATTTTCCAAGCCAATGGTCCCAAGAAAAAAGCTGGAGTAGCCATTCTAATATCTAATAAAATCAACTTTCACACTAAAGTGATCAAAAAAGATAAGGAGGGACACTTCATACACATCAAAGTTATGATCTACCAAGATGAACTCTCAATTCTGAACCTCTCTGCTCCAAATGCAAGGGTATCTACATTCATAAAAGAAACTTTACTTAAGCTCAAAGCACATATTGCACCACACACAATAATAGTGGGAGATTTCAACACCCCACTCTCTCCAATGGACAGATCATAGAAACAGAAACTAAACAAAGACACAATGAGAATAACAGAAGTTATGAAACAGATGGATCTATAGAACTTTTTATCCTAAAACAAAAGGATATACCTTCTTCTCCGCACCTCATGGTACTTCTCCAAAACTGACCATATAATTGGTCACAAATCAGGCCTCAACAGATACAAGAAGATTGAAATAATTCTTTGCATTCTATCAGATCACTATGGACTAAGGCTGCTCCTCAATAAGAACATAAACAACAGAAAGTCCACATGCACGTGGAAGCTTAACAACACTCTACTCAATGATAACTTGGTTAAGGAAGAAATAAAGAAAGAAATTAAAGACTTTGTAGAGTTTATTGAAAATGAAGCCACAACATACCCACACTTATGGGACACAATGAAAGCAGTCCTAAGAGGAAAACTAATAGCTTTAAGTGTCTCCAAAAAGAAACTGGAGAGAGCATTCACCAGCAATTTGACAGCACATCTGAAAACTCTAGAACAAAAAGAAGCAAATTCACCCAAGAGGAGTCAAAGGCAGGAAATAATCAAACTCAGGGCAGAAATCAACCAAATAGAAACAAAAAGAACTATACAAAGAATCAACCAAACCAGGAGCTGGTTCTTTGAGAAAATCAACAAAGTAGATAAACCTTTAGCCAGACTAACTAGAGGGCACAGAAACAGTATCCTAATGAACAAGATCAGAAATGAAAAGGGAAACATACCAACGGAAACTGAGGAAATCCAAAAAATCATCAGATCCTACTACAAAAGTCTATACTCAACAAAACTGGAAAACATGGATGAAATGGACAATTTTCTAGACAGATACCAGGTACCAAAGTTAAATCAAGATCAGATAAACGATCTTAACAGTCCCATATCGGCTAATGAAATAGAAACAGTCATTAATAGTCTCCCAACCAAAAAAAAAGCCCAGGACCAGATGGGTTTTAGTGCAAAATTTTATCAAACCTTCAAAGAATACCTAATACTAATATTCCTCAATCTATTCCACAAAATAGAAACAGAAGGTATCTACCCAATTCATTCTATGAAGCCACAATTACTCTTATACCTAAACCACACAAAGACCTAACAAAGAAAGAAAACTTCAGGTCAATTTCCCTTATTGATGCAAAAATACTCAATAAAATTCTTGCAAATCAAATCCAAGAACACATCAAAACGATCATCCTTCATGATCAAGCAGGCTTCATCCCTGGGATGCAGGGATGATTCAATATTCAGAAATCCATCAACATAATTCACTATATGAACAAACTCAAAGAAAAAAAGACATATGATCATCTCATTAGATGCTGAGAAAGCATTTGACAAAATCCAACATCAGTTCATGATAAAAGTCTTGAAAAGATCAGGAATTCAAGGCCCATACTTAAACATAGTAAAAGCAATATACAGAAAACCAGTAGTCAACATCAAAATAAATGAACAGAAACTTGAAGCAATCACACTAAAATCAGGGACTAGACAAAGCTGCCCACTCTCTCCCTACCTATTCAATATTGTACTTGAAGTCCTAGCCAGAGCAATTAGACAACAAAAGGAGATCAAAGGAATACAAATTGGAAAGGAAGAAGTCAAATTATCACTCTTTGCTGATGATATGATAGTATACTTAAGTGACCCCAGAAACTCCACCAGAGAGCTCCTAAACCTAATAAACAACTTCAGCAGAGTAGCTTGCTATAAAATTAACTCAAGCAAATCAGTGGCCTTCCTCTATACAAAGGATAAACAGGCTGAGAAAGAAATTATGGAAGAAACACATTTCAAAATAGTCACAAATAATATAAAATACCTTGGTGTGACTCTAAGCAAGTAAAAGATCTGTTTGACAAGAACTTCAAGTCTCTGAAGAGGAAATTGAAGAAGATCTCAGAAGATGGAAAGATCTCCCATGCTCATGGATTAGCAGGATTAATTACAGTAAAAAAGGCCATCTTGCGGAAAGAAATCTCCAGATTCAATGCAATTCTCATCAAAATTCCAACTCAATTCTTCACAGACTTAGAAAGAGCAATTTGTAAATTCATCTGGAATAACAAAAAACCCAGGATAGCAAACTATTCTCAACAATAAAAGAACCTCTGGTGGAATCACCATCCCAGACCTTAAGCTGTACTACAGAGGAATTGTGATAAAAACTGCATGGTATTGGTTCAGTGACAGGCAGCTAGATCAATGGAATAGAATTGAAGACCCAGAAATGACCCCATACACCTATTTTAGCTCTTTGACAAAGGAGCTAAAATTATCCAGTGGGGGAAAAAACCCCAGCATTTTCAACAAATGGTCCCCAAAGAAGGAGCTAGAGAAAGGACCCAAGGAGCTAAAGGGTTTGCAGTCCCTTAGCACGAACAACAATAGGAACTAACTAGTACCCTCAGAGCTCCCAGGGACTAAACCACCAACCAAAGAGTACACTTGGTGGGACTAATGGCTCCAGCAGCATATGTCGCAGAGGATGGCCAAGTCAGTCATGAATGGGAAGAGAGACTCTTGGTCTGTGAAGGTTCTATGCCCCAGTGTAGGGGAATGCCATGACCATGAAATGGGAGAGGGTGGGTTGGTGAGCAGGGGGAAAGGGGAGGGAATAGGGGGTTTGTTTTTTTGTTTTCATTTTTTTTAATTTTATTTTATTTCATTTTTTTCGGAGGGGAAACTGGGAAAAAGAAAAGAAAAAAAGAAAAAAAGAGTAGGGAATGGAGGGTGGTGAGATGCCTCAACAGTTAAGAGTCCTCTAGGAGACCCAGCTCTCCTTTTTAATACTGCTTACAACCATCTGTTAACTATAGTTTCAGAACCTCTGATGCCCTCTTCTGGCCAATCTAGGCAGAAGAAAAATCACATAAAGATTTATATAAAAACTTTATGTAATGATACATGTAAGCAAAGTGCCCAGACATATACAGAAGAATGAAGTCAGAAACTTTTTGTCTTTAAGAGTAGGAACAGAGACCCATTTTATAGCTGTTGTCCCCTGGTAATTCAGAATGGACATTCCTTTCCAACAACTGTATAACTTTCACACACTGGTATACTAGAGCAATCATAATTATTGGTTTAAAATCAGACTTACATTCTAACCTACCATTGGGAACAAGTGGTTGTCCTTTCAAATTATGCATCAATAAGTAATCCTTGGGCACAATAGCAAACCATAAAATTAAAAAATTCTTAAAATAATAGATGTAAACTAATACATATGTCAGTTAGCCTTTAGTGTGTTTGTTATAGAAAATTTGAACTGAGGCCAATAAAATAATTAGTTAAAGAGTAAGAAGGATATTTAAATGATAGTGGTTTTGCACACATTGTTGCCAGATTCATCAGAAAAAATATATTACAAATTTCAATTACGTTCATCCAAATTCTAAAGCTGAAGGAGACACACAATGAAACCCCGCAAAAATCTGCCAATCCTGCATGACACCCTGATTTTATACTTGGCTCATTTCTGCTAATGTATATGTTTGAGCTTAGCCATCAGGTCAAGAGAGAGAGGGCTGGCTTCCTGCAGGATAAAGCAGCACAATTTTCCTTTCATTTTCCCCGTCCTGTAAGCTGTGGTGCTGCTAATTTATACAAAAGCAGAGAATGGGCAGATGCGGTTGGTGTTCAGATGGTTGTCTCTGCCGAGCAGTTTCTCAAGTTCAGAGCATTAACCAAAAGCAGTGGCCGAGGACACCATGATGCTGAGCTGGCACTTACCGCGGCTTCCACTTGCTGCTTGTAACTCTGCACTTTCAGCTGAAGTTTATCAGACAGAGCCTGCATCCTGCTCAGGTTTTTCTTGTCCTCTTCTGCCTGAAATGCATAGGCAGGCATGGGAAAATCATTTGAAGGATTCAATAGTGTGCACTAATGTACTCTCACATGAAGAAGTAAAGTTGTATATATATATTGAATATATTATATATATAAAATACAGTCTGATAGCAGTGCATCAAAAGATACATTTAACTTCATTCATCCTGAGTTTTAAGGCAATAATGAATGAATGGCTCTGAGAAATGGCAACAACTTTCCTCTTGATCTTCGCAGCCAGCCCACTAGCCTTTGCTTAAATGGCAGTCAAGGCTATTAGGTTTAATATATTCTTCAGTCTTTTCATTCCAGGCAAGCTACACTTGCCTGGGATTTCTTACTAGGAATAATATTTATTATTACAAAAGCCATTTATGCAAAATGGAAATCCAAAAATCTCTCAATAAAAACAAGTGGAACCCCTGAGCTTCTGAATTGGTGCTTGGCTTCATGTAATAAACTATAGGAAAGCTAAGTTTCTTGGGAATCCGTCTTGGGCATCAGTAAAGATGGTGAGCAAAGGTCTGCAAACTGTGGCCACCATCCTCAGCTCTGACATTGTGGAGGCTTCAGCTGGAGAAAAGAGACATGGGGAGGTAGGGTTTCTCAACAGTTCTCCATGGAGTCTTTGACAGTCTAGAAAGAAGCACTTTGGTGGGACTCTTCATGCTCCTGACCATCTTCCCTCATCCCTGAAAACAATGCAGAATTTTCAGTTCAAAGCTGTTGAACCTCCAAAGAAATCAAGTGTCTCTTCCGAAGAATGAGAGACAAATCTAATCAAGATCTACTTTTTTGTTGTTATTGTTTTGTTTTTTTGAGACAGGGTTTCTCTCTATACCTCTGGCTGTCCTGGAACTCACTCTGTAGACCAGGCTGGCTTCGAACTCAGAAATCCACCTGCCTCTGCCTCCCAAGTGCTGGGATTAAAGGCGTGTGCCACCACTACCTGGCATCAAGATCTACTTTTAAGCTTATTTTTAAACTACCGTAGTTTACTTCTTCTATCAAGTATATTCTCCCAAAGACATTAGAGTCAAGTTGTAAAGACAGGGGCCCAGGCTGGAATAAGATGGTCTTTCAAGACCTTTAAAAGAGGCGTTCTAATAGAAAGTCATTGCACATGTGATTCCTGAAAGAACAGTGGATCTCAGATCCCTTTCCTGGCCTTGACATTAGCAGTTTTTGCTCTATCCTACAAAGCAAGAACAATAACATCATGGATCACTAACAACATCATGGATCACTAAGGTCCTTTGTCATAGTGATGACAAGCTGACTTTACAGTGTGACTTTGTCCTTCTGCTACCCCATAAAATCCCATTGTGAATAGGATTGTCTCCCCTCCCACAGCATTCTGCCTGCTCTTTCTTGAACTGGTTTGGCTAAGCTACTTCCTACTCCTGACCACATGTTTGTTTGTTTGTTTGTTTGTTTTCCAAGACAAGGTTTCTCTGTGTAGTCCTCGCTATTCTGGCACTCACTCTGTAGATCAGACTGGCTTCAAACACACAGAGATCCACCTATTTCCACCTGGCATACTTCCAAAAGTTGGAAAGCAGCCACCCTACCAACATTCTGTCTGACCCTACAATTTGATGCTAATCTTAAAATTAGCCAAACTCTGAAGAAACACCTACGGCTCAACCTGGTTGGGGAGCTGAGGCTAACCTGTGTTTTAAATAAAAGCTCTCCTCCATTTTCAACCACATACCTTACATTAGAAGCCTTAAGAAATTTAAATTTTTACAACACTATCTGTATAGAGTGAATCCTAAAACCAATACAGAGTTAGTTCCTATTAACTTACTGAGGAGACAGACATAATAAAGGAGACTAAGCAGAAGAAAACTGAAGACAGCTACAAATGGGTGCTGATGCTAATGATGTTCATCCCACTGGGAAGGTAGAGCCTCAGATGTGAGACCTGAGCTCACATCTCCTCTTTGAGACATTACCTAACTGTGGTAGCCACGACTGAGTGTTGGGTGTCCCTTCCAGAGAAGAACCTGTCATTCAGCTGCAGGAAGTGCCATCACATGACGGCTATCACAAATAGGGACTTTTGGGGCTCAGTCACAGCAATGGCACAGGAGTCAAACAGCTCCAGGCAGTAACTAGACTTAGAGGAACAGTGAGCCAAGTGTAACTACTGCTGTCTGACCATTTCTGCCTGAAAGGATTCTCCTCTCTAGGCAATTTCTGTGTTGGAGATTTTCTCTGCATTTCCCCAGAGCCTCCTGGAGCTGCTTGAGGCTCACTCTATCCCACCTCTCCTTTCACACCTGTGGATGTCAGCCTGCACTTTGAGGTTCCATCTGCCAGAACCTGTTTGGAGTCCATCTTGCTTTTCAGAGCTGTAACTGTCAGAGCACCCTTTGCCCTTGCTATGCTATCCTGTCATCTTTACCCTGAACATTGGCCCATCACTGTGACTTTGCCAACTTTTGCTTCCCTGTCTCTAAAAATCAAGATGCTATGTTCCCACTAAGGCATGTAAAGCGTGACTAAGGTCCATGCACAGATTCCTGAATATAGGAGGTTGTCAGAGACAAAATGAAGAGTGGAGGGGACAGGGACAAGCTTTACATTCTAGACAGTGAAAAGCTACTGGTCTTAGGCCTTGTATTTCTTAAACATTTCTGGAGGCTCTTAACTTTCTACATTCCAGAGACCCAGTGAGAAAAAGCCGTTGTATTATTTTAGAATAAGATCATGCTGGGTTGTTTTTCTAGTGCACAGTTATAGACTCTTCCCAGAGGAGTTTTCTAGGAAAAGAGAACCATAGTTGTATTCTTATAAAAATGACATTTTCCCCCAAGTGACACCTGTGAGTGGTCTATCACAAAAATGCTACCTTATAGTCAAAAGTGTATCCTGATGTTAGGAGAATGAACTAAATTGACTTGGAATCAACTTCGAATATTACTAAAACAGACATTAATATCAATCAGGGTAGGGATCTTTCTAGACCACTTTCAACTCATAGGATTCTATTCTAGTACAGAAAGTACTGTTCAGTGAGTATTCTCTGATTTCATGGTGGGAAGGCATATGCAAATGAATGTGTATAGTTGAAGCA
The DNA here is from genome assembly GCF_008632895.1 of Mastomys coucha. Lineage (NCBI taxonomy): Eukaryota > Metazoa > Chordata > Mammalia > Rodentia > Muridae > Mastomys > Mastomys coucha. Next base: position 46,843,459 of record NW_022196894.1, on the reverse strand, counting down.
CTGCTGAGGCACACGGAATAAAATGCACCCTATGGAATCCCTGGGACTTTCACCTTAGCCAAAGGGCACGTGTGAACAGCGTAGCCTGAAAGCTACTTGATGAGAACATGAGTCAGAAAAGAAAAAAAGAAGGAAACAAAGCACAACTGTAAAATAGAGCATGAGAAACATCAGTAATGTTGAAGGAAAAAACAAAACTAATCAACAGCAGAGCAAAAATGCACTCTTCATGGAAATGAAAATAAAATAGAGGTTTGGTGCTTTGTTCTATAACAGCAGTTCTCAACCTGTGGGTCTCGACCCTTTAAAGGGGAGGGTGGGTGGTGCTTGAAGTACTTTATCATAGGGGTCTGCTAAGACCACCCTGCAAATTAAATATTTACAGTAAAATTCATAAGAGTATCAATATTATAATTATGAAGTAGCTACAAAAATAATCTTAATGCTGGGGTCACAACAACATGAGGTATTTTTAAAGGGTCACAGCATTAGGAAAGCTGAGAACCCCTGTTCTATAATGAAGCATTTACCGAGGAAAGAATAAAAGCAGTCCATGGACAAGAAAAACATACATTATTAACAAATGATGTCCCACTCCATCATAATAGGCAGTTTCTCAAATGTAGTACAGAGTCACAAAACACCATGTCTCTAAGGTAGATACTTTTTTAGCCACACCAACTTTGACTTCCAGAGCTCATTGCTTAAAACAATGTCAAGCTTATCTTAGAAAAAGAACCATGTATTCAGAAAACAACTGTCCAAGTGACTGGAGAGATGTCTCAGTGCTTATGAGCATTCTTTATTCCTGCAAAGGACATAGATTCAGTCTTGGCCTCCACATGGTACAGAACTATCCAGAATTCCAGTTTGAGGGGATCCAACGCTTTATTTGGAAATCCTCAGGCATCAGGCATACAAACTGTATATATGTACTTGCAGATATAATAATCAAAACACATAAAATAAAAAATAGAAAAATAGTAGGTAGATAGATAAGATGATAGAGGGTAGGTAGGTAGATAGATAGATAGATAGATAGATAGATAGATAGATAGGTAGATAGGTAGATTTAAACAAATCTCCAAGTAGTTTTAATTTCATCTTAGACTATTTGGCACATCCAGTATGTCATGCCTTCTTAACAATACTGTTTCCTGCTGTAGGGAAAAATGTTGACAATATTTCTATTGACTTCTAGAATTAGGATTGGGATCCTAAACCCCTGCATTGGCAATGAATGTCAAAAGAGCTATGACAATCTTCCTAAAATGAATTTGGCCTTTTATTAGAGTAAGTTATATTGTGTAATGTGACAAAGGTAGAAGGAAACGTGGGGAGTGTGTGTTCAACACTGAAGCCATCAAACACTGAAAAACTGCTTGATCACAGACATCCTGTGAGTATGGTGGTAGTCAACTGGTTATAACAGAGCTGAAAAATTATTTCCTACTGAGTGTGTAACTAAAGAAAAGATAAGGCAAGAGGCCATTGCAGAAGAACCCTAAGACAATGCCTAAGCCATTGTGAATTTAGCAAAGGCTTTTGAGACCACAACAAGCTCCTTACAGAGCCTGATACACTAAAAGGTTTACATGAATACAAAAGAATGTTCATGATCATTATCTGCAGATGAGCAAATCTATAATGAGAAAAAGAAGCCAAGAAAATCACCATTGACAGATTTCTGAAGAGGGAGGCCCCTCTCAAGAGGAAAATCACAAAGATCCTTCCAGAGAGTATTTCAGAAGAAGCAGTTACTGCAGCATGAGGTGGAAGGCCACATGTGTAACCTCTGACAGAGTGGTACAAAATATGCAGGTGCAAGACTGTGATATTTAACAAGCCAGACCCTGTATAGCCCTAGGCTAATGTGTGTGTCTTTTTCTCTTTCTCGATATATAATTTATTTTTTATTATATATTCATTGGTGTTTTTCCTGCATGTATATCTGTGTGATGGTGTCAGAAGCCCTGGAACTGGAGTTACAGACAGCTGTGAACTGCAATGCAAGTGCTGGGAATTGACCTCACGTCCTCTGGAAGAGTAGCCCGTGTTCTTAACTGCTGAACCATCTTTCCAGCCCCTAATGTGTATGTCTTAATAAGAAAATAATTATAAAGTAAAAAACCTCTATGGTCATTGTGAAAATGTCATAATGAGACCTCTTACTATGTATAATTTAATATATACTCCTAAAGAACATTAAAAAAATTATGAACCAAAAAGAATGGATAATAAAGGTGTAGTACATGTTTTTAGTGAAACTGTATTGAGCTATAAAGAGGATAAAATTTTTGGGAAAATTATGAAACTGGCAGTGTTATATGACTGAGGAAACCCAGACTCAGAAAGGCAAACACCATATGTTCCCTCGTATGCAGATGCTAGCTTCTGAGACACTTATTATTTCCTACCTATAAATCTGCATAAATGATGTGGAGATTGAGTGTAGATAGAGACCAGGAAGGTAGGAATGAGAACAAAGAGGCACTAATTGACAGGTAGAGAGGGTAATAGAAGATTTGTGATAGGAAAGTGGAAAGGGATTATTTGGAAAGGAAGGGCTGAGTGGGATTTGGGGGTGGGAAATGGAGTGGGGAAAGAACACAGTGGAGAAAACCAAGGGAAACTTATGTATGAAGATGCCATAAGGAGACTGGTTATTTTGTATGCTAATTAAAAGTAAACAAAACAGATATAAAAGGGAAAATATACAGCTATACAGATGCTTAAGAACTGGGAGTTCCTATAAGTCAAAAAACTTAAAATATATTTAAAATTTGTAAACTAAATCATTAAGCTGTGGAAAACTAAAAATACTGTTCCATAAATCTATAGTAGCCAATATACAGTGCTGATAACGTCCACAGTACTGTGTAGTTATGTCCAGAACCCATATATTTTCTCACCTAAGTAACTTCCAATTCTTTAAGATCCATTAATAATAATGCCCTATGTATAAGGTATATCATTTTTAGGATGTTAAGAAATATTTTTAATCTGGCAGTTCTTCAGAAAATTGGAAATAGTTCTACCTGAAGACCCAGTTATACCATCTTGAGCATATAACCAAAAGACACACACCATGCCCCAAGGACACATGCCCCACTATGCTCATAGCAGCCTTATTGGTAACAGCCAGAAGCTGGAAACAACCCAGATGTCCCTCAATGGAAGAATGGATACAGAAAATGTGGTCCATTTACACAATGGAAAATTATGGAGTACTATTGGAGTACTATTCAACTATTAAAAATGAGGACATCATAATTTTGCAGGCAAATTGATGGAACTAGAAAATATCATCCTGAGATAACTCAAATCCAAAAGGACATGCATAATATGTACTCACTAAGAGGATATTAGCCAAAAAGTACGGAATACCTAGGATACAACCTACAGACCGTAAGAAGTGTAACAAGCAGAGATACCCAAGTAAGGAGGCCTCAACTGCACTTAGAAAGGGGAAGGAAATAATTACCAGAGGCAGAGAGAGGGAGCAGACCTGGTATGAGGGTGGAGAGAATAGAGAACAGGATCAGTTAAGGGAGGGGGAGGGACAGGAGAGAAGCCCAGAGGACCAAGAGAATAAATGGAAATAAGCAGCCTTGGAGAACCCTCTAGAGAGTACCAGAGACCCAGGAATCAAGACACTGCCAGGACTCATTGAGGGTGATTTTGGCCAAAATGCCCAAGACTGGAAAAAGGGAATTCTAAGAGTCCACCTCCAGTAGATGGACAGGGCCTCAAGTGGAGGGACAAGGTTACTAACCCATAGTCAAAATTCCTGACCCAGAATTGTTCCTGTCTAAAACAACTGCAGAGACAACAATGGAGAAGAGACTGAAGGAAAAGTGGTCCAGTGACTGGGCCAACTTGGGATCCAATTCATGAGGAAACACCAAAGCCTGACACTACTGTGCTATAATGTGCTTATAGATCAGAGCCTGGCATGGCTGCCCTCCAAGAGGCCCTAACAGCAGCTGACTAAGACAGAAGCAGATACTTACATTAACACTGGACTGAAGTCAGGGACCCCTATGGTTGAATTAGGGGAAGGATTGAAGAAGCTGAAGAGGAGAGCAACCCCATAGGAAAACCAGCAGTCTCAACTTACCCAGACCCCAGGAAGTTGCCACCAACCAGGAGCGTACAGGGGTTGGTCCAAGGCCCCTGGCACATATGTAGCAGAGGTCCAACTGGTCTGGCCTCAGTGGGAGAAGGTGTGCTTAATTCTCAAAAGCCGCCCCAGGGAAGGGAGGGGTCTGGGTGGGGGAGCACCCTCTCAGAAGCAAGGTGGCAGGAAGGAACAAATAGGATGAGGAACTGTAGGAGGGGAACTTGAGGGGTAATGACTGGAATGTAAACAAATAAAATAATTTAAATTAAAGAAATAAATAAAAACATTTTATATCATGTCTTTCTTTACCTTCTAAGTTGAGACGTGCTTATAACCAACTATTTAGCACTGTGACACACTGTCTAGAGAACTAAGTACAGTAGCATGCTGTGCAGGTTTTAGTATGAGAGCACCTTCCCTGTATATTAGGTTACCGGTGTTGGGTTTGTAATACTCTGTTGATACTCATATCACCACTAAACTGCCGTGTTCCCTTAAAGTCACTTCTCAAAATAGATGCTTGTCCTTTAGCAATGCAGGAATGTATACATCCCAACTGGGGGCTAGAAGGATGCTGTACCCTGGAGTAGAGAACAGTCAATGACCTCTGCTATCAGGAGCTCTGTTCCATTAGAAAGAAAAGCCAAGAAAAACTGAATGTGGTGGCTCAGTCCCCTGGTCCCAATACGTGGGAGGCTGGGGCAGTATGATTGCTGGAGTGCAGGAGGTAAAGGCCAGCTTGAAGAGACATCAGAGAATAGATGACAAAGAAAGTCGAGGATTTAGAACTACATTGCTTATAAATGGGAGACTTGTCTACCTACTCTCAATTATTTGCTTCAAGTATATGCTAGTGTTAGTTTACAGGTTGGCTCCAGAAAGCCTCAGTAAAAAATGCCACATTGTAGTACAGATGTTTTCATCTGGCCCCAGGAACAAACTCCTCAAAAGAGTCAACTTGTCTCCAGTCCCATACAATCAGCTGGCGAAGAGGCCACTCTTAGTGCCTGCCAATAATTTCATTTATATGTTATCTTCAATCAGCATCTTCCTGACAGTGCCACTAACAACAATGTTGGAGAAAAACAGAGATGGCATGAATAGCTTTTCACCTCAGTTCCACCTTGTTGCCTCTCACTATGAGCTCTGGAGGTGGATAGACTCGAGCCATGGAGAGCCCAGACAGGGCAAGAAAATGTTGACCACTCAGAGACAACTGCAGAGTCTCAGAAAGCCTTTTCAATCTAGAAGGTTCACACTGCTGCAGGAGGGCCCTAACCATATCCTAGAGAATGGCTTCCTAGAGTACCTGATAGGTCAGTTCTTTGATGCCTCTCTCCAGTCTGCGAGCTTCCCGCTGGGCCTCTGCACTGCGCCTGACTTCACTCTCCAGTTCACCTTCCAGATCCCGCACCTGTAACAATGTAACTTCAGTCCACAAGCTGGTAACAAAGCAGTCCTACAGTTATCCCATGGAGAACATACTGAAGAGTGAAATAGTTAAGGGAAGGTATGTCCATTTTCTTCCTGTAGTGACTAAGTAGGACAATCTTTCTGGAAAAACAAAACAAAACAAAACACACAAACGAACTCACCCAAACTGAGGCTGATAAACTATGTGAGTTCATAAAAGCATGGTTAAGACTCGACTTTGTAAGAAACTAATTCAGGAGAGGCGGTAAGCCTCTCTTCTTACATTGCAACATTGAAAAATCACATGTGTGTGTATGCACACGCAATTGTGCCTGTGTGTGTGTCTGTGTATGCTGTGTGTGTGTGTATATGCATGTTCTGTGTCTGTCTGTTTGCCTGTCTGTTCGTGTATCCTCTGTGTGTGTATATGCGTGCTCTGTGCCCGTGTGTCTGTCTGTGTCCGGGTTGGGGAGAGGGGCGGCGCTGTCTGTGCTCACAAACAGCAAGCTGCATGCAGCAGTGTTGAAGATTCTGTCCCACACATCCTGATCTTGCGTTCTTTTCTCCATGTCCCTCTCAGATTCTGGATCTTGTCCTGAGTCTGTCACATGCAGGCCACATTCACGCCTACAACCCTGCTTTGCAGGAGAAGTACAGCAGGAAACTTCCTGTGTATCAAGTCGTACAAGTAAAAATATCATATTTTTCACAGAGAACAATGCCTACTATTCACTATACTGCAGGGCTAGAACAATGAAGGAAACAGGCACAAATCTCTCCCATGTATAGGCATACTTGCTCATGCGGTTAAGCCAGCTAAACAAATCACAATAGAGTCTGTCGAAGGATGTCAACTGCTGTGGAGAGAAATCAGCAGGAAAGTGGCCTGAGCCTTGGTTTAGGAGGCTACAAGCTGCTGTTTCTGCTGATGGGATGTTCTGTCTGGCTTCTCCTTGACCAAAATGCCACATCTTGACAAGGTCTGATCACCATTTTAGAACTGAAGTCTGCCCTGCTGAGGTGTGAGCCAGCTTCTTCGGGCTGATCCATCTTGCAGCCATTTAAGCCAAGCTACCCTCTCTGCAGCATCTTGGGAAGGTCCAGGCACATTAGCAGTTGTGCAGCTTCCTTGTGGATAAACCATCAAATCGTGGTTCCCATATATGCTATGGAATAAATATCATACTCATCTCATTACCATTGGAAGTTGTTACTTTGTTTCTTAAGGAACACAGACCCTGAGAAGCTACCAAAGGATTGCCCTTCCCATGTACATAGAGGCAACATCAAATGGATCCAGTGGGCATTTGACGGGCTGGGAGGCTTGGGAAGGGGGGGAGCCCATAAGAAGTTAGAAGTTAGGAAGGGAAAGTGCTAGGCAAATAGGGGAGAAATTGGTAGAAATGAGATGGGGTGGATATGTTCAAACACATTTTTATATGCATTTATGAATATTAAATAAAATACTTTTTAAGGTCATTACTTTGGAATGAAACAAATGGTTTGCTTTTTGGCTTTGTTTTGGTTTTGTGAGTTATGCCTATTTGTCTTTAAGACATATTCCTTAAGAGTAATATGAAAAAGCATTATGCTAAAGGCCACTGAGAGAAATTCTTTGTATGTATGTATATACACACATATACATACTTTGTTTTTACTATTAGTGTTACATTTTTAAGGGTGGATTTTTTTCTAGTTGAAGTAAACTCAGTTTTTATTTGACTTGAAACATAAAAATTCCTTGATTTTTCTTATAACACCTAGAACAGTGAATTTCAAAGGTCTGACTTCCATCTCTTTGGATCTCTTCCTAGGGCTAGTTATTTTTAATACTCTTTATCCTGTTACTATTTTTCTTGATCAGATGGTTATAAACAGTTTATAACACTAATGTTTTCATATTGTTATTACTCATGATCTCAAGAATATATCACTGAGACCTTCCTTATTTTTTAGCCAACTTGAAACAGGCGATCTCTTTAGAGAAAATGATGGGAACATTCGTGCAGGAGCAAGACTGCAAGGGTGTGTTTGCATAGAGCGGGCTATCCTCCCTGTGATGAGCCTAGAACTGGTGTGGTGAATGGGGGAAGATGCTTTGTCATTCATCAGTAAGAGCAAAGACAACTTTCATCCAGACCTAGAAAAGCCCTATCTGCAGGCCCAAGGTCAAACAATAATGAGTACACGTATTCAGATCTTACGCGGCTGGCATCTGTGCCATTAAACAACGTGATGAGCTGTGATGTTCCAGGACATTAAGGCCCTTGAATGGAGGCTGTTAGGCCCCTGCCATTACCCAAGCAAACGCCTACCCTGGATTCCAGTTTCTGGATTTGCTTCTTGCTCCCCAGCACAGCAGTTTGTTCTGCCTCATCTAGCCTTTTCTGCAAGTCTTTAATTGTCTGCTCCATGCTCTTCCGCATCCTCTCCAAGTGAGCATTAGTGTCTTGTTCCTTCTTCAGTTCTTCTGACATGTTGGCTGCCTAAGACGGGAAGAAAGAGGGACAGAGGAGATTGCTCAGCGGTTATGGTGCTTGCTGTTCTTCATCCAACTCGGGCTTGGTTCCTAGAACCCATACTGAGGCTTCAGCTTCAGTGGATTCCATATCCTCTTTTGGGCCTCTGTGGGCACTAGGCCCTAAATACACAAACTTCACTTTTCTCCATTAATAGCTTTTTCTCAGTTGCACTGTTCATTCACTATGTGTTTTGATAGAAGTGTAACATCTGCTCATAGAGGGTGCCGAGGGGCACATATTTTTTGAGCTTTTCTTGTTGGGTTTGGCAGCTAGCACTGTACTTTGTACCATCTAGGAAAAGTAACATTATCAACAATTTTTAGGTCACAGATAAATACAGTTCACCAGCCCGCAACACTTCCTTTCCCATCTGATTTTGCTATCCCAGTAGTAGTATGGATTGTAAACTGTAAGTGGCTTAACCACTCTTTTCGGATTGTCATTGTCATCATTGTCAGCATCATCATCAAACCATTACAGACCGAAGAGAAATGGAAATTTGTCAGGAAGCTCAGGAAGAATCATTTCTAAACACTGGCTATATTGATTCACCATTGAAACATATCCAACCTAAAAAGAAAGACTTTTTTCACAGCAGTTTGGTTTTAGCTATTCAATCATCCCTTCGCATTGTCAAGGTGGGTTAGAAGACAACTGCCAATTGGCCTAGTGTCCTGGCTAATGGGGAAACTGCAAGGTCAGCTAACTTCTTCCTGGTTGTATAGGGGATCAATAGAATCCATTTGGGCTGCAGCAGGCTCTGCCTTTGGACTATAGCGAGTTTTGTAGCTATAGTGAACTCCAGAGGCCAAAAGTGGGCAGGCAGTCAGCAGACCCACCTCAGAAGCTGTCTTCTTGGCCTTCTCTTCTGCCTTCTGACACGCCTGCAACATCTCTCCAGCTTCCTTCTGCACCTGAGCAACATCGGCCTCCAGTCTCTTCTTCTGGCTGAGCAGGCTTGTGTTCTAAGGAAGGACAGCATACCGGTTAGGCAACCTGCGGCCAGCAACACACAGGCAAGCAGTTCTGGGTAGGAGCAATGGAGCATAACTAGCCCTAGGCAGTTAAGCAAGATCTCCAGCTCTGGGTGGTGACTTGGGTACAAAAGGTAGATCATATGAAAGGGTTTTACTTAGAGGCTCAGGAGGAAAGAGATTGACACCTGATTCAGGAAGAAGGATTCAAAATATGACAAAGCCAGAGCATGGATGTCATTTTTAACTTATTGAAGAATGTTTTTCTGCCTTTTTCAATGTGGTAGAAACAAGGGTCTTAGAGCAGAAGTCAGTTACCTGTAGCCACCTGGAGGATTCCAGCACACTGCTACAGGAGAAAAAACAATTCTCTTCTTTGCCCACTTGCCTTCCTTCTTACTCTCAGGTGAGAAGGAGGAGGAGGAGGAGAAAGAGGAGGAAGAGCAGGAAGAAGAGGAGAAGGAGGAAGAGGGGAAGAAAGAGGAGGAAGATGAGGTGATCATGGTGGTGGGAAAGCAGACTGCAGAAAGCTCAGCCCCAGTCCCTAGAACTCTACTCAAGGAAGGCCTTTGTGCTCCACAGCCTCGCTGCCCCAGTTCCTTCCTGATTGTTGCATGGAGGTCAATCTCCCTGCAGCATCTGCCCTGTGTTTGAAGTACAGCTTTTGTGAGCATGGGAACCCTTAGCACAAAGAGCGTGTGTAAAAATCACAGGCTGCCCGCTTTTCTTTTCTCCTTTCAGTTCATCCGTTCACATGACCCTTTCCCTACCCTATACTTAGAGCCTTTCTAGGAGCAGATTAAGCTTCAAGCAGAAAAAGAAGGTGTCCCAGCCTCACAGGTTCTACCTGCCCTGTACCATCACCATCAAGAATGCCTCTCTCCATTCTGTGAAGGGGCAGGCCCTGTGCTCTGCAGGATTTCCATTGTCTTCAGTGTGGTCTGCGAGAATGAAGTGTATATTCCTGGAGTGTGGTATGGGTGCCCACTGAATAAAACTCCATAGGAGCTCTCTCAGTGTGAAAGGCAGTGCAAGTCAACACACTGGGATTTGACTGCCTACCAATCACTTAAACTTTCCTGCAGAGATGACACTTATAACTTCTGCATGTTTAATGCCACCCCATCTTCCATTATCAGAGGGAAGACCTTTAAGGTATAATGTGGAGAGGATCCTTTTTGTGGGTTGTACTCAGTTGTATGTTCTAAGCAAGAGGGTTTTAAGAAGAGTGCCACACATCCTGAATCGATTAATGCTGGACAAGTGTCTTGTGGCCAGGGGCAGTACCTGAGATTTTATGGAGCCTCTACCTGCTGCAAAGCTGTGGATCTTATAGATCAGTGAGAGCTGAGTACTGGAACTCTCATGCTAATGACTTTTTGAGGTTTCAGGAACTGCCCCATAGACCAAGGCACTATTACCTAAGTGTCCTAGTTGGCTTCTCTATTGCTGTGATAAAACACTGACCAAAGCCAGCTTAGGGAGGAAAGATTTTATTTCATGTGGTCAGTCTTCAAGAAAAGTCCAGGGAACCCAGAGGCAGGAACTGATGCGGAAGACACAGATGAGTGCTCCTTACTGCCTATGGCTTGATCAGCTTGCTGTTTTATATAACCCAGGACCACCTGCCCAGGACCTAAAATGGGATGGCCCTTATTACATCAATCATTAATCAAGAAAATGCCCCACAACCTAGCCTACAGGCCAATCAAAAGGAGGCAATTTCTTAACTGATGTTTTCTTTCTAGCTGACTTGGGTTTATGTCAAGTTTATGAAAACTAAGCAACACACTACAATACACTGCTTCATGTTTCCTCCCTCAAAACTATATCCTATTGTTGTCTTTGTGTTCTCTTCTTCCCCTCCTCTTTTCTCCCACTCTCTTCCTCTCTCCTACCTCCCTCTGTCCTTTTCACAACAAAACACAGTACATTACAAGTTATGACGTGCATATCAAATGGCTTGTCACCAGTAGTTACTATGGATGGCAGACAATGGATAATATAATTTCAAAAAATGATCCAATATGCCACATTTTATTATTGAGATAAACCTTCTTAAGGGAGAAAAAACATGATGTGTTTGCTGGTTTTTGTTTTTATTTTCTCTTTTACAGCTGGATTGAATTCAAGGCTTCATATACTCAAGTGAAGTACCCTACAATTGACCAATACCTTCAAAAACAAGTGTCAAAATTAGTTAACCTGCTAATAATTATGCATGCCTTGAAGCATATTTATTCTTGAACCGTGGCACCCAGAGAAATCACGTCACTGTATAAACTTACTGCAGACAAGGACTAATTGTAACACCTTGAGGGCACTACTGACATTCTGGGAACAGTGATTTCCAGATGTGGGAATCATATGGTATTTTTGTGATATGGGATCATATGGTATTTCAAAGGAGGTCTCTAGACCCTGCCCACGAAATGCCAGTGGCACTTCCAAATCAATGTAGCACCTAAAATGACCCAAGATATTTTCAGCACTCTCCGGAGTGGCAGTCTGTCTTCAACGGCTTTAATCTATCCTTCTCAACTGTCCCCATAGTCCCTGACTTCATCCACTTCCTTAATTTTTCTTTCATCCACCTTGTCCCATTTCTCCCATGTATTTCATAACTAGGAAGAAAACTATTGTGCCTGCCGGACGTTACCTAGGACCACTGATGGCATCCTGCAGTGCCGTGTGCCTGCCGGACGTTACCTAGGACCACTGATGGCATCCTGCAGTGCCATGTGTTCTGTATGTACTCCTAACAGTACCGTGTCTTTACCTGGGGGGGGGCAGTAAGGACATTATTTATTATATCAAGCAATATTTACCTAAGTTATAGCATGTGCCCTAAACATGCTTGCTACTTGACACAGTTTCTCTAGGCATTTGTCCCATTATTGACAAATAATTATTGGTGATTAAGTGATCGAGTGATCAAGGAATAATTTGGGAATCTTGCTAATTCTCAATTATAGAAGCTTACAGGAGAATCCAGAATATTGACAGAAGCCCTTTGGGATATTAGAGATTCCTGGATTCTGGATATCAAGTCTCTGAGAGAGAACAAGGGAATAAGGGGCCATCGAATACTTTTAGACCAATAAGAAATATTCAATGTCCTCGGCCATTCTGGCTGGGGATGCCCTGACAGTCCATTCTTCACGCAGAAACTTAGTGTTACAATTCCACTATACTCCCACCATGCCAACAAAAGCTTATATTGAACCCCTTAGCCGTAGTTTTACAAAATATAACCTTACTTAGAAATACGGCCTTAAATGAGTTAATCAAGTTAATATTAGCTCACTAAAATGGGCCATAATTCCATATGATGTATCTGTATATAAAGGATGAATTCAGACAGAGACATTCACAAGAGAAAAAGAGTCAAGCAGAGTACCATGTGAGAACAAGGAGCTGAAACAGGGTATCGATAGAAAGAAAGAGTATCAGGAAACCCCTCAGAAGCTAAGATGAGCTCAGTCTACTCTGGGTTTCAGAGGGAGCATAGCATAAAATACCTTGATTTTGGATGACGAGCACCCAAGTGTGTGAAAAAATAAATTTGTTTAAAGACATCACTTGGTGGCACTTCGTTATACCTGCTCTGGGAACCTAATGCTTGGAATGAAAGGTGTGACCAGCTCCTCCGTTGCACAGCTTTCGGTGTCTCTCTTGTCAGAGCTAAGACTTGACATGGCCGTCGTACCTATCCTAGCTGGCTCAGGGTTTTGGAACTGCTTTCAGCTGACTGCACTAATGGAGAGAATTCAAGGGTCTTACCTGGGTATGGAAAAGATTGATTCTCTCTGTGGCTTCTAGGAGCTCTTTTTCTGCCAGCTTTCTCCCACGCTCTGTCTGCTCTTGCAAGGATCTCAGCTCTTCAAGTTCAGACTGAAGAAGAATGTTGCGCTGCTCAGCCAGAGCCACCTGTTCCTTCAGGCCTTTGTTCTGGTAAATGCTGTCATCCAGTTGTTGTTGAAGGTCCTACAAGAGAAAACATGGACCTGGGGAATGGATATTTCTGAGTTCAGCTGTTAGCTTTGGGGGAGGACCACCATACAAAGACAAGTTTCCAAGTTCTTGATCCTAGAGATAGAAGGTTTTCTAAGTGACCCCGAGAGGCAGCTCTAGGATAGTGAAATCAAAGTGTCTTGAGCAACAGGGCAGGAAGCTGTTGATCTCAGCAGCTGCCAGGAGGACTGGGATACAGAGAAAGCCAAGAAGCTAAACTCTCTGTGTTAGAAGTCAGACCATAGGCAGGACCAGCACACTATCCAAGCAATTGTTCTAAAGGGTAGAGCTTTGGAGAGGTGTATTGCAATGGTTCACTAATGAGTCAGTTATTTCTCCTTAGTTTGTCTTTAATGTCTATCCTATTCCTTCTAGCCTGATGGCATAGGCTGAACTTTAGGTTATAAAAACACAATTTTCTTTAGTGCAAGAAAGAATTTACTTTCAAGGAGGTCTCATACAAAAAGCCCCTGCTGTTGGCCTCGAATAGTGCTGCCCAACCTATTGTGTCCGCCAAAAGGAGGCTCTGGGTGGAACTGTCATTCTGACATATCCCAAATGGTGTCTTGAAAGTAGATGGCTACCAAGACTCTGTCCATTCCTTTTTCCTATTTAATGGCCTTCTCACAAAGTCAGATGTATCCCTGTGCAGGCCTGACTTTGCAAGACTTCACTTATTTTCAGGTGAGCATTCTCCAGTTCTCTGGAAGGGTGAAATTTGTGGTTTTCACTTTCACTGCTCAATAGATTCTGTCACTTGGTTTATGCCTATTGTTGTTCTTTAGTATTGTTTGAAAGTACCTTCATTTGACCCTGAAGCTGGCCCAAGGCTCTGGTCGTTTGTGACACTTGCCGGTTGGCAGCACAGAGTTGAATCTCCATCTCCTTGAGGTCCCCTTCCATCTTCTTCCTCAGCCTGGTGGCCTCAATTCTGCTTGAAGCTTCCAAATCCAGATTAGACTGCAGGGAACTCATAGCTTGCTGATGCTTCTCCCTGATTTCAGAGTAACATGTGGGGAGAACATCACACACCCAAATTTAGAGCAGTTACCTCTTATTTTCAAGTTATGGGAAGCACATTAAAATTAAAAATAACTCTCAGAGATTAAAAAATGAGTCTAAAGGATTTTCATTTTATAAACAGAAATGTTGGCATTAGATTAATGAGTTTATTCTTATTATAACAGACTAATAAGGCTTATAGGTTAGATTTGACATAGAACCATAAAAGCACTAGAGTAATTTCCAGTTCCTGTGTTAGCTTTGTCTGAGACTCATGAAAGGATTATTCTGGGTAGTTTTAGGTCAGCTTGACCCAAAGTAGAATCATTGCAGAAGAGAGAACCTCAACTGAGAAAATGCCCCCACCAGATTGGCCTAGGGGCAAGCTGTGAGACATTTTCTTTTTAAGATTAACAATTGGTATGAGAGGGCATTGCTCACTGTTGGGGGTGCCACCCTTTGGCTGACGGTTCTGGGTGATATAAGCCATAAGGAGAAAGCTGGCAAGTAACATTCCTCCATAGTTTTAACTAAAATCCCTGTCATTAGTTCCTACCCCCACTTCCTTCAGTGACGGACTTAGAAGCAATAAGATAAAATAAATCTTTTCTTCCCCAAGTTGTTTTGGTCATGGTGTCCTATCACAGCAATAGCAATCCTAACCAAGACAAGACAAGGATGATAAATTGTAGATTTCCTTGGGTATCTACAGATGAAGAATATATGTTCTTTTAGGTAACCATAATATTTAAACTACATCCAAATGTTTAAAAAAAAAAGTCTAAACATTGCAGGAAAGAGATACTGAGGATGACATTAAAACAAGCCCAGGGATTCAGCTGTATTCCCTAGTAGTCTATGGACAAGTTGAGATTTGGTCTTTTGCTGTGTATTGTAATGCTAAGGGCAGGCCCCCAAGACCTGGTTGCCCCAGGATGAGAGAGTCCACACATAGACCCAAGTGACAGTATGTGAGTTTGCCTCTAAGTTATTTCTGATTGGTAAATAAAGATGCTGACAGCCAATATCTGGGCAGAAGAGACATTGGGGGGGTTTAGGGTTCCCAGGCTTAGAAGATCAGATGGGAACCAAGAGAAGAGAGGTGAGGAGGAAGGACAAGCTGCTGTGGGTTAGGTGAGTTCATGAAAAAGTGGCCCTGAGGGCTGACCAACTGGAGTTCAGAGCAGCCCAGATGAAACACAGTAAATAATAACTCAGGGTTGTCGATAGGAAAGTAGATTCTAATACCACAGAGGGTGGGTATTTGCCTAGCTCTTGTGCTGTTTAAGGTTTATTGTAATTAATAAAAGTTGTGTCTTTTATCTTGGAACTAAATAATTAAGGCAGGATAGAAACCTCAGATTGGGGTTAAACATTTTTACAGCACAGACAGCCTCCAATAATAGCCTGGGGTTTTGTTTTGTTTTGTTTTGTTTTGCCTTATCTGCTTAGGAGTTTGAAGGACAATGGCTAATTGAGAAAACTAAATCCCATATAGCATAGAAATACTTCAATATGCTTTTGTAAAAAACAAAAGTTCTATGCAAAATTATAATTGAGAGGTGCTAACAACACAGTTAATATCCTTGTATTCAAGAATGCAAAGAGAAATTTGAGCAAATCATGGAATTTTCCCTTGGCAATACTTGCAGATAGTTCAGCAACATGGGACTAACTGCTAATTTGTTTACTGAGACTGTAGGGCAGTGGGCCATTAAAAGCCTCTCCCATAAGATGTCAAACCACACAGACTGTGTGAATCTACAACTGCTCCTCCTCACCGGGGCATCACAGGGCAGGAAAGACTGGCCTGGGGAACAAATTTGCTTAGTGACTTACTTCCCATTCTGCCCTAGTTCAGACTCTAGTTTCAGAAAAGAGCATTAACATCTCCTGTTTTAACTCCTCAGGTTTAGGTGGTTGTCCATCAAGACATTAATACAGCTATCAGAAATCCATGTCCTCTTAAGCTCAACCATTGCAACAGAGCCGTAGTCCTAGATAGATAAGTAGGAGATGGAGTTCTCTTATCTTTTTTATCCTTATAGAGGCTGTAATGACAAACAGCAAACACATGTTTGTTGTGGGTCCAAATTAGATTCCACACCGAATTGCCACAGAGCGTGTCCAGAGCTCTCACGTCAATCAGAAGAGGACCACTGCTGGTAGAGTTGTCTGGGTTTGCAAGTGGTTCCTGGGTAGGGATTCCACTTCACATGACCACATTTCATTATGGAAGGAAGGGCCTCAGAAGCAGTTATCGAAAATATGGGAAGTAACTTTTACTTCATAGCCTAGTGTTAAAGCTGGTCCTCGGTCTTACGTTTAATGCATATCCTTAGGTACTGTGCACACATCTCACAGTTTAGAGACCCGTCAGCTTGCAGACATATAGAGATAATGTGAGTAGCCTCCAAGCCCCAGTAATGCAATACTGTGCTTGAAGATGAGGTTTTAAAGGCCTCTGTAAGTGTCTTTAAAGAAGCAATGCAGATAAAATGAAGCTGCTGGGGAAGGACTCCGATCCACTAGCACAGAGTCATAAGAAGACAGCAGGAACATATACTCACTGAAGAAATACCATGTGGAAATAGAGCAGCCATCTGCCTTCAAGATGAGGACAGAGGCCTTAGGAACAACTTGCTTGTTTACATTACAATCTGTGATCTATTGTGTGCAGACTGTGAAAAAACGTAAATTTGTATTGTATAAATCATCCAGTATGTGGAATTTTTGTTTGTTTGTTTTTGCTTTGTTTTGACAGCACCCTTTGCAAACTAGTAAAGGAACAGGCATACTCTCCATCACTTAAATCCTGAAGAAGCTGCCCTGCTCTCCCATGGGGGAACTCTCTGTTTTGTTGCAGGTGAACACTCCCTACCAGGAATGCTGAAGCCTCTGTGGCCTGCCATCAATCATCTGTCAACAAGTACATTCTGTTTCAGCAAATCGAGTGTTTCAAATGCTAGCTTTCCTGCAGGTATCTGCAGAACTTCATGCATGTTACTGAGCAGCAAGAAGTTCTATGGTTTAAGAAGAACTGCAATGACAGTGGCCTAAGTGATGACTATAACACAGTCAACACCACACAACAGGGTCAAAGGAACTCCCCCCCCCCAAGCATAGCTTAAAAAAAGAAAGGAAAGAAGGAAGAAAGAGAGAGAAGGAGGGAGGGAGGAGGAAGGGAAG
>NW_022196894.1:46808608-46826131 GCF_008632895.1 Mastomys coucha | reverse complement strand
AGAAAGAAAGAAAGAAAGAAAGAAAGAAAGAAAGGAAGGAAGGAAGAAAGGAAGAAAGGAAGGAAGAAGGAGAAATACAGACTGATGGCTACATAGATAGACCAATGGTTTATGAGCATTTGCTTCTTCTGCAGAGGAATCAAGTTTGGTTCCCAGCACCCATAACTGGGCAGCTCACAACTTCCTGTATCTCCAGCCTCAGAGAATCCAATCATCATCTGCTGCTGATGATGATAAATGAAGAAAAGGAAAGAGGAAGAAGAGATGAAAACCATGAATTTAAAAGGGAGTTGAATTTAAGAGGTAAAATGGAAGAATTGGAGGAGGAAGAGAGGATAGCAGTTATGTAAATATGGTTTTCATGTATGAAACCCTCAATAATAAATTAAAAATAAACAAATAAATGAAAAGCATTATCCTTGAAGAAACTCGGTGGCTGTTGTTTCTGTATTTAGATTATCCTAGATTTCTTAAAGGTTCTCTGTTCTAATAATGTTGCCAAGCCAATGTAACTGAGTTTTTAAAAACTGAGTTATTTCTGTCTTAGAAAATAAAGACATTAAAAAACAAAGCTCCAAATCATCCTTGAGTTTGGAAGACCAGACTGCAACACTGCACAAAGCATCCTGCCAACACTGAGGGCTCAAATATTTGTTAGAAGTAAATATCTCTCAGGCCAGCTGCTTGGAGTTTTCCTCACTGATGTGCCTCTCTCTGGGGCTCGCTCAGAATTTCTCACCAGACTCACAGAACACTCAGCAGCACTGGCGAATACATGGGGGGAGTCCCACAGGTGCTGTGTTATAAAAGCCTTGCCTTCTCTTTTACCTTCTCGGCTTCTTCTACTTTCTGCTTCCTTTCTTAACAGACATCTTCAGTTTTTGTGGTGATGTACATGATTTATGTTAACATAGGGTCTTCACCATCATCCTGCCCTCAGATGATATTTTTATGAGGTCTGTAATTTACACTTACTAGTTTTCATTACCTGGAAATTTATGCTTGGGGTACATTTCCCCCTTGTATTCTCCATTTTACTCTAGCTCTGGACTCAGACTGAATCACCAGATTAGGGTAAGGCATTTGCTACAATCTGAACTCCCACAGAGCAGAGAGGGTCTGGGGTGGTGTGTGCACTGTTTTGTGAGATGCTCATCTGTCCTTTCTGGATGTACCGATTATAGCCACTGTGAGTCATCAGCTGAAGCGTACACTGAGCTTGTGCCAGAGCCTCAGCCGCCCCTTCCTTTTCCAGCCCATCACAGCTCATGTTCCCTTCAGCTTTCTCCTCTTAACCTTAGCTGTTTGGATCTCTGACTTCCTTTGCACTGATGATTATAATTGGGGAACTGTTCTCCGACATTCAGATGTACCTAATGTGACACAGACTCTCTGCAGATTCATTTTCCTCACAGGGTTTATTTATAGCTGAAGATTGATGTTACCTGAAGTCAACCTTTTTTTCTTAAACTACAAAAGGATATGTTCATTTTTGTTCATTTTGTACCAAAATAGCACAAATATTCGGGTTTTATCAGTTTCCTCTTTTCCAAAGAATTATTTCAGATACTCAAAAATACATCAGATTTCTTTACTACACAGCCAGTTCCACAAAAATGCTTCTGAATAAGGATTGAGTTTAGTCGGAGCACACATTAGGATAAACTTGGCTCCAAATCCGCACTAAATATTGACCATCTGGAAGTCTGCATAGACAACAAGCTATGGGGGAAAACCTAGTTCAACCGACACCATTAACATGACATTGGCTTGTTTTGTTAGTTTAACAAAGACATTGAAAACAAGTGGTCAGTTGAGCCTTGGTCTAGAATATTATCTCCTTTGTAGAATTATGGCTTTGGTTAAGGCAGTGGTTCTTAACTTGTGAGTCGAAACCCCTTTGGGGGAGGTCAAGCTACCCTTTCACAAGGGCCACCTATAAGACCATCAGAAAACAGACATTTATACTACATTTTATAACTGTGGCAAAATTACAGTTATAAAGTAGCAACGAAAATAATTTTATGGTTGGGAATTACTACAACACAAAGAACTGTATTACAGGGTTGCAGCATTAGGGAGGAAGTTAAGGGAATAGAAGAGGTGGAGAGGTCATTTAGTCATCCCTAACTGTGAGAGTTTATTGTAGCCCTGTAGAATAAAAAGAACTTTGCCAGCATCTGCTTCCTGATCACCTCCACCACCTTCTGCCATGTGGGGCCATTTTTTGTCCCTGCCTTGAAAAATCCAAGCAGTGGAGTTGTCAGCCAGGAAGTAAAGAAAAGTCCAGCCGGGGGAACTCCTGTCTCATTCAGTGACCTGGCAGGGGAAACCCCCTCTGTCTCAACAAACAGCCTTGCTCTTTCTTGGCTCTGCTTTCTCCAAGGGACAAGCCTTCTCTCAGATCCAACATTAGCTTAAGAGCACAGGGCCTAACAGTCTGACCTTTCTTCTGTGGTTCAGCATATCAGTTTCCTAACCGCCTCTCAATGGGACTTGATAGAAACAGACCCACACATCAAAGGTTACTCGACCTAATACAGTCCTCCCCACACTGGAAAACAGAAAAACCACAAGAGCAGGCAATGGCTGTATATAAGTATTCCTCCTTAAATAGTGATGCACTTAGTGGGAAACCCTAATGTCAAGTTAGATCCTTGGCCAGGCACTGAGAGGAGTCAGGAAAGCAACCACACAATGACTTCTGTTCATTCTGGGACTTTGAAGTATATGGCTGTTGTTCAGCAACATAATCCTAAATACCTCAACCTCTCTGCTTCTTCCTCCTTCTCCGACAGCTTTCTTTCCAGCTCTGCCTTAGCTTCTGAGAGTTCCAGCTGGAAATGAAGGATCTTGCTTTCATTCCGTTCCAGAGCTCCCTGTAACAGAAAGCACCCAAGGAAGTCTCTCTTTGAACAGAAATTGTATTTTCTTCCCTTAAAACCTATATCCTGAATGCAGTTCTCTTTAGAGTCACTGGATGAAATCTAGGTTCAAGTCAGGCCCCTGAGGTTACACTAGGACAAGCGAAGGCTTTCATTCATCATTTCGTATCTAGCTCTGACATTGTTTACTCTTTGAATAGTAGCCTATGGCTAGACCAGACAGACAGCTCAATCATAATTTTTTTGCCTGGTGTCGATGAGGACTTGTGTTCCATTCTCAGTACTACTAAGGGGAAATAAATATAGCCTAATAACTAAAACGCATTTTTAAATAGAAAATCTCAATGAGCTCTATCACTGTGTTTGATATTTAATTGCTGACAATACTCATAGGTATTTCTAATTCACTCCATCTTTTGAGGTGTATGGATAAAAGCTTCAAGGCTAGAATAGGGGCTGTCACCTGCTCAGAGTCATTGTTGATTTTGGACACCTCGAAAGTGCTCTCAAAGCAATCCACTTAATCATAATTATTATTATTACTGCAAAAGGGAGCATTAATGGGTAGGAAGATCTTCTGGGACTGACAAATAATAAAGGCTGGGGACTTTATTTCCAAGAATGTTCTTAAAGGGTCATTCAATTTTAAAAGATGAAATTTGGTAAAAGTCTTCAAAGCCTTTTCTGAGGAAAACATGTATCAAAGAAGTGCAAACAAGCAAATGATGAAATACTTGAAGAATATGTAGCAGCATGCATTGCACTGCAGGCTGCCAGCCAGCTGAGTCTGGCCAGTCCTGACTGAGGGGCCACTTTGCACCTTCTCTGGGGAGTGCTTTTTATCTGCTGCAGAGTGAATGGTATAGTCACAGTCAAACAGTGACGGCGACAACAACAAAAATAAGTTGTTGGGGATTTTAAGAAGGCCTCCTTAGTTTCTTTCTCAATGCTGACAGACATAAATCAAATGCAAATGTTCCCTCCCAATCTCTGCAGAGGGAATGGTAGTTTCTTTGAGGGAAAACTCACCCTCCAGAATGTACTGAGAAAGTGAATCATTACAGGCGACCTCAAATCGATTCAGTCTTATGGCTTTGGAGAGATTATTGAGTTTCTCATAAAGCCACAGCCCCCAAAAGAAATAATCTGAAGTTACAAATACGCATAGAAAGCCATGCGTTTGTGAGGCTCAAGTTGCATCTCGAGAAGAGGATAGTGAGGTGTGCTGCCATCTAGTGGTGGTGAGCGGTACAAGTGTTATGGCCTCAACTCAGCTTTGATGCCATTGCTAGCTCACTTAAACTACTACTGTCCCAATATATTACACAAAACTAAAACTGCCCCCAAATCATATTTTATTGCTATAATGTTTAAATATATAATAAAAGTTATTTCTTTTATTTAACGTGGTGGTTTTAGAAAGTTTCCAGGTAGAGTGGCCAGAGATGCAAAGACAAGTAAATTAAACAAAAGTTCTCAAGTTTGTACAAACCAGCCTTCCCAAGGGGTATCACTGCCAACTGAAGGGCTTGTCAATAAAATGAAGAGATTCTCTGGGAATGTTTATGCATGAAGGAGCAATAAGTGAGTTGAGAGCACTTTACTTCAAAGGCACGCACATAGGTGTGGTACATCTGCCTTGCCGGTTTCTTATAGAGATGGAGAGCTGAAGCAGCTTAACAGTAAGTGCTTGGATGGAGAAGTTCTCACAGCATAATTTCCTATTACCATACTCCCCAAGAGGCCCCATCTGAAACAGTCTACCACATCTTTCAAAACTCATTTCCTCCATGGGAAGGGTATGTGTCTTTCGATATGTCCAGATAGACATTCAGAGGGCTGAATTCTAGCTGAAACGCAGCTAAAAGCAAAGAGTCTCTCTAGAGCTCATGACTCATGGACCACCTAGTGACTCAGCAAGGTGACTTCCTCTTCAAGACACATCATCTTCTTTAACATCAGATCTTCTCAGTGGCTCTGTCAGTCACCTAGTCCACATCTAGGGATAAATCATGAGATGTTTCTGGAATACAGAAAACATCCCTGCTACAGACTCTGCACATGAACGACCTTACAAGGGTGGAATGTCTGAGAATTTCATGTGGAGTCTCATCTCGCCGACAGATGTGGGAGGGGAGGAGTGTGCATTTAACAGACTGTTTTAAGAAGGCATACATACAAACGAATTTAAACTTGCAACTTTGGACGAATGTTTACTGAGTATCCTATGGACCAACAGTCTTCCTGTGAATGCATCTCCATGTTATTATCCCAGGAAACCACAAGGGACCTGGTTTAAATGCAGATTTTGATTCAATAAAGTCGGGATCAGGGAAGATATTCTGATTGTCTAACAAGCTTCTGGATGTTTATGTACATGGTCTGCGAGGATGTAGACTAGGGATAAAATAAATAAACACATTATGGTTGTTTGCACTTTGACTGGAGAACTTGTATTTGCAGGTGATTATCTTGCCCTCTGAGCCTGTTTCTTTGGTAAAATGGAGATAATGGTTTGGTGGGGTGATTAAAGCATGTGGCGTGGTGCATAGCATATACTCAACACCTGAGTGAGTGCCACACTGTGGTGGCCATTTCTAATGATGGCAGATCTGCTTTGCCCTCTGAGAGCTTCACCCTCCCTGGCAATCTACCTCAGCTTCTTCCAGCCTCACTTGGACTTCAGTCTTCTCTTGTTCAATCAGTTTCTTGGCCTTTTCCACTTCAGCCAAGTTCTTGATCCCTTCTCTCACCTGGTTTGTGAGACTACAAATCTGTTCTGAAAGAAGGAAAATCAGGCATGTTAGTGGAAACCCACTGTCATACACAATTTGTTTTTACTGGGACCTTGTAGCCCTTAGCAGCTCCCTGGGAAAGCTAACCCTCATCCACAGAGAACCTTATTTGGGATTAGGGATAAAGGAAACCCTTCTTCAATGTATTCCTTCGTCATCCATCAAAAGCTGACCTCAACAGTTAGTGAGCACAGTACTTCACAAGATCTTGTGCATTGGAAAGCCTGTCTAACTTCACATGGCAGTAT
Organism: Mastomys coucha; assembly: GCF_008632895.1. Classification (NCBI taxonomy): domain Eukaryota; kingdom Metazoa; phylum Chordata; class Mammalia; order Rodentia; family Muridae; genus Mastomys; species Mastomys coucha. The sequence goes on along the minus strand of NW_022196894.1, from coordinate 46,820,203 downwards.
TGCTTGCTGGGACCATGGTTAAGTCCACCTGGAGATCCCCCCCATGCACATACACACACACACACACACAGACACATACCAGGAATCCCTGCACTTTAGTGGGCAAGTTTTAATGTCAACACCACTGGCTGCCATTGTACCAATTACCACTCAACACTGGAACAGAACACTTAAGCATCAGCCAGGTTATCATCTACAACAGTCAGAAAAGCAGAGGAGGCTCTGGGAAGACAATGGCTGTTACTCAGGCACATGACAGTTCTAGTTAGACTTTCATGAACACAAAACCTGTGATAAATTAAGTCAGTAGTGAGGAACCTCCACCACCTGACACTATCTTGTAGTTGGGTCTGACACTTCACACAGAGGGAGGCTCTAGACTCTAAATGTTGTGCTGTACGGCTAAGAAACTTGGGGATTTACCAAGCCCAGGAGAGAACTCAACATTTCACCTGTTCCTCTGATTCTCAGTCCTAGCCTAAGATAAAATAGGCCAGTCTCAGTGCCAGGTGTGAGGTATTTCTCTATACACTATTTTTGGGGAGACCTGAGAGGCCCTCTTAAAACAACAGCTATTGACATTTGGTTTGGTTAACTACCATAACTGAACTGTAAAACCTATTTCTGGAGCCACTATACCCTTTAGTTGCAAGAAATAGAAAAGCAAGCTGGAAATGGGCTGAAATGTTCCAGAAGGTTTTAGAAGGTTCCAGACTTTTTGCAGGAAAATTAACAATTCTATCACCGTGAACTCTGCATGACCTTCCAGGCAAAATACACTCACTGTCACAGCAGAGGCATGACTGTTATGGGGGTAACTCAACATTTAAGGCTCACTCTACAATAGGAAAGTCATCCCTGGTACTATAAACTTGGTCAAAAGTCTACTGCTGGGGCAATCACAGGTCCCAGTGAGGAAGCTAATCCTGCCACTTTGCTAAAGGACTTGCTGTCAAGTTGCCTTATTGATATTGATGTTTAAACTCACAAAGTAGTGGGGCTTGCAAGCCTTGATCAGATATGCTTCTCTTCCCAGCGGGCAGCCGTTTATACAGAGATGGCTGGTTTAAATGCTGAGAGTGATTGTTGATCGTTCTACCCTGCAGTGGATACCTGTGCTGTTACCTGCAAGTCTCAGGGAACGTGGCAGAAGAGGATGCAGAAAGAATATACGAGCCTGAGGAGGGCACAGTGTTGTAAATACTTTCTCTTGAACATACATAGGTGTCACACTCATGAAATCATATCAGCTGTAGTTAAGGGCCACAAGACATTCATACACAAGACTGGGACTGCCCATCATGGATGGGGAGGAGCTGGTAAGGCCCACCTGCCCTGGCCATCTGTAAGCAGTTAAAGGCTACTAGGGAATGAGGTTTCATTTTCTTTGGTGATAGGTCATTGGCTTTATGCCTATGGTCCAGTATATGTCCAGTCCATGCTCATGGGAGCTTCACTAATTAAACTCAGCCTATTAGCAACAACAACCACAGAGGCAGGAATGTACGAGGCAAACTTGTTGCAGAAAAGAGAGGCTTCCACAGAAGGAGGGGAGATAAGAGAGGGGATAACTCTGGGTATATATGATTAAAATATATTACATACCTGTTTGAAATTATCATGGAATAATGATTTAAAGGATTCCAAAATTCTTGCAAAAAATTAGATAGAAGATCATATGAATTATAATCCTTTACTGCTAAGAAAATAAAACACTCAAAGCAGGTTCTTCTCAACTCTGAGTAAACTGCATGATCATCTTAGGAGCTTTAAAATAAAAGCTTGAGAGTATGTAAGCCCTATCCCAAGCCTCACATGGAATCCATTGGCCTTGACTAAGGGCTTATTAAAAATAAAAATTCGTAAGCTCTACCTCAGATCCACTGAATCGAGAGCTCTATGGTAGGTGTTGCTCTCTGTTCCCAGGTGGAACATGGCTGAGCTTTGTGGCTGCTGATCCAGCACAGACCGATCAGTGAGTTAATCATGGACTACACAAGGCCACCGAGAAGACCCACTCAGGCCTCCAAGAGTAACTGATTTGCATCCAGGGCACTTCAGGGTTTTCCTGCATATCACTGTAGGCTTTGAAATAACTTAGCAGTCTATTTGAGTTGCTCTTTGGCAATATACCAGAAAGTTTAAGTCTATTTCCTCAAACTCATCAATTTCACTTCTAGAGATCTATCCAATTGAAATATTTTAAATATGCATAAATACATGTGTAGGAATATATAGCATATAATTATTCAAAATTGTGTATAATCAGGTTTAAAATTAATGAGATGTAGTTAACTAGGTGTGAGTTATACTTATTATGAAGTATTATGTGGTTTCTTTTTTTAACAATGTAGCACATCTCTAAGGCTTGGCATGCTAAGAACCACAAGGTGCATAGGACAGTAGCATAGCTCAGTGAAGAATGCACAGACAGGAGCCCAGATGGCTGGGCTCAAATCCCAGATCTATAACTTATGAACTGTAAATTCAGACAAATAACCTAACCTTGTATTTTGCAGATAAGGACATTAAAATGAAGGCTAATCTCACAGTTGAACTATGAATAAATGGATGTACATGAACCCCAAATATAGGATGGGTTATGGAAATTTTAAATATATTCAAATTGTATTGATAAGTGAAAGATAAATGGTACAGAAAACGTATAATTTGGGCAATGTATTCCTATGAATATGTATGTGGAAAATCCCAATAAGGCTATGGAAATGAAGATATTCTTGAGAGTGGTTTCTTTATAGTAAAGAATTAGATCAAAGGTGTGGCCCTAATATTACCTTTAGAATTAATTCAATACAAATAACATTTGTAGTAGTTTTTTTCAGAATGTAACATTAAAACTTTGAAAGTCAAACGCGGATGAGAACATGAGAACACCAAGGTTCTCCACCCCAGGAAGACAGCTTTGCCCTGAAGCCAGACTCTCCCCAAACCCTTGTCTTGCTTTGGCTGCGAGCCCAGCTGACAGTACCCTGAAGGTCCTGCTTCTGCCTCTTCAGGGTCTCCTGGGCCTCGGTGCTCTCCTCACAGGCTTGCCTGAGCGTGAGGACCTCAGAGCTGAGGGCCCGGGCCTCCTTCTGAGAGGCCTGCAGCAGCTCCTGGGCCTCCTCCTGCTTCTGCTTCCAGACAGCCAGAGCCTTGTCAGAGTGCTGCTGTTTCTGCCCCAGTGCTGCTGCTGCAGAGCGAGCCTTCCCCAGGTCAGAAAGGGCATCCCCCAGCTCCAGCTGGAGCCTGTGCCTGGCTCTCTCCAAGGAGGCATTCTTGGCATTGGACACCCCTATGGCTTCCGCAGCCTCCTGCAATCGAATGGCCAGCTTCTTCCTGAGGAGAAAGCCAAAGGATTCGGTGACTGAGACCAACACAGGACACGCTGTGTGCGTAGTTCAAGCATCAAGGCATCTGGTCCACAAAGCCAACCTGATACTGATGCCCAGCCTCTGGCTTCTGTGACCACATGAACGTTACTTAACCCTCCCTTAACCAGCCTCGATCTGAAATTTGGACTCTCTTTGAATTCCTATTAAGAAATATTTGCTTATCCCAACACTTTCAGAGCTAATAAAATACTACCAATATTTCATAAGAAACAGCACAAACAAGTTTGTTTTGAACATCTTACCAACAGCAAGCTGCTTAAAAAAACTTACGCATGTTGGTAGAGTCCCTAAAGCATTCGTTCCTTGGATGTGTCTTCAGAGAACTTTATATTGTGCTCTCCTGCTCAGCCTCTTCCTGTTATCACTTGCCCTCCAGTTCTTACAATTCCCCCTTCTCTGTGAATTCCTCAGCATCTCGAACCCCCAAATCTGCATTCATCCCAGATCCACCGACCACAGGGCTCCTTTAGCAGGTCTCACTGTTTTAACCTCCCTGCAGCACAGTGTATGTTAGAGTGAGGTGCTCAGCGGTACCTTCTCTGTCCATGCGGTACAAGACTCTTGGGAATTCTAATGCATGGACTTTGTTTTCTTGCTCATGTGTCCTGCAGAAATGCTGCACCACTAGACTCCCTCTTAAAATGAGTAGATTTTTCTTTCATGAAACGAACTGTAGGTACCACTATGACTATATGAGAAAGGACTTCAGTAATTCATAAGTACCACACAACTAACCCTAAAGCAGTGTGTCATGGCTCCCTGTAGGGGGGATTCTAAAGCTTTCCAGTCTGTACTTGTCATCTGGAAGGCCATGAGCTTTACTCATCCATTGTTCACTGGTTCCATAATGCCACACTTCGATACCCTTTCATATAAGAAATTCCGGCACTTACACCAGCCTAAAAGAGTAGACTGCTAAAATCACCATATATATTTTAATTATGCCTATGGTGATTAACACCAGAAAATAGCTCTGGTTTGGAGACTATGCTGGTTTTCTCAGGACCAGAGAGTTTTTAGTAAGACTGGAGACATCTAATATAACGTATGAGAAATCCCGGAGCAACCTGGACACACTGATCGCTTTCATTTTGTTGATAATTGGCTGTAAATTTAATAGCAACTATTACTGTTTTGTGCCGTAAGTTTGCAACAGCAGGTGCTTACTCAGCTGCCTACCTTGTAGAAAGAGATATGAAAGAATAAGAAATTAAAAATGCTATTCTCAGAGCAGAACCAGAAAATGGGCTCGAGGGAGAGAATCTTTTACTCTCCAACTGAAAATCCCACGACTTTTCACTTCTCTATAGCAGCTTGCCTTTCTGGGGTGATTGGGGGAAATGTATATTTATATAATATTCAAATAATGTAAAAACAAAACCATTCAAATATTACCATGTTACCCAGTATGTTTTCTTTGTCCATTACCTACTATGAAACCAATTACAACAAATACATGTGACCAGATGCATTATCTATGTTCTTTCCTTCCTTTCTATCTGACACCCAAAGAATCAGCTATCACCTACAGTGATGAATAGAAACTTTCAACTGGAATCTTTGATCACTAAGAAGAAAATAACAATAGCTTGTTTAGAAGTGAATAACAGATTTGGGTATAAAGTGATTTTTCCAATCAACTCTCCGCTTTTCTGGGGTCCAGGATTTTGTAAACACCTACTGTGGGTATTTTTAGTATCTGTCATTCCTAAGCCCTTCTTGAGCTACTGTGGATAGAGGTGGATTATTTGGTTCCCTTCCGGGAGACAGCATAACAGCTATTCTGTACGTGCACTCACAATTCAGGTGAGGAACTGAATATTACTTCTGGTTGAAGCAAAAAAGAATTGTATTGATTATTCTTGGATCTTTGCCAAGTTATCAAATCATGTTCTTTAAAGTAAACCTTTAATGGCTGTAAGCTGGAGAGTCACTTTTATGATTTCTCTCAACAACATGCAGTTACCCAATCCATAAGCCAATAAGCAATGTTTGGTGCTGGATTTGGGACTAGCTGGTCTTCCAACTCCTAAAGATTTTCAGAATAGCTTTCAAAACTATTGTGTGTCATTAGCTATAAACCTGATAGTCTAACTTTAGGAGTGTCCCAAGAATGGATTCGTTAAAAGGGGCCTTTGTCCCACAAGACAAGTAATAAATATAACAATAAATGTTAACAAGTTTCCAGTTGTCCCATCTCCACTGAATGCTTCATAGTATCCAAGACTGATACCAAAGACCCAGTGCCTCTCATGATGGCTACAAACACATATATGAAATTAATTACTTGTATTAAATAAAGTGTATGATTACAAGATGGCAGAACTATGAAACATGCAAATGAGGCTGCATGAGACCTCTCTGGCTCTCAGCAGAGAGGTGCCTGGCCTACATTGTTTTGGATAAAATCATCTATACAACTGTTTCTGGTGTTCCTTATATGCCATAATTTTGCCCGTTTTAAAATAAAACCATAAGTGGTCTGAGAAAGTCTGGGGGAGAGAAATAGAACAGGAAATAATACCTGGATCAAAAGTAAACTTAGTTAATGAAACCATTAAGCAGGAAGTCTTAATCTTACTCTACCCCGCAGGCTGGAACAGAGGCCAGGACTGTGGATGTGTAAGAACCCTCAAATAAATCTGGGAACATTTCCTGTTTATCCTGTAGTGATAATGTCAGTCTGAATAAGTTTATAGAAAGATAATATGCAGAAGATTTTAGGAAACCAAGAATCAGGGAAGCTAGGTTATTCATTAGAAGTCTTACTGCATCTTATTGGAGAATATTTCAATAACAAGGATAGTAACTTTGGAGAGACTAAGATTTGGTACAAAACTAAAGGGACATGGCTTGCAGAAATTTCTAGCTTCATAGAAAGGCTTGGTACATAGGGCTGCCTGCCCTCATAGAATTGTAGAAGAGCTGAAGAAAAATTACCTTTAGTAAAACAAATATAAAGAAGCTTTGGAGGCCCTAAAGCACTCTCCTCACATACAATGGTGGAATGAGATTAAAGATCAAATGGAGAGACATATGCAAGAACTATAAAGAAAACAATAAATAAAAAGGCTTCAAATAGGTTATATTTCTGCTTGTGGAGATTTTGCTTTGCTTGTTAAAATCAAATGTAAACGGTTAACTTTTTCTCAGACTTCAGTTTAGCACCTGTAACTGCAAAGCTTTGACTGGGGATGGGGGGTGGGGGTGGAGATTAAAACCTCCCCCCTCCGTAGCTTAGCTAAAATTTGTCTAGCTGGCACAGGATATGTGACCATTGAACTTTAGGCTATAGCCGTTTAAGAAATGGCTTTGTTTCATTCTCCTTGAATAGCTAAGTATTAGAAATTCTTTGAAATGCAAATAGGAAATGTTGTAATTACTGCTGTAAGAAATATAAATGAACCCTGTGGCCCTGGGAAAGCAGCTTCAGTCTCTGTGATTTGGCTCTCTAGTATAGACACAGACAATACATTCTCAGAAGCTCAGGACAGATTCAACCTGGAGTCACCTGTTACATCCACCCTACTCAGGTCCTGTATTATGCTGGAGCTCGTCCCCAGCAACAAGTGCTAGTGGCCCAATTTTTAATTCATAACTCAAAGTCCCAATCTTCTAGAAGTATTTTTATTATGCCCCTAAAATGAGGCTTTTTCTTTCTCTACACCTTTTTTATAGTCTCAATAACCTCTATTACAATACTTTATCTTTTCTATATTATTTGCTGTTTCAGCTTGGGCTTATTAAAAAAACTCAGAAAGGATTTGTTAAGCAGACATCATGAGGAGATGCTGCATCACTCTCATCCTCCTGTACATGGCCAATTCCTGATTGAGCATAGCCTTGACCTACTCACTTGGCTTCTTCCAAGTCTTCAGTTCTCTGCATAGCATCGTGTTCATACTTAGTTCTCCACTGCACTGTTTCCTTGTTGCCTTTGGATAGAGCCCGGTGCAGCTCAGCCTTGACTTCTTGTTCTTCTTCAAACTGCTCTCGTAGAAGGTCATAGTCATGCTTGGTTGACTGCAGGACATGGGCCAGGGCACTCTGAGACTGTAAAAGACACAAACATGCATGTTTTACCATTAGCAATGCAATCTTTTGAAGGGACATAGTCTTTCCAAACAAAACCAACACTATAAAATTCAAGCTGAACTTACACTCAGTGAGGTAATAGAAGGAAAGACTAAGACAAGACAGAAAGGTTAGACATTCTGTTCAAGCCAGAAAGAGTAAGATTTACTCTATCCCTTTCATTCTATTCATCAGAAAAATAAAAGTCTTACATTTACCTTTAGATAACTATAGTATTATAGTACTTTCTATATTTGTGGGACAACAGAGTTGATTTTAGTGGGCATTTCTATCACTTAGATGGCCGTCTGTCTAACAAAATGGCATCATCCCCAGAAGGTAAGCTCCTGAAGAAACTAAGACTTCCATCAGTCCCAATGGATCTTTTTGGAAAAATTACAAAACAAAACAAAACAAAACAAAACAAGCACGGTATTAGGCAAGGGCCTGTCTGGAAGTGCATGGGGGAGCTAATGACAACCTCTGCAACATATCTCCAATGGTGAATAAGGAGCAGCAACACCAAATGATACTGAGAGAATGAGCACAGAAGGATGAAGAAAATACTAAAGAGTTACAAAATATCATTAAATAAAAACATTCAAATTATGAGAATTTTATAACCAACTGGGTTGAAGGGGCGGGGTATGATGAGGTTTTCTGTAGCATCTCACCAGTCTTGAGAAAGATAAAAATAACAAGCACCAGATTCTAAGAGTTCTGAAAGATCCCAAAGAGTTTTGACCAATACAAGTCTGGACCATGATAACATACTCAACTAAGTTAAAAATCCAAGGCAAAAAGAGAGTTATAAAACTAGAAAAGCAGCACTAATTCACATTACAGGATCTCCAATTAAACTAATAGCAGACTCTTAGCAGAAACTTTACAAGCCAGGAGGAAATGGAATGGCATGACCAAGTTCTGCGGAAGGAATCCTTCAACAGTGAAAAAGAAATAAGGACAACCCAGCGTAAGCAAGGGGGAGAAGACTCACCATTGTGAGACTGGTTTCATAGGAAGCACAGAGGACTTAAGGAGAAACGAAGCTCCACGAAGTTGAGGACAGTAATACCATTATGAAAGGACAGTATGTGCCATTATAGAAGGACAGTGGTACCATTATGAAAGCATACATACACTGTGGTGCAGCTGTTTTGTCTGGATAGGACATGACTGCTGCCATCTTGGAGGAGAGCAGCTATAATCACTTTCAGGAGACCATCTAGAGACTGGGCCTATGAAAATGATGTTGTAGAGGAAGGGTAAAGGCCCACAGGTTCACAAGGCTTAGGAGACTGACTGGGGTCACGACTCTGTGATGGCCTCTCAAGGTTCCTCTACTTCTCAAGGTTGTAAAGAATGTGGAAAGTTGTCTCAGGGTAGGGAGTTTGGGGTGTATAGCTGCCAGCATGTCACCTGGTAGAATATTCAAAGGTGCAGCTTTTTGTGAGAAAGTGGGACTCTTCACTGGTGTACCTGCCTAGATGCCTCCCAAGGGTTTCCTGGTGGTATCTTCCACTCACCCATGATCCTCTAGGTAATCCCATTAAACTTGTTGGTCCACCATTCTGGACCTGGAAGAAATCTTCTCTTTGATATGTGTGGTACACTATCTATTTTGGATAGATATTCCTTTACTTCTTCCCAGGGAAAAAAATGATATGTTACATATGTATAACAAATCTCAATTGTAATGCAAATATAAAAAAATAATTTAAAAAAAATAATCAAACTTTACCACAACAGAAAATCACCAAACCTCAAAAGTAAACCAGAAGAGAGATGGAAATGAACAGAGAATATATGAAATGATCAGAAACCAGTGAACAGAAGTAAATTCTTACGCATCTGTATAGTGAAACTCACTGGAAATGTATGTACCACTTGGTGGGGGACGATTCAGTGTTTGACCCTTGATAACCTTCAGCTCAAGTAAGAAGCATGGTAGAAGCACACACCTTTCTTGCCCAAAATTTGACAAACTACGGATGTAATTTTAATAATATGGGAAGTCCTTCGGTCCTCCTGGCACAAACAAGGAGGAACATGCCACTTCCCCACAATGTCCTGAGTGTTTTCCCCTTTCTCACTTTCAAGAGAAAATAATGAGTCTTACCAGTCAAGCACTACTTTTGTTTTGTTTTGCTTTGTTTTGTTTTTTAAACAAATACCACATGACTGGAGAGAAAAAGATTCCCACATTACCCTACTCTCTTCCTCCAGCTGTGCTCTCAGTTCTTCAACTTGCCGAGTCAAGTTGCTCTTTTGCCTGGAAAGTTGACTTATCAGGACCTCCTTTTCTTCTAGTCTTTTAAAGAATTCACCTAGGGAAAGATTTCATAAGATAAATTAATAATGGTCCTTCTCAGTGATTGCTATTACTGTTTATTGACTTTCCAGACCATCACAAGAACACCCACACAAATACTGTTTACATTTATTATAGAACACCCAAGAGGACGCACATTATCAAAACCAAGACAATGAGCCTTTCGGAGACACAGAAGGGAACCCTAAAAGAACTTATCTTTAGCAAGTCAGTTTCTCTGATTGGAAATTACTCCCAGTAGAGGCAGCAACACATCTACTCACCACTCTCACTCTGTAGCTTTGTCTTCTGTGTTGTCAGATCATTTGCTAACTGAGTCACCTCATCCAGTTTTGCGTTTGCTTCATTCAAGCGCCTCTCATACAGACCACAGAGCTTCTCAGCATTTGCCTGTGAGTTGCAAAAGAAGGGTTAGTCTTGCCATAGAAGGTCCACGGTAAATTAGCTACTTAGGAAAGGTGGCAGAGCTTTCTCCAGGACCTGTGTGACTTCTGCTTCTGGAGTAAAGATCATAGCCAGCATCAGGAAAATGTATCTTTTAATTTAAGCACCTTGGAAAAAAACCCAAAGCTGCTCAGTACTCAAATCCAACTGCCTGGATTCTCAGAACCTCTCTAGAATTCTACAGTCTTCTAGAAAAGGCAGCATGTCATGTGCCAATGTAATATCAGATATAACCATATAATGATACTGTGTTAAATGTTCAGCATTCTCTTCCAATAATCTGTTTCTTGGGAATAAACATTCTGCTTGACCTTAGATTCATGATTACCTAGATAAAAGCTTAAATGTATTAGAGGAGAAAAAGCAAGAAAAAAAAGATGGATGAGGGGCGAAAGGCATAAAAGAAAATCTAAAAGGGCAAGTGGGGTTAAGAGAATAAACTGGACAGATCTGAGCTCCAATGGCTCAGTACAACACCTGTGTAAATACTGTACCCTCTCGTCAAGAGGCCTGACGCTCAAGACACCCCTCCTGACTAACATTTCAGTTTCCTACTCTAGCTTCTCTGAACTGGCTTTTCATGCTCAGGAAAAGGGATACATCAGCCTTTCTTCTCCTCCCTGATGTAAGTAACAAGTCTAGCCAAGGCCAATCACCAGATTCTTGTTACACTCTGGAAACTCATGCAAGTCCTTTCGATTCTTGTGGTCCTCAGAGAGGAGTAAATGCAAGATTAAAGTGGGGTGACCACCTAAGAATTAATTATAGCTTGCACTCTCATGGTTTATATGAATAGAATGATAGATTATATTGGTGTGCTTTGTGGTTCTACAGACTTTAGATTGTATGTGTGTGGAGGGGGTTGTCCTTGTTTTGTTTTGTGAAACCCTTCTGCCTTCCCTACTAATGGCAGTAATAGTAAAATAACTACAGTAGACTTCTATAGCACTTCAATAGGTTCTTTAGATTATGTGTTAAATTTCAGTTTCTGCAGCAGTCACACAAATGCATTATCTCTCTAAAGAGAAGACTGTAGAAATTAAATAAGGAGATGAGAAATTATTCACTCTGGCATTTGAGGAAACACTGAGACCCAGGGAAATGGTGAATGATGGTGGTAACTTGGTAGTTACAATGTTAGCTTAATTATTATGAAATATTAATGGTCAAGATCAGGCAAATTTAGAGGCACCCCAGGGCAAAACCAGTGGGAAACTTCTGAACCAACAAAACAATTAAGTCATATTTAAACATTCCTCACAAAATACAACCCACAAATTGGTTTTATTACTTGGATAAGATATCATCCTTAGAGTAGAGAAGAAGAAAAAGAAGAAGAAGAAGAAAAAA
>NW_022196894.1:46799609-46807240 GCF_008632895.1 Mastomys coucha | reverse complement strand
TGCCCACCTGGCCAGAATCCCGTGTCCCGCGGAACAGGGACCCCGCGAGAAACCCCGGTCCGTGGCAGCTGACAGAGAACACCATGAAGTTCCAGCCTCTACAGTGCACCCAGGATTGTTGGTAGTTGGGAAGCTAAGCCTGGTAGAGACTCAGTGACCAGGCTCCCATACAATACCACCAGCATAATGAGGGCCATAGCTTTAATGTTAAATGGCAGGTGTGTTTAATTATCTACACAATAGACAAAATGAAAGAAAATAGGACCATGATTAATATAGTCATTTTTAAGTCACCGGTTATTGTAAAACTTATTTTAAATGTGGAATATATTTTCCATAATTTGGGTATATTTTCATATACCCAAAAATGAGTTTAATAACTACAGTTGGCACATTTTTTCTTTCCTCACAATATTCCTCAGAAGTTGAAGATGGCTTCATTTTATGAAAGAAAACAGCATCCCAGAGGCTTAATATCCTGCCCACATTCAGAAGGATTGTACTAAGTGATATTGTGTGTCAACTTTACACAAGCTGGAGTTGTCACAGAAAAAGGAGCCTCCCTTGAGGAAATGCCTTCATGAGATCCAGCTGCAAGGCATTTTCTCAATTAGTGATCAAGGGTGGGAGGGCCCACTGTGGGTCGTGCCATCCCTGGGCTGGTAGTCTTGGGCTCTCTAAGAAAGCAAGCTGAGATCTTCTGCAATTTCCTTCTTCAGAGATTGAAGTTCCTGTCAAACAGATCTTTTACTTGCTTAGTTAGAGTCACACCAAGGTATTTTATATTATTTGTAACTATTGTGAAGGGTGTTTTTTCCCTAATTTCTTTCTCAGCCTGTTTATCCTTTGTGTAAAGGGAGGCCACTGATTTGCTTGAGTTAATTTTATATCCAGCTACTTTGCTGAAGTTGTTTATCAGGTTTAGGAGCTCTCTGGTGGAATTTTTAGGGTCACTTAAGTATACTATCATATCATCAGCAAATAATGATAAGATCTCAGAAGATGGAAAGATCTCCCATGCTTGTGGATTGGCAGGATTAATATAGTAAAAATGGCCATCTTGCCGAAAGCAATCTACAGATTCAATGCAATCCTCATCAAAATTCCAACTCAATTCTTTCACAGATTTAGAAAGAGCAATTTGCAAATTCATCTGGAATAACAAAAAAAAACAGGATAGCCAAAACTATTCTTAACAATAAAGGAACCTCTGGTGGAATCACCATCTCGAACATTAAGCTGTACTACAGAGCAATTGTGATAAAAACTGCATAGTATTGGTACAGTAACAGGCAGGTAGATCAGTGGAATAGAATTGAAGACCCAGAAATAAACCCACAAACCTATGGCCACTTGATCTTTGACAAAGGAGCTAAAAGCATCCAGTGGAAAAAACACAGCAATTTCAACAAATGGTGCTGGCTCAACTGGTGGTTAGCATGTAGAAGAATGCAAATCTATCCATTCATATCTCCTCCTTGTACAAAGCTCAAGTCCAAGTGGATCAAGGCCCTCCACATAAGACCAGATAAACTGAAAGTTAATAGAAATCTTTTAATCTTTTCTTTTAATAGAAAAGAAAGTGGGGAAGAGCCTCAACCACATGGACACTGGGGAAAATTTCCTGAACAGAACAATAGCTTATGCTCTAAAATCAAGAATTGACAAATGGGACCTCATAAAGTTGCAAACCTTCTGTAAGGCAAAGGACACTGTGAATAGGACAAAATGGCAACCAAAAGATTGGGAAAAGATCTTTACCAATCCTATATCTGATAGAGGGCTAATATCCAATATATACTAAGAACTTAAGAAGTTAGCCTCCAGAAAACCAAATAACCCTACTAAAGAATGGGGTACAGAGCTAAACAAAGAATTCTTAACTGAGGAATACTGAATGGCTGAGGAGCACCTAAAGAAATGTTCAACATCCTTAGTCATCAGGGAAATGCAAATCAAAAAAACTCTGAGATTCCACCTCACACCATTCAGAATAGCTAGGATAAAAAACTCAGGGGACAGCAGATGCTGGCGAGGTTATGAAGAAAGAGGAACACTCCTTCATTGCTGGTGGTATTGCAAGCTGGTACAACCACTCTGGAAATCAGTTTGGTGGTTCCTCTGGAAATTGGACATAGTACTACCAGAGGACCCAGCTATACCACTCCTGGGCATATACCCAAAAGATGCTTCAACTTGTAATAAGGACACATGCTCCACTATGTTCATAGCAGCCTTATTTATAATAGCTAGAAACTGGAAATAACCCAGATGTCCCTCAACAGAGGAATGGATACAGAAAATGTGGTACATATACACAATGGAGTTCTATTCAGCTCTTAAAAACAATGAATTTATGAAATTCATAGGGAAATGGATGGATCTGGAGACTATCATCCTGAGTGAGGTAACCCAATCACAAAAGAACACACATGGTATGCACTCTCTGATAAGTGAATATTGGCCCAGAAGATCGGAATACCCAAAGTACAATCCACAAACCACAAGAAACTCAAGAAGAAGGAATACCAAAATGTGGATACTTCATTCATTCTTAAAAGAGGGAACAACATACCCATGGAAGGAGTTGCAGAGACTAACTATGGAGCAGAGATTGAAGGAAGCACAACCCAGAGACTGTTCCACCTGGGAATCCTTCCCATATTCAGTCATCAAATGCAGACACTATTGTGGATGCCAGCAAGTGCTGGCTGACAGGAGCCTGATATAGCTGTCTCCTGAGAGGCTCTGACAGTGCCTGACTAATACTGAAGTAGAGGCTCACAGCTATCCATTGGACTGAGTACAGGGTCCCCAATAAAGGACCCAAGAGAAAGGACCCAAGGAGCTGAAGGGCTTGCAGCCCCTTAGGACGAACAACAATATGAACTAACTAGTACCCTAAGAGCTTCCAGGGACTAAACCACTAACCAAAGAGTACACATGGGGGGACTCATGGCTCCAGCAGCATATGTATAGCAGAGGATGGCCAAGTCGGTCATCAGTGGGAGTAGAGGCCCTTAACCCTGTCAAGTTTCTATGCCCCACTATAGGGGAATGCCGGGGCCAGTAAGCAGGAGAGGGTGGGTGGTGAGCAGTGGGAGGGAACAGGGGTTTGGTTTTATTTTACTTTTTCTTTTTTTTCTTTTTAGAGGGGACCCTGGAAAGGAGATATTGTATGACATATAAATAAAGAAAACATCTAATAGAAAGAAAGAGAGAAAGAAAGAAAGAAAGAAAGAGAGAGAGAGAAAGAGAGAGAGAGAGAGAGAGAGAGAGAGAGAGAGAAAGAAAGAAAGAAAGAAAGAAAGAAGAAAAGAAAGAAAGGAAGAAAGGAAGAAACAAAGAAACAAAGAAAGAAAAAACAAAGAAAGAAAAAAACAAAGAAAGAAAGAAAGAAAGAAAGAAAGAAAGAAAGAAAGAAAGAAAGAAAGAAAGAAAGAAAGAAAGAAAGAAAGCTGAGCAAGCCCAGGGAAAGCAAGCCAGTAACTTCTCTCCATGGCCTCTGCATCAGTTCCTGCTTCCTGCTCTGTGTGAGTTCCAGTCCTGATTTCCTTTGGTGATGAACAGCACTGTGAATGTGTAAGCTGAATAAACCCTTTCCTCCCCACCTTGCTTCTTGGTCATGATGTTTGTGCAGAAATAGAAACCCTAAGACAAGGATGGTAAGTGTCAGATTTGGAATTTGAACTAAAATTGTCCTGTGTAGATGTAATTAGAAAGAAAATGATATAAAAAACATAAAATATTTAGATATCTATTACATATCCTAAAGTTATCATAAAGGAAGTATTAAAGATTAAATCACTATGTGTACTAATTGACACATGCTGTCCAAAGCCTGGATCACTTAGAAGGCTGGATAAATCATTACTAGATAAACTATATTTATTTTAAATCTCCAATGAGAAACTCCAATAGTGTCTGGGTTTGGTGATTGTATATGGGAAGGATCCCCAGGAGGGACAGTCTCTGGATCGTCCTTGCTTCAGTCTCTGCTCCACACTTTGTCTCTGCAACTCCTTCCATGGGGGAATGCCAGGACTATGAAGTGGGAGAGGGTGGGATGGTGAACAGGGGGAGGGGGAGGGAATAGGTTTTTTTTTTTTTTAGAGGGGAAACCAGGAAAAGGGATAACATTTGAAATTTGAATAAAGAAAATATCTAATAAAAAAGAATTTATAATAAGAAAAAATATACTACTTAACACCAATCAGCAAATAAAGAAAAATATACTTTTCTCTTTAGAAAAAATACTTTTATATTTTTAGAAAAATATACTTTTTTCTCTTTAGAAAAGAAAAAAGAAGAGAAAGGAAAAGAAAAGAAGGCCTTTAAGAATCTTTGAGGGAATCACATACTAGAACACTTTCTGAAAAGGCTAGGGAACTAAAGAAAGGTAGGGGAAATGTGATGAATAAGCAGGTGATTAGCAGTGTACATATCTCACTTGGAGAGGAAAAAAAGTAGCACAAATATTTTACTGAAAATTGAGTTTTCAAAGTGGTTATCTGATCTTCTCAGCAGCTTCTAATATTCTAGATGAACAAATTCATTTGTTTGTGTATTAGTTTTCTGTAACCATCCTGCTCATGAGTTTAAGCATATTTCATTGTATAACCAATTAAAATAGCTATTACATTGGCCTCATATTTGTTTCTTCATCTACAAGTCTAGGATGTCAAGGCCTCCAATGCCAAGAAGTTCAATGAGGAAGCCTATGTTGCTTCAGGACTCACCGCCCAGAGATGTTCCAAGTGTCTATAGCCTGCATCCCAATGCTTTTCTCTCGTGCCATCCCATGTGTGGCTCAAACCAACAATTCAACAGGCATTCTTTGATGGCATCCACACGCTATTAACTGTATAGGACCACAAGAACTGTGTGGACGTCATTATATCCACCTTAAATTAAAAGTGTGTTTTGGAGAGCCTTGAAGTTCACAGAAAACAGCAGGAAACTTTGCTGCAGCTGAAAAATTTGATTCTCCATAATTTGTAATGCCTAGGAGAGTTGCCTGGGCAGAGCAACCACCCCACCGTAACTTCAGACCAGTTGATATTTCAAAGCCCTTCTGAGCTACAGCCCATCCCAGGCAACTTGATGAGAACCTATCTCAAAATTTAGCTATACCAAGATGGCTGGGGCTATAACCCAGCAGTAGAAATCTTGCATCGCCTGTGGAGCGGGCATGTTTAATCTCTGTAGTATTGCAAAGGAAAAGCTTACACCATCCATTAGTAAACATTTTCAGTTAATCTGATTTTTCTCTGCCTTCCCCTCCTCTGCTACTTCCATTTAAAGAGAAGGAAAGTTTAGAAATATCTACCTTAGCTCTGGCCATCTGATCAACACGGGTCAGGAGGTCATCCACTTGAAGCTGCAGTCCACTCTTGTCTTGTTCCAGCACCTGCCTGACCTGCTGTAAATGTTCTACCTGGCCCTCGAGCTCAGCCAGGTTCTCTGCATGTCTCTTTTTCAAAGAAGCAGAGGTTGCCTCAAAGTGTCGTGTGGTCTCTTCCATGTCATTGCGAAGCTTCTGAAATCTTGCTTCCTGTTGCTTGCTTATCTCCGTCTGAGCCAAACTGGTCCCCCCTGCCTCTTCCAGCCTCTCACTCAAATCTTCTACTTCTTGGGCAAGGTCACGCTTCTCTCTCTCCACCTTGGCTCTAATAGTCCTTTCACTTTCCAGTTCCTCCTTCAAATGTAATATATGAGTCTGGGGGAATAAACAATGTTGACATGGAATAATTACTTGTAACATACCTCTATATGCAACAAGGTTATTACATTAATTTCTGTCGCAACTTAAAAAGCAAACGTGACATTTTTCATTCCTAATTTATAGCTAACGGAAATTGAACACCTTGAAATTAAGTGATTTTTCTCCAAATCAATACCAAGAAGCATAATTACAATTTTTAGTACTTCTAGATCCCCCAGTCTACATTATAAACAGCATCATTAAATTATGTACATAGAGGGACATTCTTACTAAAAGAACCCACCTCAAAAAAAGGAAAAGTGCAGTAGGGATATGAGAAGGATCTGGAAGAAGTTGGGGGAAGGGAAACTGTGATGAAAATATATTGGATAAACAAAATCTATTTTCAATAAAAAAGAAACAGGTTTCTTATATAAAGAAATACTTAAAAAAAAAACTTCTTTCATTTGCCAAGAACAAATTTAAAAGGGGGCTTATAAAAATATATCATAGTGACTCATGTATGCAAAAAATTCTTTCCATCTGGAATTTGTTTAACTATCTTGATAACTAAAGACTTCAAAACTCTCACCACAGAATAAACACTCATTTAAGTCACTTACCCTTAAGAAACAGCATCTACTCAGCCCTACACACATGTCAGGCTAAGTCAGTCCGCTGGCTTCTTAGTTTTCAGATTCCAAGTAGTAGATTCACAATGGTGAAGTAGAATTGGTGGAGGAATGGGGATTATTATAGTGAATGAACAGTGGTCTCGGTAGTCTAAGATACTATTACACACGGGGTTATTAGAAAAGGAAAATATTGATAACTCTGGACCCTCTAGTGCAGTGGTAAAAAGTTCTGGAAACCTTCATAGATATAGTGTATTCAGTGCAGTGAGGCCTGTGATGTTCAATGATAATGTCTTACGTAATTAGGTTAGTGCAGAGGACCATTTAGAAAATGTTTTTCTTCACATTAAATAAAATGGCTTAGAAAAAGCTATTTCTCTAAGTTGTGCCAGCTAAGCAATCCACCACTTCTGTAGTCAAGGTGTCTCAGGAGAAGTACTTAAAAAGCTTTAATTTCTACCTACAAGTAAATGTGGTTCCTGATAAGTGGTTATTGAATCTGAAATATTAATCTCAAATAATACTGTGCTTGGCTCAAAAATATCAGAAGCATTTCTTCATAAATAACCTTAAGAGTACACTAAGGTACAAAAATGTTTCTTTTGGATAATTGAAAGTTTTATTTTATTTTGGGTAAAGTCAAGTGTCATTTGAAGATATGCCCAGAAACTATGATGCTTGGTACTTAGTGTTGTTTATGAAAATAAAGCACATTCACAATGAGAACAGTTTTCTTATTGGGCTTAAAATATACCAAATGATAAGCAGCAAAAGGAAGTATTATTGAGATGTTAATGTGACATAAAAAACACTTATATGGATGTATATTTAACACCATGTATGCATATGTGGACAACCATAACAGTGTTTTTAATTGCTTTATAACATGGTGGTGTAGTATAATATAACCACTTAGTCTAAAACTTCCAAATTGTTAGCCATTATCAAATAATACTTTTGGTTTATGAATAGTTATAGAATCTACTGAATTTTAAATTAATTGCTTCTAACCATAAAAGTTAAAACACTAAACTGATGACACAGCAGGTCATGTACTGTTTTTCCCACGTAAACATCTTGTTGAATTTAATAATTTGAGTTCAATGGTGTCAAGATTAATACATTAAAAATTATGTGGTTGGGATTT
Source organism: Mastomys coucha (assembly GCF_008632895.1). Classification (NCBI taxonomy): domain Eukaryota; kingdom Metazoa; phylum Chordata; class Mammalia; order Rodentia; family Muridae; genus Mastomys; species Mastomys coucha. The sequence continues at coordinate 46,799,754 of NW_022196894.1, read as the reverse complement.
AGCACAAAGTGTACACCATAGCAAAAGTTCAAAGAACCAACTATTGCTTATTATTCTTAGTAGAAAGGAATTTAAACTTAAAAGGTAATTATCCTTCCAGGATCACGCATTGACGGGATGCCATTTGCCTTCTTTTTTTTTTTTT
>NW_022196894.1:46784991-46789952 GCF_008632895.1 Mastomys coucha | reverse complement strand
GGGCTAAGGTGCCTCCGGGCTGGGTGCTCCAGACTCAGAACCTCACCCGAGAGACAACAGGGGATCCTCGCCATTTGCCTTCTTAATTGCTGCTCTTTACTCCCTCTGTCTGTAGCTGGCTAAAGGTATGGGTTATGGAGTGCAAACCATCATTTATGAATCTAAACTCTGGTATACATACAGAGTTATCTTATATTTGGTTACCTGAAGCTCTTTCACCATCCTCTGAAGCTGAGAAACCAGGTTCTTCTCATTCTCCACTTTTGAATTCATTTGACCCATTTCAAATTCTTTCCTGTTTTGAAAAAATTTGACAAAAATAATCTATCAAATAGTAAAACATATTTATACACTTAAAATTATGAAATAACATATGAGTTCCTACCCTAAAAATATAACCATTATTCTACATCTAAAGTCTTCATGAGTATTACATAATTCCTGGTCTCTTTCTACAAATTATTGTCACATGTTTGGTGTGTATCCTTCTGAACTTTTTTCTAAGTACTCAACAAATTGTGTGTGTGTGTGTGTGTGTGTGTGTGTGTTTCTGTGTGTATGTCTGTGTAATACTAAAGATATTTCCATTTTCTTTACTGTAGAATCTATAATACTGGATGAATTTTATGTACAGATATATAGCATAACCAGACCCAGATAATATAAGGGATATGCTTCTACAGGGTTCCACACAGAGATTGCTTTTTAATAAGCCTATGACACATATTTGACATTTTCAAACTCTGACCTATAGCCTACAAAGGCATGGAGTATAATCATCACTTTGCCAAACTGATATAATTTTTAACCCTGACGGTAAAGGGAAACTTGTCATCATCTTCCATCATACCGTTCCATTACATTCTTAAGGTTAGCCCAGACACATATCAAGTGTAATAAATTAGTAGACAATTAGTCAAGCTTCACCAAGAGCAGGCTTGAGGCCAATGCATGCATGGAAATAAAGCCAGAAACTCAAACTGCTTGCTTGAATTTTTTTTAAACTATGGACCCTAAATGTGATATGTTCTCAGTGTTAACCTTGTATTTTAAATTCACTTTTTCCTGGTATTTGGTAGAGTCTAAATCTTTAAGTATTATCTAAACAGGAAGCCATCTTCCCATAAATTCCATGTGGTACAAAGAATGCAAGGGAACTTATTGAAATTTTTCATAATGTTTAGCACTTCATGTAATTATAATTTTAGGTTTTAGGAATCAATGTTTACATATTTTGCAAATAGGTACCCAACATAAATATTAATGAAGGTGTATCTGACAAGAAAAGTGATATTATTTAAGTGACCATACAGCTTCTCAGGTTTCATATGACAGACAGCATTTTGGCATGTTCATGTTGCCATTGGTCTTACCACAAGTAAAAGAAACCAACCAATTTTTGTAGACTCAGACACCCATAATTCACCTGTAATATGCCTTATACCTTCCAAAATTATCATCTTCTAGGTGGATTCTTTGTGTTACATCCTGTAGATTATATCTTTACTCTATTTTTGCTACTGTGTAATAGAGTCCATCAAGTAAAACCTCTCCATTTTCCAAGCTTCCAGTCACTGTCTTGGGTCTTGAGATATCTGGCTCTGGCCTAGAAACCTGTTGCTAAATAAAATGAGAGCCCTGCTCCTCCCAGTGCTGAGATTTCCCCAGAATCCCTTGGCAATTAGTTGAAAGGTACTCACTTCCTCAGCTGCTCTGCCAGCTTCTGTCGGCTGCCCTCCAGGTTCTCAGCACCCTCCTGGTTCATCTTTAACTCATCTTCCAGCTTGTGCTTCTCCCTCTCACACTTCATTCTGGCTTTCCTCTCTCGTTCAAGGTCACCTTCCAACTGACAGAAAGAAAGACTGTTTAACCAAATAGAAGGCAAAGTTTAAACCATATTGCAGGTGTTTAAATTAACCACTTTCCTTTAGAAAAAGGAAAAGTATAAGAACAAATTCTGCAAATGATGCATAGAAGCATTTTTTAGGGGTCCAAACAGGACTTGGCAAAGTCTGCTGAGACAAATCTAAAGACCTGAGTTTGATCCCCAGGATCCATGTGCTGGAAGAAAAGAATAAATTCTCATAAATTATAATCTGACCTCTACATGTACACCATGAATGAATGTATACCACCACCCCACAGAAAATCAAATAAATCAATGAATAAGCATCATTTTAAAAGTTTAAGGAGTTAAATAAAAATTACACACCGTAGGTTGCAAACAAAATTGAGAAATCAATAATGGGTGAAAGTTCTACAGATTATAGATAAGATCTGCCCTAGAATGGCAACCAATAGCAAGTGGCTAGTTTGCCCCTCAGATTGCTTCCTGAGAAAGATATCTCATATTTTCTGATATAATGGTAGCTCATTTCCTGATAAGCTGATACTGTGGATAAGTCCTGCATAGTTATAGGTGCTTCTTCAAAACACAAATGGTCTGCTTTCTAGAGCTACAGCAAGCAATCAGTCTCTGTGTAAGCATCCATGAAAACTCCCAGCCTGCTTTGCACCACCTCCTTTATATTTCCCGTATGCATTTAGTCTGTGGCATTTGTCATATTCTAGTATTCTATAAAACTACTCAGCACATTCCAGCTCTCTCGGTTCATATTGATAACAGTACTAGAAAAGTTGGCTTAGTAGGAAGCTAGGAAACAAAGTACTATCCTCTGTTGGTAGGTTTTAATATTTTCTCGTAAGTAGTAAAAATATGTGAAATTCAAGTTATGCTGAAAGGGTTGCTTCTTGAAGGTATGGGTTAAAAGGAAAACTAAAAGATGAATTATAGGTGTTATAAAATAAATATATGTGTCTCCTAGAATAGAGTAAAACCTTAAACTCCAAAGTGATAGCATTAGGTGGAAGGGTCCTTTGGAGTATATAGTTCAAAAGGACAGATAGAAAAGATAGAAAAGACCCAAGTATAATTCGTCATAGCTGACACAATGTAAGGACAAGGCAAGAAGATGTCATTTCTGAAGAATAGACTATGTCTTCACATTTTGATTTGAGTTCCGAGACTCCAAAAGTGTGGGAAACTGATCCTGATCCCTTGTTGATGATCCTGAAGTCTATGCAAATGTGCTAAAGCAATTGAAATGGACTGGGCCACATGAGTATGCATGTGTTTGTTCATGTGCACACACAAATACCTGTAATTTCTTACATTAAGACTGTGTGAGACAGGGAAACCATAGAAATAGAAAAGGGAAAAAATAACAAGTGATAGAGAAAATTAATAGGAGAAAAAGTAGATGAATACAAAAGCCAAAGGACTCCTGTCAGCAGTTTTGTAGAGACCAAGCTAGAGATTAGTGAGAGAATGGTTGCATACACTCTGTAATCTTGGGTAAAGAAAAAACTGTGAATATACACATCACCCAGTGACTGGGTAAAGATAAAGAGACCCAAAGCCAAACATGAGGCAGAGCCAGCAGAACCCTAAAGATGAGGGGGAGGAAAGGATTATAGGAGCCAGAGGGGACAAGGACACCATGAGAATATGACCCACAGAAACAACTAAGCAGGGTTCATAGATTCTCAGAGAAACTAAAGCAAGAAACATGGACCTTCTCTCTGAGAGAGTGAGGGACATTTCTGACATTTTTGCCTGCGCTTAGGACACTTTTCTTCCTATTGGGTTGCCATGGGCAGCCATGATATGAGCACTTTGCCCAGTCTTATTGTCTCCTGTTAGTCCATGTTGGGTGGATATCCCTAAGAGGATATCCTGTTTTTCATCTTCTTTCCTTTCTTTCTTTCTTTCTTTCTTTCTTTCTTTCTTTCTTTCTTCCTAAACAAAACAAAGGAGGAGTTTATATGGGGCAGAGGGGAAGTGGAGGGAATGGAGGGAAGGGAAGCTGCAGCCAGGATATAATGTATGAGAGAAAAATAAAAAAATAGAAATAAAAACAAACAAAATAAACTGGCCTAAACTTCTAATTTTACGGAGTTCTTGGGAGAACACATGTGCTTTCAATTCTGAGAAGAATTTTTCAGAAGTGTGTGTATAGACAGAAGACTACTTAGACTTATCTAACCTTTTTTATAGCAAACTAGCCTCAGCACACATGTTACCATGGAGATTACGTGACCTTTAACCAGTCATTACTTTTACTAAGCAAGTTCTCAGGCTGAAGAGGTGGCTCAGTGATTAAGAACATGTTCTGTTCTTCCGTAAGACCTGAGTTCAATTTAGAGCACCCATGTGTGGCGGTTAAAATCTTCCTGTAATTCTAGCCCCAGGGCTTTGTTACCTTTTTCTGGCCTTTGGGGGCACCTACATATACTTAGCATACTCCACATAGATGTATACACACAAAATTAAGCATAATAATAAACTTCCCAGGAATCATGGGGAAGAACCAAACAATGAAAGGCATCACTTTTTATTATTTCAATGTTTTTCTCCTATTTTCCAGAATTGAGCTAAGCCTGCATTAACCTCACACTGTAGTGTTCTCGCTCGCTCGCTCTCATTCTCTCTCTCTCTCTCTCTCTCTGTGTGTGTGTGTGTTTGTGTGTATATATATATATATTTATATATATATACACACACACATATATATATATATATATATATATATATATATATATAAAACAATCACACGTGGTGGTGCACGCCTTTAATCCCAAGCACTTGGAAGACCGAGGCAGATGGATCTCTGAGTGTGAGGCCAACCTCTTCTACAGAGTATGCTCCTGGACAGATTAGGATATGCAGAAAACAGTCTCAAAAAAAAATAAAAGTAAACAAATAAATAGTAGACAAAGAATAAAACAATACTGTTAAATAATAAAAGGAGTTTACTGTGTTACTGAGTTTTCATGTAACTCTTAGGATAAATTAAATAAGGAAAAATTAGAGATGTATATGCATAAAGACAGACTGCTGGCCCGCCCACTGCTGTTCACTGCACATAAGTAATATATGTATGGAGACAGACAGACAGACT
>NW_022196894.1:46740954-46784887 GCF_008632895.1 Mastomys coucha | reverse complement strand
CCCCCCCCCCGCTGCTCACTGCATGTATATAACATATGTATGGAGACAGACAGACAGACTGCCCACTGCTGCTCATTACATGTATGTAACATATGTATGGAGACAGACAGACAAATCATCCACTGCTGCTCACTGCACATATGTAACATATGTATGGAGACAGACAGACATACTGCCCAGTGTTGCTTACTGCATGTATGTAACGTATGTATGCAGACAGACAGACGCCCCCCTCTCCCTCCCCTGCTCACTGCATCAACTTGCTGGGCCAGCTTCAGGTTCGCTTTGCTCATATGGCTGAGTTTCTCCTCCTCTATGTGCAGATGTTCTTGGGCCTGCTGCTGGGCCTCCTGAGCATCCTGCACCGCTCTGCTAAGTTTACTGACTTCCTCATTTAGAGAGTGCAACTCCTCCGTCAGGTTCCTGACCTGTGGGAAGACGAAAAAGAAGACTTCATTAGAGCCACCCCTGGAAAACTGGTATAGGACATCTCTCTCTCATAGCTCAAAATACTGATGAGATATCTAAAGTCATCAATAACCATTTACAAGTCTCTAAATTCAATTTTTCACAAAAATAAGTGAATCCTTAATCTACCGTGGTCCGGAAGTGGAATGTTCCAGTTACTAAACTCACAATTTGTAAGCTATTTTGGAGCTTCTTAGTGTATATTAATGATATCATTAGTGATCATTGAGGATCTGGGGGAACGCATGCTGACACATCGTGCCTCAGTGTCCCCCTAGTGTAGCAGTTCAAGAACGGTTCTAGCAAACAGTACACATGAAAGGAAAAGCTGGCTTTCCCACTGGGAAGCAACACAAAACTGAGTGTTGAACCATCTGCCAAGGACAGTTTCATCTTGGAGATTAACTGCTTGTCACAGGTTTCATTCAGACTACTCACCAGTCAATCTACGTGTAGACACACAAACTGAAGCCCACGGCTAAAGCAAAAAAGCCAATGTCTTTAACTAGAATTAAGGAGACGGCTTCAAGGCCAGACTCAGAATCATTGCTAAAGCTGGGAATTTAGAAATATCCCAAATTACCTTTTAGCAAAGGCTATTATTTTCAGTCTCATTCCAAAAGCGATGCTCAGAGGCCCAATGAAACCAGTTCACTCTATTAGATTTTAGGTGCAAGAATAGTTCATTCAGTACGTTAAAGGGGCCCCATCCATTCAAACTGGAAATCTGAGCAGGGACAGTACAATTCATCAGACCCTTTACTTTTTGATGATTCTGGTTCCCATCACTATAAATTTGCAGACCACTGTGTTAATAAACAAAACACTTCTCGTAACAAAGAATCAAGTCTTCCTAACCCCACAGAACGCGTACCTTGTGCTCCGCTGCACACTTCCCCTTCTCTGACTTTGCCAATATTGCTTCCAGGTCATAGATTTCTTTCTTCAGCTCGGAACATTCATCTTCCAGTTTCCGGGCCCTGGCAGTCAGCTCAGAATTTATCTCTTCTTCTTCCTCCACCTGCCTAGAGAGCTCCTTGATTTTGGCTTCCAGCTCTATCTTGGATTTAATCAGTGATTCACACTGCTTTTCAGAATTTGCCAGAGTTTCTTGTTCCTGCCACAAGAGATGAGGGGAAAATTGTTGCCAGCAACTAGAAGTCATTCATCAGCTGGATGACAGTGCTGTTTAACACAGTAAGGAGATAATTGCCTGCCTTCTGCCCAGGACTTATACCTACCTTTCATAGGCAGCCGAAATAACATTTCTAGGTTCCTAACCCTGTTGTTGAAAAGTAAAGATGCTGTTTGTGTTTGGAAGAGCCTTCCACATCTCAAGTCCATTTAGCAGATTAAATGAGCTCTTCTAAGGCACTTAATAGAAACCTGATGGCCTAAGAGAATTAGCAAGCTTTGAAAAGCAAAAAGTGCTTTAAGTCAAGCACCTAGAAGTACTGGTATGGGCACATAGACTGACAACTGTTTAGAATATTGTCTAGGAGAGATTGGACAATATAATATTTATGACATCATTATTATATCACTATAAATGCCCTGATGTATTTTGTTTAGTATACATTTCTATAAACTGGGCTAAGCAGTACATTTTTATGCATAGGTTGAATTTAGAACTCATAAATTTATTTATAAGTCATTAACTTTTACTATTAATTCCAACTAAAATTTTTGCTTCGGTGATTCTGCCAGCAGCAAATTATACACATAGAACATAAGTCTTGCTCATTTTTTATACTCTCAAATGTACTATCACCAGATATCACTGCTTCCCATTATTCCCATATTTTACATGAAGTAAAGATGAGGAGGCTGCTGGAAGGTTCTGTGAATACTACTGGAGAGAGAAAGGTCATCTACATTCTTGCCAAGCTGTGACCACTAAAAGCTATAATAATGACCGGCCTGGAAAGCTACACCCAAATGGTACAAGTGTGGCACAAATACTATGGGAATAAACAACCAGTTTCTGGTTGGATTTAAAGCCCATTCCACAAAATGGAACCCACACCTGGTGCCATTAACTTGACCAAAAACCTGTTGCTGGCCAGGTCAGGGGCTCTAGGGAGATCCTAGTACTGGTTTGTCTTCATTATTGTTGTTGTTTTCTAAGTGAGTGTAGTAGCAAACTTCCCCCCTAAATTCTTTGTACCATAAATTAGTGCATCTCTCAGCCTTCATCAGAGAAAGTTCTACTTGCAGAATACGTTGACATAGACACCTACAATTGGTCAGTATGCAGTGAATAAGACTGGAGTGCTCACCTATAAATGGGACGTCTATATCACATTCCTCCCAAGGTTTAGGGATCATTATGGAAAAGAGGGAGAAAATATTGTTAAGACTTAGGAGGAGTAGACATCTATCTGCTCTTGCAAAGGACTCATGTTCAGTTCCCGGAACCCACATGACAGCTCACAACTGGCTATAACTCCAGGACCATGGGATCCAATGCCCTCGTCTTGACTTCATGGGCACCAAACATACATGTGGCGAACATATATACGTGTAGATAAAATACTCATAACATATAATAAATAAATTATAAATAAATAGGTAAGTAACTAATAACTAATATGTTTACCAGAATATTGTGAAAGTAGCTGAAGCTAAGCCTGGGAGCAAGCACATAAGCAGCATTCCTCCCTGGGTTGGGCTTTAGTCCTGCTCACCTTTAACTCCAGCCTTGGTTCCCTTGATGACCTCTGAGATGCAATAAAGTGTCTTCCCTCTGATTTTGTTCAGTGTTTTGTCATTGCTACAAAGAAGCAAACCAGAAGCAATACTGGCTCCTGCAGTTTGGTCTTGCTGTGGTAGGCCTGATCATGTTTTGGGGGGAAAGGATTATGGGCAAATTTTGAAGCTTGGGCGGGAAAGACTTTTGAGTACTTGGAAGAAAATACCTTCATTCCCCCAAGTTGCTTTTGGATGGTGTTTTTTCACAGCAATGCAGATGTAAGCTAGATAGGAGCTTTCAGCTAGAACTTTAGGTAGCGTCTAATGAAAGACCCTTGGGTCACCAAGGCTGTTCTCCTGAGGGCAATCGATAAGCCCACATCTTCCTTTGTGTTTTGTTACACTGTTTTACTTGAACTCCCTGACACTTTCACCCAAACTCCCAGCAGAAGCCCAGAGGCAGTAGGTCTCCTGAGCTCTGACTGGAGCCCTTAACACTGAGCTAAAAGAAACATTTTTTTCCTATTCCTAAGTTAGTTATCTCAGGTATGTAAATTATAGTCCAAGTAAGCCGCTACGTCGGCTTTGTCTTTCATCTTCAGAACTCGCTATGCATCTTAACTGAAGTGAAATGTATTAACTACCCATTTACAACACCCAGGTGGTGTCAGTTAAGATAAAAAGCAGCATACGGATAAAAATCTAGGTTTTTAGAATGCTGTGTACCTCCTGTCTTAACAACTCTAACTAAAAATGTAGAGCTCAAAGGGCACATATGGAAAGAGATAAAATAATAAACCTAAAATTTTTACTGAAAAATCAAAGCATGAGGCCAATTTAGAAACCATTACCAGAACAGTTAATAAATGTCAAAACAAAACAGAGAAGCTTCCAGTGTTTGGGAAATGTTAAGAACATCTGGTCTTGCCACCTCGGGCTGACATGAAGAACATCTGTTTACTACTGTCCATCCAGCATGTAAACAGGCCCTGGAGTGCCACTCAACACTGGAGAAGGAGGACGGTCAACTGACCATTACTTCTCCTTTCGTTAAAGAGAACGGAAGGGCACCTTGGCAACTTCATGGCAGTTTAAGAGTTCAGAGAACTTTCCTTATTTTCACATTGTCTCATATGGAACCATTGTAAACAGTTCCCTTAGTTCTGTTGTAGTGTGAGTTAAGTAATGGATTCAAAAAAATATCTTTGTCCTTTGGCACCATTTTGTCTATTTGTACCCTTTTACAAATAAATGATGATAAAATATCACATAGACCTGCCAATACATTATATTGTCAGTTACAGCATGACCTCAAATAGACTTACGTGGTTTCTCTGGAATTTGCTTCCATATGTTTTCAATATCACCCACAATGGCCTTTAAAATGTTTCTCAACTCCTTGCTCACTACTCCCTTACAAAAGCTGAGGCCTTTTATCTCTTGCATTTCCCTGGGTCTCACAGACCAGTCGAGATCTCTAAGATAGGAACTGAAAGGTTAGGTATGTGGAGTGGAAGAGTAATGTTCCCCATAGGCTCATGTGCTTGAACACTTGGTCCCCAGCTGACGGTGCTGTTTGGGAAGGCTACGGAACCTTTAGGAAGCAGAGCCTTGCTGGAGGAAGTACGTCTGAAGACTTTGGGGCTTTTAGTGTATGTCTTCCACTTCCTGCCTTCTCTTTCTGCTTATCGTGTGTAGATAAAATGTGATCAGCCAACTTCCGGGATGCTAAGACTACCTCACGCTACTTTTATCTTTCCCTGAAAAGATGAAATTTATCCCCGCTAGAACTATAAGCCAAAATGCATCTTCTCTCCCCAAAATTGCTCTTGGTCAGAGGTGTTCTATCACAGCAATGGTGGAAAAGCAGATAATACATCAGGTCTCTTCTAAAACTGATACAAAATGGCAGCTTTTTTTATCAGTATGATTCACTAAGTCGATTTGGAATGGGAATCAGGAATTCCTATTTTTTAAAAAAAATGTGGCTGGAATACACTAAAGTTTAAGAATAACTGCTCTGGTTAATACATTTCAGAAATGTCAGTTTTTATATGAAGTATTACTTATGATACAACCTGTTGAGTGCATTGGCAAATAACATCCCAAAACAAAATAATAAATTGTCTCCTTTTGAAAGTAATTATTTATATTTGTTTTCAGCTAGTTTTGTTTTCAGTAGCTTTCAGTAGCCAGAACTTCAAATCAAACTACACATAATTGTATCTGAGCCCAGGATTATTCAACCTAGGACTGTACTGCAGAGTTTAATAAAAATAAAATTGCATCCCTGCCCTTGAAGTTATTTGGGGTCATAGTAATCCAAAGGACTATAGAGAAGGAATGTGAGAAGGGACCGGAAATAGTATATAGGTGTCAGATTAAAAATGAAGACTGGTGTGCCTGGAGTGGGAATTTAGAAACTAAAATGCACATGTTACAGGGGCACAGAAGCCTCAATAGGAACATAGCTACTTAATTAAAATATCTGAGAATAAGGCCTTAGTATTTTCTCTTCACAGGTGTGTTTGTTACTACACCAAGGTTGAGAAGGATCTTTAAAGAACTCAACTAATTAGCAATGACTTGAACTATAGGGGAGGAAGCAGAAGACAAAATTGAGGAGATATGAGTTGTATTATACAGCAAAAAAAAAAAAAAAGTGGAGATCTGTCAATCTTCTGTGTGACCTACTAAAATCCCATCTGCTGACTTGATAATGAGTTAAGACACAGAGCAACAGTAAGATGTGATGGCTCATTTTTGTAGTCTCTGGTCTCAGGTTGATGTAGGAGGAATGCCAGGAATTCATAGCCAGCTTGTGTTGCATAGTAAGTTCCAGGCCAACCTGGGTCACAGAGAAAGACTTTTTTCTCCAAATCAAAGATCTAGATCTTTCTGGTCCCATAAGAGCTTATGATGATATTGTGCACAAAACGCCCACTGGTAATTTGACATTTTTTTCTTCTCTTCTTCTTCTTCCTTCTTTTTGTTTTTCATGTATATATGAGTGTAGTAGGCACCTGTGTGTGCATGCACATATATGTACATATATGTGGAGGTCAGAAGCTGACAGCAGGTGCTTTCCTGGATGGTTCTTTGCTTTATTAATTAAGGCAGGGTCTCTCAGTTGAACCCAGAGATCATAAATCAACTAAACTAACTAGACAGTTTGCCACAGGAATCTCCCGTGTCAGTGCTCTGAATTTATTCGGGGGATACAGGTGGCCACTCCGCTGGCTAAGCGTTTTCATAGGCTATAGGTATATAAACCCCTGTCCTCACACTTGTGGCAAGTGCTTCACCAACTGAGCATCTCCCCCCAGAACAGGTTTACTCTTTCTAAGATATGCTACCAATAAAATCTCTTCATTTTGATACAAAGGTTTTCTGTTTTGTTTTTGTTTTCATGTTTCCATAGCCTCTGTTTAATAAACATTTACAATATTATTTTTTTTAGAAAAAAAAAAAAGCTAGTGGATGCTTCTGATATTTTTCTCAACTTGGCAATGTTGATGGAACTACTTAGTCAAATTGGAAGCTAGCTATAATGAAGGGGTGGGGAGCACTCACAGCCTGCAGCTGAAGAAGTAGATCATTCTTTCCTTGGATAAGGGAAGCTTGCTTTGTTTTCAGCTCCTCCTTCTGGGATTCTACACTCTCCAAAGCTTTGTGTAGCTGTGCACACTCTTCCTTCAGGCCAGCTATCTCCTCTCCAGCTCCTACAGACTTAGCAAGGGGCTTGATCTTGAAGAAGAGCCCCATCCAGGGCCAGTTCTTCACAGCAATGAAAGCTCTTATGTTCTCTTGGATCAAAGCAAGGGCATCCCTAAAGTGAGAGTGAAAAAAGAAAAAGAAGTGAAGACAGACTATAAAAAAATAAAAATGAATGCCAATGAAATTATAAATAAAATAGAAAATGTCACAAATGACTCCCCAAATTATAAAGGATTATAAAAGACTGCTATAAATATTAATAAACTAAACATAAGATAGTCTAAAAGAACTGTATTTATTTGTAGACCCAGAATCAACAAAGTCAGGCTATGTGGGTATGATGAGACTCTTCATCTTCCTTTCTCTTTCCAGGAATTGAATAGTACCATTTACATTACAGTGTCTTAGGCTTCTTGACCTAAGACAACAAAACTAATTACAGACTGAAGGACATGAAACTGTGCTAAAATAAATATATTCTCTTTATAAGTTACTTATCTCAAGTATTTTATCACAGCTATGAAAAAAATGTGACATAACCAGAAATGCAGCCCAACATCAAGGGACTGTTAAATTCCTAAGGAGGAATTCAAAATATTCCAGAGGAAGTCAGTGAGATACAGAAGAATTTAGTAAAATTTAAAAAATAATTCATCCCTCCAGCAATGGAATAGTGTTCCTCTTTCTCCACATCCTCACCAGCATCTGTTGTCACCTGAGTTTTTGATCTTAGACATTCTGACTAGAGTGAGGTAGAATCTCAGGGTTGTTTTGATTTGCATCTCCCTGATGACTAAGGATGTTGAACATTTCTTGAAGTGCTTCACAGCCATTTGAGATCCCTCAAATTCCTCAGTGGAGAATTCTTTTTTTAGCTCTGTACCCCATTTTTAATAGGGTTATTTGGTTCTCTGGAGTCTAACTTCTTGAGTTCTTTGTATATGTTGGATATTAGCCCTCTATCAGATGTAGGGTTGGTAAAGATCTTTTTCCTAATCTGTTGATTGCCATTTTGTCTTATTGACAGTGTCCTTTGCCTTACAGAAGCTTTCAATTTTTTGAGGTCCCATTTGTCAATTGTTGATCTTAGAGCATGAGCCATTGGTGTTCTGTTAAGGAAATTTTCCCCTGTGCCAATATGTTTGAGGTTCTTTCCCACTTTCTTTTCTATTAGGTTCAGTGTGTCTGGTTTTATGTGGAGGTCCTTGATCCACTTGGACTTGCGCTTTGAACAAAAAAATAAGAATGAGTCAACTTGCATTCTTCTATATGTTGACCAACAGTTGAGCCAACACCATTTGTTGAAAATGCTGTCTTTTTTTCCACTGGATGGTTTTCACTCCTTTGTCAAAGATCAAGTGTGTGAGTTCATTTCTGGGTCTTCAATTCTATTTCATTGATCTACCTGCTTGTCCCTGTCCTAAGACCATTCAGTTTTTATCACTATTGCTCTGTAGTACAGCTTGAGGTCTGGGGCGGAGATCCCCCCAGAAGTTCTTTTATTGTTGAGGATGGTTTTCAATATCCTGGGTTTTTTTTTTTTTTGATGTTGTTATTTCAGATGAATTTGAGAATTGCTTTTTCTATCTCTGTGAAGAATTGAGTTGGGATTTTGATAGGGATTGCATTAAATCTGTAGATTGCTTTTGGTAAGATGGCCATTTTTGCTATTAGTCCTGCTGATCCACATTGCTGATGGGATTGTAAGCTATTACTCTGGAAATAAGTTTGGCAGTTCCTTAGAAAATTGGACAAAGTACTACCTGAGGACCCAGCTATACAACTCTTGGGCATATACCCAAAAGATGCTCCAACATATAACAAGGACTCAAATTCCACTATGTTCATAGCAGTCTTATTTATAATAGCCAGAAGCTGGAAACAACTCAGATATCCCTCAACAGAGGAATGGATACAGAAAACGTGGTACATTTATACAATGGAATACTACTCAGATATTAAAAACAATTACTTCATGAAATTTTCAGGCAAATGGATAGAACTAGAAAATATCATGAGTGAGGTAACCCAATCACAAAAGAACACATATGGTATCTATTCACTGATAAGTGGATATTAGCCAAAAATAAAAGAAAAAAAGGAAAAGAAAGAAAGTTCAGAATACTCGTAATACAACTCACAGTCTATATGAAACCCAAGAAGAACAAAGACCAAAGCATCAATGGTTCAGTCCTACACAGAAAGGGGAAGTGAATAATCAAGGGAGGTAGAGAGAGGGAGATACTTGTGAGAGAGGGGTCTGGGAGAGAGGAGGGAAGGAAAAAGGAGACAGGATCAGGTGTGGGAGGAGGCAGGGTGGGTTGGGGGGAGGGAGGAAATTGAAAGGAGTGTAGCAGTTGGGAATGGGGAACTGGTGGTAGCCACTAGAAAATTCCAAATGCCAAGGACCCAAGAGGTTCCCAGCACCTAGCAGGGATGACATTAGCTGAAACACCCAACAAAGAGAAGAGAGAAAATACAGAAGACCTTATCCAATGGATAGGCACAACCCCCAGTAGAGGGATGCAGCCAGTCACCCATCTCAAAAATATCAATCCAGAATTGTTCCTGTCAAAAGGAAATGCAGGGACAAAGAGTGGAGCAGAGACTGAAGGAAAGGCCATCCAGAGACTGTCCCACCTAGGAATCTACCCCATCTGCAGACAACAAACCCAAATGCTATTGTTCATGCCAAAAAGCACTTGCTGACAGGAGCCTGGTATAACTGATACAGCCTGGTATAGCTAGAGGCCAGGACCAATACAGATGCAGATGCATGCAGCCAAATACTTGACTAAGCTGAGGACATGAAAAAAGGAGTTAGGGGAAGGACTGAAGGAGCTGAAGGGGTTAGCAACCCCTCAGGAAGAACAACAATATCAACCAATCAACCCCACCCCCAAAGCTCCCAGGGACTAAACCACCAACCATGGAGGAACCCATGGCTCCAGCTGCATATGTAGCAGAGGATGGCCTTTTCGGGCATCAAAGGGAGCCCCTTGGTCCTGTGGAGGTTCGATGCCTCAGCTTAGGGTAATGCTAAGGTGATGAGGCAGGATCGGGTGGGCAGTTTGGAAAACACCCTCATAGAAGCAGGGGGGACGGGGAGGGGATAGGGGGTTTAGCTAGAAAGGAGGAAAACATTTGAAATGTAAATAAATAATTTAACCAATAAAAAATAATTCATGAGCTGAATGAGAATTTTCACAGAAAGAAGTCACTAAACAGAAGTCTTGGAAGGGAAGAACTTAATCATTAAGAGAAGCTGGAAGAACCTGAGGAGGACAGCAATCCCATAGGAAGATCAGCAGTCTCAAGTAACCCGGCCCCCTGAGATCTCTCAAACACTGACCCACCAACCAGGCAGCATACATAAGCTGGTCCAAGGCCCCTGACAGAGAAACAGCAGAGGACAAGAGGACAAAGTGGATTGGCCTCAGTGGGAGATTTGCCTAACCCTTGAGAGACTTAAGGCCCCAGGGAGTAGGGAGGCCTGGCTGTGGGGGCGCAGGAGGGTCATCCTCTTGGAGACAGGGGACAGGAGGAATGGGATGAGGAACTGTGGGAGGGCAAACCAGGAGGTGGGCAATGACTGGATTGTAAGAAAAGAAAAGAAAAAAAATCTAAACTCAAAATGGTTAGCTTCAGCAACACATTAAGCCAAAAAGAGGAGAGCTTTGTAAAACTGAAGATGGGTCTTTTGAAACAAGACCATCATATATTTCTTTAAAACAATGAAGAAGAATGAAGAACACTCAAGAAATTTATGACATGCCACTAAGAGAAGAACACTTAGACCCAGAAAGCCTTAAGGACCAAGAAACTCATTGAGAGAAGGTGCTCTCATAACAACACAGAAAGCACAGGGTTGGCTGGAGAGAACCTTTAGAGCCATGCAGACTGAAAGTATATGATTTTTACAACCAGAAGGTTGTAAATGTTTACTGCCACAAGTTTGCAAACTTCCTTAAAACTCAGGCTTGCAAAAGATCCTAGAAAAATAGTTTCTACCCTGTATTATTAGGATTTGCAGAGAAAACTTGAATTCTTTTTATCTAAACTCAGGGGCTTTGCCATCAATAGGGACAAAGGGCAATAACCATAACTTAGACCTAAAACTTGCATTGTTTCTAACACTGCACCCAAATGAATAAGCAGAATGATTTAAGACTTTAATTCTACTTCCACTACTAATGAATGAATGTAGCCTCCGACAAAGTGGTTTATCTTCAAAACCGTACATGGGCTGAAAATTGGTCCTTGGAATACAGACCATAATTAAAACTAAAGTGAGGTTACTCTACCTGATATATAAAATAATGAGAATTTTAACAAACACAATCAGAACAGTTACATAAATAGATTTATGGAATGAGGGGAAGAGAGAAATTAAGAAAGCAATTCCATTTATAACTGTATCATAAAACAAATTATCTAGCAATAAGTAAGGTGTAGAGGTAAAAATATCTGTACACAGAAAATTAAAATGTTAATGAAATAAACTGTAGAAGATTCAAATACATAGAGAAAATCACACGCTTATAAATTGAAAAAATACTATAGCATCACTTTTGTTTGGGGATCTACAATTCATAATGATGGATTGCATGGAAGCAGGAGCATGAGGTGGATAGGTGGTCACACTTTCTCTGAGGGCAGAAAGCAGAGGGTGTATGGCTTCAGCTCTATGATGTTCCACCCATTCAGAGTGGCTCTTCCCTACTCCATTAAACTTCCCTAGAAACAAGCCAAAATAGACCCTTGTTTTACTCAGATATTTAATCACAGCAATGAGAAAAGTAGCTGATGTGTCCACTTCTGGGGAGAATATATTATAAATACCTATTATGTAATACACACATGTCATATAATCCAGATTGTTCTGAAGTCCTGATCCTTCCTTCTGTCTCCATTCCTCAAATACTGGAATTACAGGTATGCACCATCATGCCTAGTTAAATGCAGTTGATCTTAAATGTTCTCAGCACACACAAAATATATCTATATAAGGTGATATAGTAATTAGCCTGATTGCAGCAATCATTGCACAAAATGCATACATATGAAAACATCAGATTATATACTATAAACATATAATTTTTCAATAAAAGTTCAAAAACATCAGAAAAAAAGAAAAGAATACATGGAAAGTGAGTACATCTCACAGAAATGGGTTAACAAATTAATGAAATTGAGGGTAAAAAGAAAATGGAATAGAAGTTATCATGTGTTATCTACTAAATACATATACATATATAAATACACACACACACATACCATAAAGGGAAGAAAGAAAGGCAAACAATACTAGGAATAATGATTTAGGGATTATTGAGTATTATTTCTGGAAATAAAATTATAAATAAAGTAAATACTTAACACTTATAGTTGATTAATGTATAATATAAACAAATAATTCATAATATTATACAATCACCTAATCAATAAATAATTCATAATCTGACTCAAAATGTAATATATTGAGCACATTGAGAATTATGAAATCCACCAAAAACCATTAAATTCATATAATTTTAAGGGCAAATGTTTCTAAGCGTCAAGGGTTTTAATGGCCTCATTTTACAAATAAATGAGATATGAAGAAATTGAAAACTTTATATAAGTATTTATAACTGGAACCAGGTGTGGTAGTACACACTGACAATCCCAGCATCCTTAAGAGGCTCAGAGACAGAGAGTCTCCAGGATTTCAAGGCCAGTTTGGTGTCTAGGCTAGCCAGGCCTGACATAATACTCTCTCTCAAATAACAACAAAACTCAACAAACAAACATAATGCAGAAGACATGGTTCTTGCAACTAACCTCCCTTGCTACACTGATAAGAGAGTTACAAAGATCCTCAGGAGTTGTCACATTAATAATTTGTATGGTCTTGATCATCTTTGAACAAACAGAATTAACAAAATGTAAGTCAAACAACTTATATCAAGCCTTGTGTGTTCCCTCCAGAAGTTAAACTATCCTAAGGAAAAATTATAACCAATATTGAATTTCATGGTTTGTTCATTTAAAGAATTAATTAGCTTGCTATGCATGGTTCTACAAAAAAAAAAAAGTTAGAAAAAAGATCTGACACCAAATTGTTCAAGTATAGTTGTAAATGTTTCATCTCAACATGCCAGAAATGAAACAAGAGAGCTACAATTATGTCATTAAGATTCATAGTTGCTGAGACAGTGGAAGTAAGAGTGGCCAGAGCACATGTGTGTGCATGTGTGTGAGCATTCATAAAACACACACACACACACACACACACACAGGGGTTATACATCTACTGAGTTGGTTTGGCATATGTGTGCCAATTATTACACAATTACTCATTGTGTAAAATTTCCATCCTAGGGAATTTCATTTTCTAACTCTAAAGGTTATAAAGGACATGGTAAGGTGGACATATTGGCAACCTGATCATTTCCTCTGTACTTCCCCTTGTGTGCCAATTTTTTAAACATATTTTTATTAGAATATAATTAAATTACATCTCACTTCCTCTTTCTTCCCTCCAACCTCTATCATATTTGCTCTCTCTGTCTCTCTCTATCTCTCTCAAGTTTGTTGGTCTCTTTTTCTTTGATTCTTGCTTTTACAAACACATGTATGAATATACAAATACAGCCTGCTGAGTCCAATTGTATACATATGATTTTAGAGCTGACTTCTCTGTATTAAATATCCATTGTGGTACCTATCCTTGGGAAAGGCTAATAATTCCCACTGTCTCAGCAATTGTTAGTTGCCTGTTGTTCTTTAGGGTGAAATCCCCAGGAGATTTCTTCCTTCCACGTCAACATGTCTATCAAATTTACCATTGTTTAGTCTTGTTTGGGTGTGTGCCAATATTTTCAGGTGTGCTACTGGCATAACTGTGAAACACATTCACCTTCCAAAGCCCATAATACTAAACATTAACTATCCTTCCCAAAGTGAAGATAGGAAGAATAAATATCTGGATCAGTGGGAAGACAGAAAGGCCCTTTCCACTGTCTTTTTTGTATAGAGATTTTCAAGATGCAGACCCAGCCAACTAGGCTGTGTACCACAAACTGTTACAGGGCAGTGAAATAAAGTCCCATTGGTTGAGGTATGAATTGCTCTAGTAATGGGAGAAGAGCAGAGAGAGTTAATACCTTTCTTCTAGAATCTTCTGGAATGCAATGCGCATCAGCTTTCCCCGTGCTCTGGCTTGGAACAAAGTGAAGACTTTAGATATTTTTTCATCTCTTCTTTCTTCTAACTGGTCCAGAATGTGAGCTTTAAAAAACACCTAAAAGAAGTCAATCAGACACAATTTCATTCATCAGATGAGTTCAGCAGTCTTTGGAAAGATGCCACGGACAATTGACATAGTCTCTGGGAGAGCCGTACCAATCCTATGTCTTAGTACATGTTTATTCATTGTGTAAAATTTCCATCCTAGGGAATTTTATTTTCTAACTCTAAAGGTTATAAAGGACATGGTAGAGTGGACATATTGGCAACCTGATCATTTTCTCTGTACTTCCCCTTGATTAATAATAATAATATTTAAAGAACATGATTTAACTTTTAAAATGGCCTCAGGCACACAGCACTCCATAGGACGTGGCAGAATCTACAACTATCTCTGTGAAGGACAGGGCAAAAAATATTTCTGGGATGGTGAGTCATGAACAGTTGTGTTGAATACTTGTCTGATTTTTAAAATATAAAATGATTTTAGTATGCTGGTGGTGACTTTTATTTTTTCAATGTTTTAATTAAAACAAAATTAGACATTTTTCCCCATCCCTTTCCTTCTAGCTATCCTCCTTTGAATCTTTCCCATGTTTTCCCTCCAAGCTGATAGCATATTTTTCTTTTGTTAGTTCTCTCCCTCTCCCATTCCCTTTCTCTCCTTCTCCCTGTTTGTGTACCCATGTTTATACATATGTACACACACAAGTGTGTACATATATATATATATATACATACACACATTATTAAGTATGCTATTTTTGTTTGTGTGTATATTGCTTCAGAGAAGACCTCCCCTCTACAATCAATAAGTGGGCTTATCCCTAGGAGAGCCTCATTCTCCTCTGACAGTCATTAGTTGCCATTAGTTCTTTAGCAAGGAGTGAATGGAACCTCATTAAATTATCCATTCTGTGTTAATATGTCCATTGATATTACTATTTCCAGAAAATAGAACCCTAATGTCCTTCAGCAGATGAGTGGATAATGAAAGTGTGATGCATACCACAATGGAATACTAGTCTGCTATAAAGAAAAATGAAGTCATGATGTTTGTAGAAAAATTGGTGAACCTAATGAAAATTATATTGAGTGAGGTAATCCAGATCCAGAAAGACAAAAGTCACATGTTCTCTCTCATTTGCAATTTTTAGCTCCAGATTCTCCGGTGTGAGTTTACAGCATGGAGTAATTACAGAAACTAGGTAAGTATGAATGAACCATAGAACTAGGTGGGAAAAGAATACGACCATACTGGAAGTAAATTTTAAACTGCCCATATAGTTGTAGCACCATCGTTTACTGATCCATGCACTAGAAGATACTTTTGTCCTATACATAAGAGACTTGGCATTTCCTGTGAATAATCAGTAAGAAAAATGTAAGGTAAATTGCCACCTAAGACACAAGTTTCATAGAAGAAATCATGTAGCCCTTCTTTAGAGGCACTTTGAACAATTGTAAAAGTGAACCTTTGCTTAACATATGTTCCCTCTTGCCAGTAGGTTCCACTCACTTCCATTTGCCCATCCATGATGAAACCCTCCTGAATGTAGGCCACTTAGGATTCTCACTAGCTCATGTGAGCTTTAGCCCTGATGACTGGCATATGGCAAAACCAACGAGCTATAAAGAAGAAACCACGAATGATAAACAGGATTCCTACGTACTCAAAATATAAGTAGCATTCAAAATATCGAATAACACTCATAGAACTATACTAGGGATAGGTTTGGTTACACGCACTTAAAATACTAGCAACTCAGGAGGCTGAGGCAGAAGGATAATGTGACAAGCTCAGAGAGGATGGATAGACAGAAACTAGACAGATGGACAATTCTTCATCCTGTATCCTCCCATTATACTTCAAAAAAAGGTAGTCTTACATGGATGTCATTAAGAACAACATGGTATTGACTACCATGTAAGATCAAGCCTATTACCCAGAAATTTCCAAAAATATGTGGGTTTCTTGGGCAATGTAGAATTTACATGATCATGTTTCAGATGTAATTGACTTTTTAAATTATTAAATTATTCAATTAATACGTTTTTCCAGTGCAGCACACTATGTAAGACCCTTCACATAGGCAAGCATTACCTCTGAGAACCTGGTTTACACTCTCTTACTCTGTTTTGTAGCACAGAAAGGTCAATTAAGTGTTTTATATATTGGCACAAAATTGGTTAGACAATTAGTTATACAAATTTATATGCAACACAAGAGTGTAGCTCAGCTACAGTGTGCTTGCCTAGAATGTTCAAGGCCCTAGCTTTAACCCTAAAGGCTGAAATAAATAATGTAAATGAAATCTTAACTTGTTGAAGCAAATATGGATTTTCTTTCTCAAACAGAATCGAAGTTTCCACTGTGAATTTGCCTCTATTTTTATTATTTCTCTTCACAAGAGCTAAAGAACATATTTAATAATTAAGCACCTACCTATGTTTTTGACTACACACCCTTTCCCCCCACTTCCCTCCAAATGCATTTTTAGACATTCTGTGTTACCTTGGTGACTCCACACTGGTACTGGGAATGGCCTATCTCCAAGAAGTCAAGCACTTCTTCAGTTGCTTTTCTGCTGCTCACAAACTTGCTCTTTGAGATGATCCTTGGGTTTAGAATGCAGTACCTAGTTTGAGATGGAACCAGGGTCATACGACTCAAAGTAATCTGAAACAAGTGAGGAAAAGCTAGTACAGATATCTATCTCATCTTCCTACACACTCAACTATAAAAAAAAAACCTCCTGGTCGCAATTAGTGAAGATACTATCAGTGTTCTCTCCAATGGGTCAGTTTATATTTTCTACAGTGTCGTGGTGATCAACTTAATTTGACTGGGTAAGTGGGGACTTAGAAGGGAGGAAATGAGCAAAGTGTCAGGCTCTCTATTACATGGATGGGGAACCTGACTTTTGTGAAAGCTTTTCACCCTGATTATAGGCATGTATCATTTAGTTTCCAGGCAAGTGCTTTTCTTGCTCTTCCATATTTTCCTCAAGTTTCCTTGATAAACTTGGTGGTTTCCACTTTTAAGACTCAGCACATGTAGAAAATAAAGATGCCTGCTACCACTTATACATTGCTGGCCTCCTTCTTTTCACAACTGCTAAAAAAAAGCACTGGCTTGATTGGATGGCAGCTACCACTAAGCTTGTACACTTCTGAGATGCGTTTCAGGATCTCCATCTCCCTTTCATATATATTTCTTCTATACATGGGTGTAATATCCACTAAAGGAAATTTAAAGGCATCAAAGCTATATAGATATTGGTATTAAGAACTAATAATATGGAACTATGTTTGCACATCTCTCATCACCACAAAAAAAAAAAACACAACAGTTTATAGAATGGAGCACAGCAAGCAAATAAGCAAAGAAATGTAGGCATACACACTCCACACAGAGGAAACAAAGCAGGCTGCTTCAGAATTCTGGAACCTCGAATGTATGTCTACCTTTGCTTAAAGTCATCATATAGCATCCGACTTGGAAACATTTCACAGCATACTCTAATCCCTTCTAAGACACCATTACAGCGCAGCTGCTG
Source organism: Mastomys coucha (assembly GCF_008632895.1). Classification (NCBI taxonomy): domain Eukaryota; kingdom Metazoa; phylum Chordata; class Mammalia; order Rodentia; family Muridae; genus Mastomys; species Mastomys coucha. The sequence goes on along the minus strand of NW_022196894.1, from coordinate 46,767,221 downwards.
GAGAACCAAGAAAGGATCCACTACACCTGGAAGAGAGGGATACTCTGACTCCACATTTCAAACATCTATCATACCAGATATTACCTTCACTGTCACATCTCAGGTATAAAAAAAAATTTCAATTCAGTGCTCTGGGTGTGAGTATTCACAGGACTTTACTGACTCGCATCCAATGACACTTACAGTACTCATTCTACTAGAATGGATTCTACAGACATAATTTACCTACAATTCTTTTTTAATGTACAACACACTAATGAAGAAGATGCTGTAGGCAATTTCTCAAAGAACATAAAAAAAAATCACATATTTTGCTATTTGTAAATGCTGACATCATGTATTTAAGCTGTGCATTTTATAACTAAAAGCAGCCAGAGAGGGTAACTAGAGCACAAACGTGAGATGCAGGAGGAACGAGGGACTACAGGCAGGAAGAGTGAAATGAAAGAGGAAGGCGGACCAACCACAAAATTCTGTTTACATGTATGCCAAGAATGAATTTGGTCACATTTGGCCTTCCTTTTGTCCTTATTATATTGCCAGTGTCTGCATTTATTTTATAGTATAAGCATTCTTCTATCACCACTTTGTTAAAAAGAGCAGCCCTTCCACTTTGTCAGCTGGAATCTCTGATGGAAGCCTTTGAAAACCCTTCCAAGCGGCTGTGTATCTGAGCTTCATCAAGTACTCTGAACAAAGCTAAGGACCATTTCTTGTACAAAAGGCTTGCTATGTCTCTGTATCTCAGATCACAGACCTCAGCTAAACCATATGTCAGTACTCTAATCCTCTTATGGTAAGGACTAGATCTTTTATAACAAGGCAGGTGTGGTTAGAAGTTTCTGACACTTTAAGATCAAACCCACTCATCCCCTTTATTACATATGAAGGATTGTTTTATAGCATAAGATTTTGTTGAAAACTTGATGAAATTCTCATTGATTTAATAGAAGTCATCTTATAGGTAGCAGAATTGCTCCAAAACTCAGAGGCAGCTGATTGCATTCTTTGCTGGACTAAATCAGGACCCTTAGATGCATTCAGAAGCCCAGCTGAGGACTGGGAATGTAGCTCAAATATGGCATCTTTACTTAGAATGTGTGGAAGCCTTGTATTACTCCAGCCCTAATAATATACACACACATACACACACAAACACAAACACATTCCAACAAAAGCAAAAAAAAACCATAAGAAATAATGAAGCTATAGATATGTATACAAATACATACATACACCCCCACACACATACACACAAATGAACTTGCAATGTTGAAATGTCTCCATATAAAAGTTCCAATAGCGTTGCTTGAAAAAATTGTCTGGATCAGGAATGTGATCCAGATAATTTAATTTGGAAATACTTTTTTGAGAATTACAAATGGAAAAATTACCACCACTCTCTCATTAATATCTTTCCACCATTAAGTCACTACAAAAGTATCTACCATCCAGAAGCATATAACTCCGTCAATAGGCATATTAAGGAAGATAATATTGGGAAGATTACTAGAAAAAATGTTTAACATTTTCTGAAATGATCTTGGTCAGTTTAGAAGATGAAGACCAAATGTTATTCATGTGCTAAAATGCCATCTTGATTTAATATTCAGTCCCTTTAAAAATAGTTTCTCTTTCTAATGAATTAAATAGGATTACATCCACGTTTTAACCTAAAATTCAGAGACCAATTTAATTTGGAGCATACTTTGGGAAATCTTTTTGAATAACAACCCAGAATTGAGTTCCACAGGCCTCACATTTCAGTTCCTGTCATCTTTCTATATGAAAATCTACTCATATATTAAGGAAGTAGTAAGGAATTCTTCAAAATACATTCAACAGGGCTGAACCAAAATAATTCTCTATTGAAAAGTGTAAAGATGTCTAGTTCTTACCTGGAATTTTGTTCTTATTAGGATTTATACATCTCACAAAATGAGGTGCTGTTGATTTCAAATCTGTCATCAATTTACTTATGTTCTCCTAAAATAAAAACCATAATAAACACAAAATCACTTTTCAAGATGTAAAATAACCCCAGAAAAGTCTAAATCTGTCAGTTGACTCTGATACACAACATGAATTCAATAGTATTACATGCTTACCAAACACATTATTTCTTCCCTGTGGCAAGTCAATACTTACCCAACAGACAGAGTTCCATTGTGAATCATTCCTGCCTGCTTTGAATTTGAATGCTGTAGCTTTTGAAGCTAAGAAATGAGATTTCTTAACAAAAGAAGTGATTTCTCGACTTTTCTATTTTGAAAGCCTTTATTCTAGGTCAGATTCCTCAGAATCACAATCAAGATTGTTTAAAGCACTTATTTGAAAGAGTGGAGAAAGCAGAAGAGAGAAGGGAAGAAAAGGCTGTGGTGCTGATTTAGCCTTGGCGTGGCTCTACACACCCAGCACCAGCAGAGTTGGTCCTGTCTTTAGGCACAGGAGACTCAAACTCTAGGGCCATAGATACAGAGGTGCCTTAGCTTCCTATTGCCTAAGAACAGTTCTATCCACTGGGAGTCATTATGAGCTAAGAGTCATACCAGGCACAGGATTAGTGCAGGGCTGAAGAAAGTGGCCAGTCAGTGCACCACTGGTGACTTCACAGTAACAAGGCAGCTCAAATATTCCACCTTAGTGTAAATGTACTTTCCACGAAAGCTTAGTCACTTTAGTCACCAAAGTTATAGGAGAGAACTGAGTTCACAAAGCTGTTCTCAGACCTCTGCACGTATGCTATGGCATGCACAGTCACACACATCATACATACACAGAATAATAATACTTAATCAACTTAAAAGATGTAAATTACTTTATGCAGAGATGTGATCAATTGGAATGATGTTTCTTTCTTGTGTGTCTTCTCTCCAAACTGCGTAGCTTAAAAAGAAAAAAAAGAAAACTACTTAAAAACTCCTTTTTCCAAAATATATAATGTTATAACAGTGTGGATAAAAACAAATTCATGCAAGTTTTTAAAACATGGTAATGTGTACCAAAAAGCTTTGGGAACACACACATTCTTCACAAAATGCCTATGATGCAGCTCCCTAAAGAAATAGTCAGAAATCTATATAAAGATCCTCACTCAACCATTATCTAGTCACTGTGGAAATTTTGGAGCAAAAAAGAAATTAAGAAATGTCTATTAAGATGCGTTAAATTATGAATAAATATGCATACAGTAGAATACTACAAGCTCAAAAATGATTATATAGATCATAGAGCAAATATGGAAATATTTTGTTTTATTTTAAGAGAAGAAGTTACAGAATATCTATTCTGGATATTGTTAGCCTGATTGTTTTAAGCACAGTGAGGTTATAATTGACTGCAAATGAAACATCTTGGGAGACCTACAAACCAAAATGTTAATAGTAGTTACCTACTGTGTAAAAAGATAGGCCTTTTACATTGATCTTTTTAATTTCCCTAGATTGACTGCTTATGGCAACACTCATGTGCTTTCAAGGTTTATTAAAAAGGCAAATCTATTTCCCATTCCTTACTACTGAAGCAAAAGAATCAACACTAAGATAAAATATCTTACAAAGAGCTCTGTAGCTCTAACCCACTCAGAAAAACAACAGCAGTAAAGACAAAAGCCACTGGCAATCTGGACACTGCAGTTAATAGAAAAAACTTAAATACATATTTTGTGAACCTGAATAGTAACTCTGTAGAGATATATACCATGAAACTTAATCATGAATGTTCTTTTGGGAGGCTCATGTGCTTTAAGTGCATCACATGACTTCTATGCACACCATTTTACCTGTTTTTGAATGAGACCTGACAACATTTTGAAACTGTAACTTTGGTCTAAAATGCATCAACTTGTCAAGAGAAAGTAAGGATATTTGTGGACAATTTAATGTGAGGATGTAATTTAGTGTGAGTACAGTATTCTGTTTCAGTCATCCTAGTTTTTTGGGAGACTACAGTAAAAGCATAAGAAGCTTGAGTCCAGCCACTGTCAAGACACAGTCTTTAAAACAGAAAACAACAATAACAAAAACCTAATAGTAGAATCAGGCAACTGTACTTCCCACAAATTATTGAAATTAAACACAACTTTCATTTTGTCTCCTCTTGATACAAGCCAAAAGTATAGGAGACTTGCTCCTTAGTTATATCATCATGTGCTAAAGAAACTAGTAAAGCTAAATTCTTCATCTACTTCTTAACCATATTAATTAAGAGGCCTAGATCAGGATAAGAGAGACCAGAAATTAATGTGAAGCTGGGTATAAAATAATAAAAGATGAGAATGTTAGGAAGTGACAGTGCATATGCTACTGACAGAAGAGCTGGCGCACTCTACCCTACATGTGTAGAGGGAATCTAAACTTGCTAGATTTAATATTTGCCAAGTGTTTCTATTTTGCAAGAAAAAAATCCAGAGGCATAGGGAAATATTTTGATTTTTTTCAACCTGTGTAAACCAAAGATGGTAGATAGATAGATAGATAGATAGATAGATAGATAGATAGATAGATACATACATACATACATACATACATACATACATACATACATAAACTTTGGCTCAAAGCTGCCTACACACATCTTGCTAAAATGTTTCTCTGTATGATGTAACCTGTAAGTTAATAAGAAAGCAAATTATAACTAACTCTGAGCAAGTTGCCAGGTCCTAGCCAAATACAGTCAGCCAACTATTCAAACCATGTTCACATAAAATAAATGTAAGGTATAATTAACAAGGCTATCTCAATAACTTCTAATTTTGCACATCATCTTTTTGTCTCTGGATATGAATAGCACCTCTTACTCATGTCGTGGTTTGGCGTAACATGAATCTTTTTTATTTTGTTCTGCTTTAGACTGCCAACCAATAAAGCCAATGAAGATTTACAAAACTAGATTGGTCTTTGATATATATTTGAGGATTATTGTCCCCAAACCATGCATCAAGCTGTGTTGTCAGTTTTCTCTTTTGTAGGTAAGTCAAGAAAAAAGCATGGATTAATCATAAATACTCTAGGACAGAAAAGACAGCACAGAAAGCAGAAGTTCTTATAACAGAAAGCAAAAAGGACCTGTGCAGATGCCAGGCCACCAATCAATCGGATATGAAGGCAAAACTTCTACGAAACTAACTCACCATTACTAGCAATGATGTCATTTGTAAAGAGACCTGCCAGGACTTTGTTGGAGGACTTCTGAAGTAGAGCCACCACTGTTTCATTAAGAAGCTCTTTGTTCTTTCCAATCCAACCACTGATATTGTAAGGGACCTTTGGAAAGGCATGGGTTTCAGGTAATAAAATAAGAAGAAAAGGTATACATTAATATGGAAAATTGTACATTGCTTTAAAAAAATCCACAAATTGTATTCTTTTGTATTAATTTATTAACAATATTGAGGAATATTCCAGAAGGCTGTCATGCATCCCAATTAGAATTTTTTAATTTTTATATTTTCAAAGGAGAAAAAAAATAAAAAATTTCACAGGTAAGAAAGAAATGGGTGAGAAGAACATAACGAAAAGGACAGAAAAAGGGACCAAGGAAGGATGGGTTGACCTTTATCTCCATTAGAAATATTTTATATTAGCAACTTTTATAGGCAGCACTAAAAAATAGACTCTATTCTTTCTGATATATAGTGAGTACTCAGACAAAGCTAGCAAATACGGCGGTATTTTACATGTTGTTATAACTATCTTTCATGATATCAAGAAGAAAAATCTCTGGGAACACTTGGGAGATCATTTTAGGTTGATGTATATTGTCATCATTCATTGGTGATATATCTGCTCTCTTACAATCACTGGCTATAAGAAGGAAAAACGGCATATATCACTGGAGAGGCAAGAGATATCTTTAAAATTTGTTTTTTTGCAAAAATTTAGAGACCATTACCCTATCTCTTTTTTAAAAGATAATTTCTGCAATCACTAGCACAATGTCAAGTTAAAAGAAAGACAAACAAGCAAAGATACCCCATGACTTTAATGGTCTCTAGGCCTTCCTACAGTTAATGTTTTGAGACCAGATGACAAAGTTTACAATGAGATTTCTGACCTTTGTGTAAAAGCTATCTTAGTATGAACATCCCATTTCCTGAGCACTAAAAGTGACACCACCTCTTTTCTGGCACTGAGATGTTCTTGTTCATCTTATAATTTAATCTAAACAATACTAAAATAATATTAGCTGAGGATTTTAGACAAGTTCATTTGAGGTAGAAACCAGTAAATGTGGGCCTGGGATGTAGGACTAACTTACCACCCCTGCATAATGAGCAAGTTCAAAGTGCACTTCGAAGTTCTCAGGAGACGTGGGTTTCTGGAAGTGAACTGACTTTCCAAAATGGTGGTCAAAGAGTTTGGTTTTGAAAGTCTTGTCAGTAGCTTTAGGAAGCATACATTCCTCTTCAAGAATGGAAAGGATACCCATGGGCTATGGGAGAGGGATAAGAGTGAGTTCTAAAAACCATCAAAAAAGAGTGTTTCTGGTAGTATGTCAATATAAATAGCTCACAAAGAACTCAGTTGTCAAGAACAAGCCAATCACACCACATGTCCTGTAAATATGTATTACCAGAAGTGTCATGCTGACACAAGCAGGGGCAATGGTGAGCTTCACACTGTAATAACATTTATGTGGGACGTAGATAATAGGCAAAATGAAAAAAAAAACTATGAAAAAGTTAACTTAGTTCCATGTATGCGCTCTGAAGAAATTTTGCAAAATAGAAAGACTGAAAACAAAAGAGGGTGGAAGTGATGTTACCTCTGCCCTGGATAAGAACAACCCAGAAACATCTGGTTAACGTATTCTGGCAGAAAAGAGGAAAAAGGAAGATGATAGAGATTCAAGCACATAATTGCATGTATGAAATTTTATCAGAACCAAGTGTGACCCCAGCAAAGCCAGCTAGGACACATAGTACAAGGAAAAAGTCAGAAAGTTAAATGCAGCTGGACCCCAAAGAACTTAGGGGTTGTGGTAAGGCAACTGGATTTTGAATGTAATGCAAAGCCTTTGGGGGGACATGTAACATGAAGTGATGTGAGTTGATTTGTGTTTGAAGGAAAAGATGGTTTAGGGCAGGAATCAATCAAGCAGGTTGGAGAGTTATGAGCTAATAGTGGTCTTTACATTTTAAAGGGATTTAGGAATGTACAAGGAGATGGGAGAGAAAATGATATTACTCCTTGAAGCAAATTTTCTCTAAATGGTCATAGTTTTTGCACGTGTTTGCTACCTGCTTACTCACTGTGGCATCTGCAAACAAAAGAAGTGGCAGGCTGGGTTTGCCCATAGCATCATTGTTTGCTGTCCCCTAGTCTGCATTAAAACAGTGTCAGAGTTTGTGGGGAATCATTGGAATTGTGATGGAGTTGAAAGTAGAACTATGTTGCAACTTTTGAATGAAGAGAATTATGGGTGTAGGACAAGTTTTCAGCCTGAGCAACTCTAATAGATCCTTCCCCTAAACAATATGCCCAGAGAAACACACACAGGGAAAACACATTTGACAAACAAGGAAAACTCGAGGATGCTGATATTTTTGTATATATTATATTAATATTATTTACCTATTCACTATCTAAATAACTTTGAAGTGCTTTCCATGATCTCCTCATTATTTCAGATGATTAGAAATATGGCAGTGTGATTTAGATATTGGCTCTAGTCCTGAAGTATGTAGCCAAAAAGACATGTAATCCATTACAAAATAGCCCAGAGAAATGGGCGCAATATGAGTCCATAACCACTAAGATAGAACAAGATTATTTGTTGCAAGAGCACAGGTCTTTGATTCTCTCCAGCCCTTTATACTCTTGAGTCTGGAGGAGACCCTGAGGATCTGATCTAACTTTCCTAATAGACCCTTGAATTCCCATCAGAACTGCTTTCTAAGGGCAAGAGCGGATACTTGAATTTTTTAGGCAGAGAAATCATACCAGGGTCAAGGTTCTAGATATATAATATATTAAAACAAGCTTTATTTATACTTAAATTCCTTCTTCTAAATATTTCGCTGGAACCACAGGACTGAGTTTCATTCTTATCCCACATAATGATTCATCAGATATTTGAAAATAAAAATTTTAATTATTTGTCACTCTAATATACATATATTAGAGTTTTCTCTAACATTATATATATATATATATATATATATAATGTTTTCTATACTTTAGCTTGAAAAATTATTAGTATCGTGTACTTGTACTGTGTGACAGGGAAATAGACATACACATGCCCCAGTATGTGTGTGTATTGTGTGTAGACTGTAGGACAACTCTGTAGAGTGGATTCTTTCATTGTACCTTTATGTGGGTTCCGTAGTTCCACAGATCAGAATGGATAGCCAGGCCTCTGTGACAAGCATTTTTACCCACTAAGCCATCTAGCAGATCCCAGGTTTTCTATCCTTCAAATTTTTTTCTTATGGACCTACAGCGTACATTTTATAGACACTACATTAGACATTCCAAAAGTAATTTTTGGCTCCTTCATGTATCCCAAGACTCGAAAAGCAGTGAAGAAAGAAGTGTCATCACAAGGCATCTGATGTAAAATAAATGCCCATCTTGTACGTAAAACACTTGGCTTTGTGAGTTCTTGGCAATGTGAAAAATAAGAACGATGAAGAAAAGCAGGAGAGGAGAAAAGAAAAGTAGAATGCCACAACTTAAATAGCTGATGAACTCATGCACACATGCAATCTCTTGGAAGCCTGGAAGAACAAACTCCATCTCATACTGCATAGTTTCCTATATAACAACAGCCAAGGGTGGAATGACTCATTTAAAAAACAGAAGCATCTACTCAGATGAAGCCTGTTAACAAGAGGGCCATGGCAAAGCCTCATAAGAACAGGCATTACTCGTAGTATCCACACCTGAAGAGGCCATGGGAAAGCCTCATAAGAACAGGCATTACTCATTGTATCCACACCTGAAGAGGCCCTGGTCTTTAGTCCCAGGCCCCAGGTCCCTGGTCCTCAGTGAAGTCAATACTGACTTTGCGAGCACAAGTTTGATATAAACCAACTAGATTTACACCTTGAAATGTAATGGTTTTGCAGCACCGAAGAAAAGGGCAAACCGCTGTCTTCAAGGTCTTCTTTATTTCTTAATTGCTCTAGAGGTGTAAACTTCTAATGAATAAAGAGCTCTCCAACAAATTAACTTCCAAATGGGTTGGAAAGGAGTAATTATTTGCTATCTCATAGCATCTTCACTACCGTCTTAGGGTTTTTTTTTTCCTATTACTGTAATGAAATCTCCTAAGATCACAGGGGTTCCAGGTTCCCATCCATCACGGTAGAGATGTTCCAGCAGCATGAGCTCAAGTCAGCGTTTGACATTATTCACAAAGTCAGGAAGGGGAGAGTGTTGAGTACATGCTAGGCACCACTAGGCTTGTATTGCCCATTTCATTCAACCAGGATTCCCTGCTCAGGGGATGGCCCCACCCGTAATTAAGATGATTCTTTCCGTATTGACCTAATCAAGAGAATCCATCATAGATGTTCTCAGAGGTAAATGTTAATCTAGATAATCCCTCACAGACATGCTCTGAGACATCAAGTTGGCAATAAATTATAATACTATATTTCACAGTAGATGGTTTGAATGTTTCTATGACTCAGAATGCTTGTACTACGGTTTCTCTCTCTCTCTGTCTCTCTCTCTTTCTCTCTCTCTCTCTCTTTTTAAAAATCTTTTACAATCATTTTCTTATTATCAGCATTTCTGCTGCTTCTGGCTCAAGACCTCTTGATTTCTCAGGTGTCCTCCCACCATTCTTATCTTATAGCAGATTAAATATCAACGGCCCTCATTTCTTTATTGCAAGGCTCAGAAACCATCTTACTTCCATCGCTTAAAGTAAGAAATAAATTCATTAAAAGCCCTTCTCCATCTGTCCTTCCTTTTCCCCTAGGTATTTCTTTTTGAATAGTAGAGGCTCCAAATAGGGACATGACATTTCCAAGGAGAACTTTCCTAACTCCATGTGTTTGTGCTTGCCTGTTCTCACATCGTCTCAATATTTATCTATCTTAACTTGCAGAAATAACATCCTTTCCTGAAGACCTAACCTAAATATTACCCCTTTCTTGTCAGGACTTTATAGCTCCCTACATGTACAGGCAACCTCCAATTTTCTGGTCACTCTGGACCTTTCTTTTTCTGTGGCTTTTAATATAGTTATTTTACATTTAGCAATTTTAAAAGATATTTTACACTTATTAGTTAGGTTATTTGTACATCACTGTGTGATAATTTAGATCTGACACAGTTGTTTTCCTTGACATCTGGAGAAAACCAAGGGCTTAGGTACCCCAATTCATAAGTTCCTCTCCCACTGTACACCCTGGATTAGGTCCACTAGCAAATGACCCCTCCCATATGAGATGTACCAGGTACAGTGCCTGAGTGTCTATTCCTTCTTAGCAGTATAATTAGACATGACCATCCCATCCTCCTGCAGAAATTGAATGTCACCCTATTGCCTCAGAACCTGCCTTCTCTAGCCCCTAATTACTCATTCTGTTCTGGCAGCAGCCTTGATCTGACCTCAGCTGTATGGGGTGTCAAATTCCTAAAAATATGAGCAAAATATGAACACCATGAAAAATATGTTACTCTGAACTACTCTTCTCAATGTTAGAAGCCACATGTTCATCCATCCACATAACCTATGGAGATTCATGCCTCAGTAACAGGGTGAAGATACAAGTACTTGAATAATATTTATCTGTGTAGTGGGAAAAAGTCTTGGTTTTAAGACATCTTTTCAATTATAAGAGAAATGTCTTAAGTAGAAAGATGATGCCTTCCAGGGCTGTACTCCTTATTACTCTTGGTTTGAAGCTTCAAGAAATTTCCAGTGAGCAATTAATTAATGGGTGAACATTGAACATATGCTTCAATAGGGAAATGTTTGAATCCTGGAACCTAGGCTGCTTGGTTGTGAATAGTCAGATGAACTGTAAAAAAAAAAAGTATGAAGCTATACATTAAAAAAAAATCTGCAGATAAACAAGATATAACCAGATGCAAATTATTTCATATTAAATAGCAAAATTAGCATAACCAGAGAACACTCCTTCGGAGACTGCAATATCAATTTAATGCTAGGCTGTTATCGGGATTTAAAATATTTTGGAAAATGTTTGGAATATTTGCTGCCTAATGATATGGAAAGTCATTGTCTGACAGTATCTCACTATTTAGAAGCAATCAAAGCTTATTCCAAAAAAAGAAGTTAATCCATCCCTAGCTATGGACCTATTGAGATTGTTAGTAGCTGGAAGAGAGAGAAAGAGTTTTCTGTAAGAGTATAGCCACTGGCAGGCCAAAGATGTTCCAGCAGAAGGACACATGTTCAGGAATAGTTTGGGAACACATACTGCTTTTGAAGGATTAAAAAAGCAAAAGACAAATTTTAAAAGTTGGGTGAATAGGGAGGAACAATGGATCTGGGAGAGTTAGGTGAGGGATGAGTGTGATTGAAACACATCCTACAGGACTTTCAAGGGACTAATGAAAAGGTAAATAGGCAAATGCAAGAGAAAATGTTAATTTAGACCAAGTGAGGCATGTAAGGCTAATAATGTAATCCACTGTGTAACACACTCAGCATTTATTATGATGGTAAAAGCCGAAGTGAATCTTCTCTTGAAGCCAATATAATTCTAAAACCTTATCCTAATCTCATGGGAGAATATTAGAACCTTTAAAGACATACTGAAAGAGTAACAAGCTCTCAAGCACAAAACTTTGGATATTTGTCAAGAAATAAGAGGGATAATCTCTTTAACGAAGCCTTATACATAGCCATAAGTATGTATTTGTATGATAATACTTTAGGAAGTAAATTAAGTTCTGAACCACAATATTTCAGTAATAAAACAAGTGTGAGTTAATCCTATAATTGGTTTGTTCACAGCATTCACATGGAAGGAGGTCACTGTAAGCTTGAAGAAATAAATTAATGGCTAAGCTTGCTCTTTAAAATACATGATAAAGTCAGTATGAGACAAATATTTTTGTAAACATAAAAACATGCAACTTTTATGTTTGAAAATTTTATTTTCAAGTCCAGCTAATTGGTTGACCACTAACGCAAAACACAAACAACTCATATTTTAAAAGGTTGAAAACTAAAATTTTAAAAGATACCTTGATGCACTTTAAAATAACTGTAATATCATCTAATTATTTAACAAACCAATATTGAGCAACACCCTCTGGACATGATGGTTGTTTTGGGTTGTGGTGGCAAACCTAATGCCTGGAAACCTTCTAGGAAGGGGAGTCTAGACAACAGTCACAAGGAAATAAGGAAATATTCATGCTGTGCAGGGAGCTGACATGGACCTCATCATAGATACAAGGAACTACAGTTCTGAGGTGGCCATAGACCCAGCTGATAACAAAGCTAGACTCCCAATGGCAAGGATAAAGAATTAATTTGTCTGACTCCACGTTGTATTTCATGATCCTTACTGCACTGACCTCATTATCTCAAGTTCATAAAGGACAAACTGAAGAAGGTAGAGATGGAGGACCATGGTTTGCCTGTCTCTGAAAGCATAGGGAAACGAATTGGGGCAGAAAAAATGAAAATTCTTCTTCCTGTAAATATGCAGCATATGTATAACACAACATATTTTGTATATATTGAAGTACTGTAGTTACTTTGAATTTAAAATTTCCCATAAGTCATTCTATATTAAGCACTAAGTTTTACCATTATATAAACAATTTTCTCTCCAAATCGATATACTGGATCTTTTCAAAATTTTGTATTTTTCAAGAGAGTTCTTGCTATTAATCTCACCCGAGTTCTTTGAAATAGTTGAAGACTTATCTTTGCTTTCTATCACCTGGTCAATATTTTTTTCACATTTTATCAAACCAGTGGGAAATCAACAGGAAATTACATAGATATTGCTAGAATATAACTTGGAGGACTCAGGGCTGAATAAATGAGGCAATAACCTCAGGTCAAATGAAAGTCAATGACATTGACCTACCATGGTCTGAACAATCTCTACATCCCTCCTTTCTATTTGAAAACAGTCTTATTATCAGCAGTGTCAGCAGGCTACAGAAGTGACAGTTGCTAAAAATTAAGTCTTTCTTTCTCTTTGCCCATATGAAGCTCCATTTTATCTCTAGTCAGCAAACCAACACACACGTGAGTATATACACACAAATACACTAACACATATATACACACACCAACACACACATACAAACACACACACACAATTCACCACAGTATAGTTAGTTTATTACTATTATTTTAACAAGTTTATAGTGAAATAGGGAATCCATTTTTTTATTCAACCTTCCCTCTCCACTGGGAAGTCAATGACCAAAGTAAAACAATGTGATGTTTCTTCCTTTTAAGAATAATAGGATTTGTTTTCATCTAAAACTTTAAATTATCTGTACAGAACAGTGTATTTATTAATTTCCACATCCTTCCTAACAGGGTTGGTGACAAAGGTTAGAGTATGTGAAGAACTTCAGGCAAAATCTTTGGCCTGCTTAGACTTCTCTCCAAATAGTACTGCAATTCCTGATAAAACCAAGAATAGGCACAGAGTTACTACTATGTGACAATGCTTGTTCTTGTGGACAAAGAAGCAGAAAAGAGAACATGAACCCTTCTACCAAACCCCATAGCATAGAGCAGAGATGGGGGCCTCACACAATTCAGAAACCATATATTACAACTAGTTTAACAAGCCATGAAACACTGTGATAAATTACTTAAACTAACTGGTACTGGTCCAATTAAATTAACAAATAATATTCTGCTTGGTATGAACTTTAAGAATTTAGATCAGTTGTTTACTTGCATGGTAATTTGTCAAATTTCCTTAAGCTTCCCCTGATATGGGTATACTCATTGTTAATAAGGCAGGTGCTGCAGAGTTTACATTTTAAGCTCTGTCTTTCTCATGAGAAAAACCAAGCTTGGCCATTTAATTTTAAACAAGCCCCCTTGCATTTTAACAGTGGAGATCATGCATAAGCTACAAGTGTAGAGACAGACTGTGTTGCACATGATGGATTATGGCAGCATAAAGGAAAGTTTAGCTGCAATGTCATAGGTCTTGAACACAAAAGCCACCAGGAGAAAATGGAAGGAGCCTTCCAGACCCATTCCCCATCCTCTGACAGAGGTGCTTTCCTGGGATGGATCAACATGATAAGCTGTGATAGTTTGTAAATAAAGATGGACAAGGAGGACTAATACATGTATACTGTACCTTCTCAATGAGATCTATGCAGGCTTGCAAATCCAGACCATAATCAATGGACACCCAGTCAAGGCCTTCTTTCCTGTATTCTTCTTGCTCCAGAATAAAGAGTTGCTGATTGAAAAACTGTTGTAACTTTTCATTGGTAAAATTGATGCAGAGTTGCTCAAGACTATTGTACTATAAATAGGTAGGAAGGAGAGTTAAAATTGCCACTTGCAAGAATACATGCTAATGAGAATTAAAAAATCATAGTTGCCATCACATGATGCTAAGAATACTTAACCATTAAAAGTGTTCACTTAAATTCCTGTCTCCTTCAAATATATCTGCAGACTAATGACTATCGCAGTAAAATAATGTTCAATTGATTATTATTAAAAATTCACAAGACCTCTATCTACTTTGACTTAAATACGGATTAAGAAATTAGATAGTTAACACTAAGTATAATAATAATAAATGTTACTAATTATAATTATTCTTTAATCAAAATAGCCCTTAGAATTTAGGTATACTGATTCTTTCTACTTATTAATTTGCTTTTCTTTTTTAACTATATTCTAATTGAAATATAATTATATCAGTTTCCCTGTCTTTTTCCTCCCTACAACTCTTCCCATGCGTTCCCACTTTCAAGTTGATAGCCTCTTTCTCTCTAATTATTCTTGTTAAATACATACATATGTGTGTATATGTATTATTACAACCTGCTGAATCTGCTTTTGTTGCTTTTGTGAATATAGTTTTATGGCTAACCAACCATTCTGTATGGACAACCTATAACAAGCTCATCCCTGGGAGAAACTAATTCTCCTTCTTTGAGCAGTCATTAGTTGTCTATAGTTATTGTCTAGGAATGAGACCCTGTAAGATATTCAAGATATTCCTCTTTCCACATTTGCATGACCATTGATATTAAGTATAATTATTCTTAGCATGCTTTGAACATGTTTTCCCATGATTACATTTCACAACTCAAATTTTCTAATCTCCTTGAAATATTCATTGATTTTACTCTTACCAGGTATACTTACATCAAGTGTTTCAAAACCAGTGATGTCAAGAACACCAATGAAGAAATGGCTTGTCAGCTTGGTATCCAGGGCCTGGTTCATGCGTGCCACTAGCCACTTAAACATCCTCTCATATATTGACTTAGACAGTGCACCAACTGCATAGGTTACCTGGAAATCATATTTAAACTTTTTTCTTCAAAAATTACAAAAAATAAATCTTTGAAAAGAGGGTGTGGAGAGATGGCTCAGTAGTTTAAGATGGCTTGCTACTCTTCCAGCACCCAGGCAGATCACAACTGCTTGGAACTCCAGTTCCAGGGATCCAATTCCCTTTTCTAGTCTCACATGCTCACACCCACATACAGACTCAAACACATAAATAATAAAAGTCAATGTTTAGCATGCTCCTGCAACAATGTTTGATTTAATCTGGGGTATCATCTATCTGTAAACATCTTCTAGTCAAACTAGTGTATGTTTATTAATTTTCTATGGTCTTAGAATTCTGGTGAATACAAGGAGAAAATGGAAGAAGATAAGCAAGAATGGGTTGGGTCATGGAGAAGATCAGAAAAAAAGTTAACACTGGGGCTAGTGAGATGGCTCAGCGGGTAAGAGCACCGACTGCTGTTCCAAAGGTCCTGAGTTCAAATCACAGCAACCACATGGTGGCTGCCAACCACCGATAATGAGATCTGATGCTCTCTTCTGGTGTGTCTGAAGAGAGCTACATTGTACTTATGTATAATAATAAATTTAAAAAAAATAAATCTTAAAAAAAAAAGAGTTAACACTGTGCCTCCTTATCAAATGTGTAGATGGGAGAAATGATGTTCTTATTAACAATAAACTAAATATCACAAGGTATGTTTTGATGGTATACTCCAGAACCTGGTTCTGAACGTTGTGGTCTTAAGACCTTCTATCAGCATCAGCATTATCTGAAGCAAATATTTAGGAAAAAAAAAAAAAAGATATCAGGACCAGGTCCCACCCCAAATGTACTGAACCTGAAGAGTAATACTATTCCCACATTCACTCCAGCCAGTTGCTAGAAAATCCTTTTATGTCATTTAATGAGGACTTGTCTGCCCTTAGTACCTGATGGTGTATCTTATGCCTAATGTCATGTACAAATTTGTAACCGGCCCCTTAGCAAGACGTCTTGTTAGTTGAGTTCAACCATGGTCACTTTTCCATGATGTCTTCTCTTAGAAATGTTGTTTTCATTCACCCTCTTTTCTCATTCTTGACCTATAAATTCCTACTTGCCATGGCTGCATGAGGACTTGAGTCCAAAGTCACCTTCCTGTTGCAACATCTTTATTACAATAGTCCTGAATAAAGTCTCCCTCACAATCTAATAAATATTAGGATATTTCTTTCTGTTAATGAACTGTGTCCAATAAAGTTTCTCAAGTGTTAATATTTAATATTACAAATCTATAATCCCTAGAACATGCTTGGTGCTGCTGGCTGATAAAATGAATGACTATTAACAACTCACCTACCTTCTCAGCAGTTCCATCCCAATAGTGTTCTTGGAGACTCTAATTTTGACTTCCAACTCTTTATTACTTTCATTCTCAGTGTGTTCCTCACCTTTGTAGATCTAGAATGACCTCAGGGAAAAATCATCCTGGCACAGATTTTCCTGTCATGGTGAGGCTAAGAAAATTCTCTTTTACTGACCCCAAAACAATGAGGTAGTTTGTTTTTTAATTTTGAAAAATATTTTCTAATTTCATCCATTTGACTGCAAAACTCAGGATGTCCTTGATCTTAATAGCTTTCTTAACTAGTTCTATTAGAGTAAAACCTGAATTGCAAATTAATCGCCTGTAGTACATTATTTTAAGAGGTGGTTATTTAATTATAATCTTCATACAGGCTCATTAGTTATATAAGAAGAAAGACCATAATCTATAGTCACTGCATATCACTGCATATCACATAACATGGTGGATGTCTAAGAAACAATGACAATGACAAACATGTCTAATCCTAACACTAGGAAGTAGCTCAAATACTTCTGATCATATGACTCAACTTCCACCCAAGTTAATTATTTCAACATTTATAGAGCACCTGCTGGTTTACAGCGCACTATGCTAAATGCTGGTTGTAATCCATGGCCTTAAAGATCACCAAGGTTACTTTAAATGTTCCCGCAAATAAAATATCATAAAATATTCCTGATTCACTTACTGCTTAGTGGCATAAGACTAGAAACAGATAAGCATTTTTCTCTGTGTGTCTCTTTGTGTCTGTGTGTCTCAGTCTGTCTAGTCTATCTGTGTCTGTCTGTCTGTATCTTTCTCTCTCTCTCTCTCTCTCTCTCTCTCTCTCTCTCTCTCTCTCTGTGTGTGTGTGTGTGTGTGTGTGTGTGTGTGTGTGTGTGTTGTCATTGACAATCAAATCGATGATAAGTATTTTACTCCTGAGGTACATCTCCAGATGCATGTTAAACAGTTTAAAAAAACTATCATTTTCACTATTAGACTCAAGTTTAAAGAAGGAATTGGTAGTGTAAGGTAGATGAAACATTTTCCTTACCCCTTATAAACTCTGCCCCTGTTCTAATTTCTCAATGAGGCCGAAGGTAATTCCATGATGTTCAAGCCTGTTATGGCCTTCACATATTCAGTCTATCAGCTATATGTACTGGATTTTTGTTATTGTTTTTGGTTTTTGCCTCTTTGGCATTGGGGGGAAATGGGAATTGAGACACTTTTATATGGCCCTGGGTAGCTTCAAACTAATTCATCCAAAGATGATCTTGAATCCTGATTCCCAAGCCCCTGCCACCTGAGTGCCTCCTAAGTGTCACCAATGTCTCATACTAGGGTGTCTCGGGGTGTGCATGGGTGTGCATGTGTTTGAGTATGTGTAAATGTATGTGTGTGACTGTATAGGTGTGTGTATGTACATGTGAGAGTGCATATGTGTGTGTGCATGCATGTGTGTGTATGTGTGTATATATATATGTGTGTGTATGTATATATGAACATATATAGGAGTGTTGTTAGTGAGAGAGACAAGGTTATGACTTCACTGTACCATTTCCTCTTTCTAAAAAACCACATTTACCACTTCTCCCATAATGAGGAGAAACTCTGACAAATCCTCATCTTTGGACATGAATGCAAGTACTAACACCACTGCCCCAAGTTGGTGTTGAACTTCCCTTCACAAATGACTTTTTCTCCTTGTCCACAACTTCACAGGCTGTGAGTCCAAAGTAATATAAGAATGCAATGCAAGAATTTCTTACAATAGTTACTGGACTTGGTCTGGATAAGAGAATAAAATTGTGTTACCACTGAGATTTTGGTGTGTATATATTACTGCAGTAGAGCCTGTACCACACTGACTGATATATACATATATCACATATATGTATATATATGTATATAAATATATATGTATATATGTGTATATATGTATATGTATATGTATGTATATATGTATATATATGTATGTAGATAGAGAGATATTCAACATAGTCCCTTACCGCTGTAATATCTTTCCTAAGGACATTTGAGTACTTACCACAGTAGCCCTCTTCACTGCATTCACAGAAACTGCTGTTGGTAACATTGTCAATTGTTGAAAATATGTGAATATGATATGTGTAAAATAATTGCATGGTCACACAATCACAATGCCCTCAAATATTACCTTACCTGTTGTAGGCTTTGACTTCTGGTAACATATTCATTACAAACTTTGATTCTAGGATATATCAGGCCTTTTAATAACTCAGAAGTGTTAATGCCCATGAGGAAAGCAGCTTTGTCAGCATCTGGTTACAAAAGAAAGGAAAGATGTCAATAAGAGAGAGAAGAAAAGAGTAGCAAGGAGGCCAAGAGTAAGAGAAGGTAGAAAACACTGTTGAAATCATTCCATCATAGTCAATACACTGATCAGAAGGCAGATCAACATAAAAATATAAATTGCAGCTTTGAAATAGTTGAATGCTAAATGAAAGAATCTACTTCTTGCAGATACATATCAACCCACATTGAAACACCACTTAAAGGTCCCTCAGAATGGCTCTTGTTAAAAGGCATTGGTGAAGTTGTATGTATGGCATGGCAGAAAACAGTCTGACACTTTCTTAGAGGTTAAACAGAGTCACTGTAGGACCCAGCAATTTCTCTCTTGTGTATGTATCTAGGAGAAATGATGACATTATAAAAATTGTACATAGCATATCTAGTAATATTATTATAGTGGTCAATATATAGAAAACACACATCAATTGATGCAAAAAAACCAATATATGATATGTTTATATACTAGAAATGACATGGAAAAGAAATAAAGGTTGACATAGTCTCCAACATGGCTCCATTCAGAAGGACTTAAGAAAGGTGATTGGGAGTTGTAGGAACTTCATGAAACTACCATAGAAAATGGTGAAATTGTTTTTATAAATATTACAAATACTATGTGCATAGATTTTTTATAAAGATCAGATGGACTTTATTTCTTCCTTTTGTTGAAGAGCTTTAAGAATTTAATACAAGTGAAATTGGTGTGCGTTACTGCTGTATTTTTCTCTTTTGCTCTTTACTATTCTCTGTCCACACACATTCAAAAAGCAGAATGCAGAAGTGACGTATAATGTGAACATTTGAGATAACTCCAAGGTGCATCTTGGAATATTCAGTGCTCTCTGAAGTGATTAAGAAGTGACCCTAGGGAAAAAAAAAGAAGTAACCCTAGAATAATGGATGTTATTTTGTCTTTAACATTTAAGGTAAGATGGCATACTGAGAAATTGAATTAACTTTGTGAATAAAACTTGATTTAGGGACACTTGGAACTTGATTTCTTAACACTTAAGAAAATATGCACAAATTGTATTTTTATATAGAAAGTATTTTTTAGTCCTAATACAGGTACAAATAGGGAAGATGAAGACACCTGGCAAGACCTAGAAAATGTGTCACCAGAGTGGATAGATTAATTATTTGGCTTACTAGTAAATATGTCTGGCTTCTGTAATAAGAACAACTCTTCAAACATATGAATATGCCATAATAAAACCTAGAATCTTATACAATGAATATATGCTAATAAATAAAGATGTTTCAAACAAAACCAAAGTAGTCTTTTTCTTACTAGCCTTACTGGTACACAGCTGTAGTCTCAGGTACTTGGAAGGCTCAAACAGGGGGACACTTGAGCCATGAGATTTAACCAGCTATATGATGTTAGCTCAATCTCAGAAACTAATAACTGAGCAACAATAATAATGCTTTTGTCTCAAAGTATGAAAAAAGCAACAAAGCAAAATAAAAGCCTATGTGCTACAACATATGAAGATTACAGATCTTCATATCATTTTCCCCATTTCATCCACATATGTGTTCAAAGCTGTGATTTCTCAAGGGACCACATAATCAAATCCATCCATATCTTCATATACTTTATTCTTTCATTCTGTTGTATTTTCACTGAATTATCACTTGATATACATTTGCTTTACCTGTATCTCTCAGAGCTAGGATGATATCTTGTTCACACATGTATTCTCAAGAACAAAAATATTCCTGATACCCAGTTAAATGATAAAAGGACACCCAACACAGTCACACAAACTGAGAAAGTGGCCTTAACAAACATTAATTTCAACACACACACACACACAAAATGATGCTCAATACCACTAATCAGGAGGAAAATTCAAATCAAAATCATAATGAGACATTACTATATTTCTATCAGAACAGTTATTATAAAATCAAAAGAGAGACAAGTGCTGGCACAGATTTGAATGGGAGCCTTTGTGTATTGTGTGTGGCACTATCAGATGAAGCCACGGAGGAAACAATGTGGCTGCTCCTCAAAAGCACAGCACGGTGTTAGCATTTAATCCAGAAATTCCACTTACAGATAGATACACAAAAGAAATAAATGGAGTGAAACTGATACTCTTATTTATCCTAACACTCCACCAGAACAGGCAAATAGTGGAAGCAACCCAGCTCTGCACCAGCTGACAAGTGGATAAGGAAAACAACGTGGAAGCAACCCAGCTCTGCATCAGCTGACAAGTGGATAAGGAAAGCAATATAAATACATACAACCGAATGTTAATTAAAGTTTAAAAGAAATGAAATCCTTATACATATGACAATACATATCAGCCTTGAAGATAGGGTGCTTAGGGAACTAAATCCAGATACAAACATATAAATATTATGTGATTCCACTTGCATAAAGTACCTAGACTAGTCAAACTCATAGAGATAGAAATTACAACTATGGTTTTCAGTGGCTGAAAATAAAGGGAAAAAAAAAAAGTTTAACATGATTCAACTTTCAATGAGACAGAAAATAATAAAGTGAATATAGTTAATTTCAGAGAGATACACAGATATGATGAGCATGATCAATTTTGTTATGGAAATATTATCAAAAAACAATTAAACCTTAAAACTAAATGTACTCTTCTGTGAAAGTTTTAGATGAATATAGCTTCTCTTTCATGTGGAATTTTAAAATTCAATGTAATTATTGAAACCCTGTACTTTCTTTTTTATAATTGTTATATTTTGCTTTTATGTCAATCTAGAGAGATAACTGATTGTAATATGTCTCATATGCTTTCTAGTCAATTAAGTACGTAGTTTTTCATGGTGTTTTTATTTACTGTCTGAAGTTTTCAGACATGTATATATTTTAATCTTATCCATCTCCCTCCAAATCCATTGAAACCCAACAACCCCTTTTAATTATTACTATTATTATTATCATTATCATTATTATTATTAAAATACACTCCCTGGGCCCATTTACTACTGACTTGGTCCCCATATCCCTGAAGAATGAGCCTCCCTAATCAACTGTAAACTGCCAATGGCCCGCACTAAGGGTAGGTTACTCAAGAGCCCCTTTCTCATTCATGCTGGAATTCTGATTTTCTCTTTTAATGGGAAGCAGGGGGAGTATTTGAAGCATTGTAGTTTTGATAGGATGGATCCAGCTTGCCTTTGGAATTTCAAGGGTCTTTGGCCAGAATACCCCACCACCACCCCTTATACCAGTCAATAAATTTTATGAAAAGTTGCTCCATCCTTTTTCTTAATAGTCCAGGACCTAAAAGTATATTCCACAGATGCTCAAAAAACTCTACTGACATTACCAGTAATGAGTGAAGAAAGGCTTCTTGTGCTGTGAGAGGAAGATAGTATAGAATAATGACTGAGATAACACTTTTTAGCAACCGTAATAGAGGGCTGGGTGTAGATGGTTTGCCTAATAGGGATGAAATCCTAAATTCAACCCCAGCAGCACCACATGAAAAAAATCAAATAAGTAACAATTAAGGAAAATAGTATTAGCCGGGCGGTGGTGGGGCATGCCTTTAATCCCAGCACCTGGGAGGCAGAGGCAGGTAGATTTCTGAGTTCCAGACCAACCTGGTCTACAGAGTGAGTTCCAGGACAGCCAGGGCTACACGGAGAAACCCTGTCTCAAAAAATAAAAAAATAAAAAAATAAAAAAAAAGGAAAAAGAAAAAAATAGTATTGATTATTTTCAAAATTCTCTAAAACAAACAAATAAAAAAGAGATTAAGAGAGTGCAAATAAAATAAGGTGAGCTTGAAGACAAAATTTGAACAGAATTGTGAGCTGTGTGTTTGTAAAGTCTTACTTTCTGTGCTGTCAGCCTCCAGCTGCTCTTCTCTGGGATTCTGCCTAAACTTCAGGTTTCCAAAGTGCATGATGGCTCCAACAAGCTTATAGCACCCAAACTTCTCATCAGGAAGAAATCCCAAGATGTCTATGGCTTTCTGTGAGAAGAGAAACAGATGGCTGGCTGTGCTTCCCTTTGCCTGATGGCTCCAGTAGGCACCTCACCCTGCCATGTGTCACACAACCCTGCACTAGACTGTGGGCTGCAGGGATGAGAGGCAGAACACCACAAGCCCAGAGACAGCTGGGCTCAAAGCAATGCAAATAGGCTTTGTGGGCACTTGGCCACCAGGAGTATGCTCAGTTCTTTAGAAGGGAATTAGGAAGGCTTAAGACTTGGCTTATTCAGTGTCCAGTAGCTCCAGCAGTTTCCTTCAATACCCTATTCCTCTCTTCTCTTTTCCAGCAACAGGTCACTGAGTGGCTACAGGAGGTTCTTTATTTTCATGGTTATAGAAGCTATCACTGAATCTGCTGGGTGGCTTGTCTCACATGGTCAACTGCTTTTATTCCAGAGCCTGCTCATTTTAGAAATTGGTGAAAGGTGTTAAGAAAAGCACATTATCTTGTGATGGCTAAGAGCAACTCCATTTTGTGCTAAGCAGCCATTTCAGTAACTCTTTGTCTCTGACCTAATTTCCTAAAATGATTAACTTGGCAGCCCTGACTCCTCACCCTCTCCCCAGAAGGTTTGTTTGACTTCTGTGGGTTGATTAACCACGGCTCAGACTCATGTAAATTTGCTTATCTCTGTGTACTGGGGGAGTGAGACCGTTCCTCACATTGGTATAAATTCTGCAGAAATGAAGTAATTGTGACCATTGACATTAAAAGCCCAGACCTCAATGCCAAATCCAACAATGGTAACTGAGGACAGATTCAGAAGAAATAATACTCAGCTAATTACAACTGGATAAAGTTCAGACAGTCTCTAGGTGTCTTCTAACTCCATAACAATATCACCATATCACTACATCCTAAAAAGATACTGTATGTAGCCCCAGAAGAATGTACTTATTATAGTAACTAATTTAGAATACATATAAAAACAGGGTGGAAAAGTCTATATTCAATACTCTTTTTCAATAACTTCATTTATAGAAATGTAAAACTGAATGAATATAATACATAAAAGACTTTCTAAGATATTGACAGGAAAAATCTAGTTTGGAAGAATGATTCAATAAACAATAGAACAAAAAAATTGAGTTTTTGTCTAAAATGCTTATAAAATGAAATTGAAATGTCAAACTCCATAGACCACATGGTCTTACAGTGTAATTATAAATAAATAACAATACTAAAGCAACTCTATAGAGATAGAAAGCAGAATTTAGACTTTAGAGTAAAAACGTTTACTATTATGTTGAAATTTGTCGACATTTCTTCAGCTTTAATGCCACTCTACTGAAATCATGTGTTTCTACTGTTAGTAAACTTTGGAGAGAAGCAGCCTCCACCTTCAAGAGGAGCAAGGCCTGGTCCTCAGACCTGCAGATGACATGGTATGATGTTGGTTTCATTTCTCATTGCCTTCACCAGACTTAACTTCTACAACTAGCACGTCTTACTTCTGTGGCCAGAAATTCTTTAGCATCGTCCAGGCTCTCAACAGCAACCACTCCACGGGAGCAAATATGGAAGTCCGAGGGATTCGTGGACACTAGAAGCATGTCTATAATGGAAAATTTGTTATTAAACAGCTTACAGAAATACACAAGGCCTGAGGATGCAATTGACCAAAATTCAGGTTACTCTTACAGTTTATGAAATACTTGTAAAGATGCCAAAATCAAATACATATTCTAGAGGAAAACCTCTGCCATCAATATTTTGCCCTCTTTTAACTAGTCAGTCATGTGTCAAGGCTTCCAAAAGATCACCAAGGTGGCCAAATCCAAAAGCAGATTCAATTGCAGTAGCACATAATGGTGGTTGTTGGTAGGGAAAAGTAGGCAAAGTGTGATTACAGAAACTTGGCCTAGATTCATGACAGAGTATCAGGGGATAAAAATGTTCTGTAAAATTTTAAGTACAACAGACCCGAGGTTCATAGTGGTAATGGTTTCTTACACATATATGTGTAATATATATATATATATATATATATATATATATATATATATATATATATATATAATGTCAATTGTGCATTTCAAACATGGAGCTAACTTTAGGTCCACGATTCTCCTTTAAAGCTATTTTGGTTATAATCCTAGATGTTTATAGCTGAGCCACCTCAGTAATCATTCTACCTGCCACTGCAGCCCATATAGATTCAGTGTAAGGTAGGCAGGCTGGTGTGTGGCTTAAGAAGGAGATAGCCAATCAGATCTGATAACAGGATCCAACTCTATGTTATCTAAAAGAAAGATATCTCATCTGCATGGATGAAGACTGCCTTAGAATGAAAGGATAAAACTCTAAGCAAATGGACCAAGAAACAGACAGGTGTTACTATCCTAATGTCTTACAAAATAGACTGCAACCCAAATCAAATAAGAGGAGACAAAGATCTCTTAGTTCTGAGCAGGGGAGCAATCTACCAAGAAGACATTATAATTCTAAACCTATACACATCAAACTTAGGTACATTCGATTTCTTAAAAACAAAACAAAACCCCACACTACTAGGCACTAAGCAACTATACACTAATACAGTAATAGTGGATTACTTTAGTGCCCTATTTCTACGTCTTCAACAAATGATGCTAGTCTAACTTGATGACAAAATGTAGTAAAATTCAAATAAATCTATATTTACCATCTTGCACAAAACTTAGGTCCAAATCCATCAAGGACCTCAACATAAAACCAGATATACTAAATCTAATAGAAGAGAAAGTGGAAAATAGCCTTGGATGTACTGGTACAGGAGACAATTTCCTGAGCAGAACACCCATAGTTTAGGCTCTAAGATCTACAACTGATAAATGGGACCTCATGAAACTGAAAAGCTTCTGTAAGGCAAAGGACACTGTCAATAGGACAAAACTGCATCCTACAGATTAAGAAAAGATCTTCACTAAGCTTACACCTGATAGAGGGTTAATATTGAAAATATATAAAAAACTCAAGAAGTTATATTACAATAAACCAAATTACCCAATTTAAAAATGGGGTACAGAGACAGAGAATTCTCAATAGAGAAATCTCAAATGGCCCAGAACCACTTAAAGAAATGTTTAACATCCTTTGTCATCAGGGAAATGAGCAAATCCAAAGGACTCTGAGATTCCATCTTACATCAGAATGGCTAAGATAAAA
>NW_022196894.1:46700658-46740277 GCF_008632895.1 Mastomys coucha | reverse complement strand
GGGAGGGAGGGAGGGAGGGAGGGAGGGAAGGAAGGAGGAAGGAAAAGAAAAGAGAAAAGAAAAGAAATACTACTCAGCTATTAAAACAGGGGCAACATGGTTTTTGCAGGTAAATAGATGGAACTAGAAAATATAATCCTGAGTAGGTAACCTAGACCCAAAATGACATGTATGGTATGTACTCAGTAATAGGTGGATAGTAGCCATAAAGTACAGGATATCCATAATGCACCCCACAAACCCAAAGAAGATAAGTAAGAAGGAAACCGGCGAGGATGGTTGAGTCTCATCTAGAATGAGGAATAAAATAGTCATAGGAGGCAGAGGGAGAGAGGGAACTAACTGTGTGGGAATGGAGAAGAGGAGGAGATGGGGGTGTCAGGATCACCTGTGAGGAGAGACAGGAGAGAGAGCCAGAGGGCCATAAGAATGAATGGAAATCTGCCCAGGATCTTCTAGCTTTCACAGTCTCTGGTGAGAAGTCTGGTATAATTCTGATAGGTCTGTCTTTATATGTTACTTGACCTTTTTCCCTCACTGCTTTTAATATTCTTTCTTTGTTTAGTGAATTTGGTGTTTTGATTATTATGTGATGAGAAGAATTTCATTTCTGGTCCAGTCTATTTGGAGTTCTGTAGGCTTCTTGTATGTTCATGGACATCTCTTTTTTCAGATTAGGGAAGTTTTCTTCTATAATTTTGTTGAAGATATTTACTGGCCCTTTAAGTTGAGAGTCTTCACTCTCTTCTATATCTATTATCCTTAGGTTTAGTCTTCTCATTGTGTCCTGGATTTCCTGGATGTTTTGGGTTAGGAGCTTTCTGCTTTTTGTGTTTTCTTTGACTGTTGTGTCAATGTTTCCTATGGTATCTTCTGCCCCTGAGATTCTCTCTTGTATTCTGTTGGTGATGCTTGCATCTATGACTCCTGATCTCTTTCCTAGGTTTTCTAACTCCAGGGTTGTCTCCCTTTGGGATTTCTTTATTGTTTCTATTTCCATTTTTAGATCCTGGATGGTTTTGTTCGTTTCCTTCACTGGTGTGATTGTGATTTTCTGTAGTTCTTTAAGGGATTTTTGTGTTTCCTCTTTAAGGGCTTCTAGCTGTTTACCTGTGTTCTCCTGTATTTCTTTGAGGCAGTTATTTATGTCCTTCTTAAAGTCCTCTTTCATCATCATGAGAGGGGATTTTAGATCTGAATCTTGCTTTTCTGGTGTGATGATGTGTCCAGGACTTGCTATGGTAGGAGAATTGGGTTCTGATGATGCCAAGTAACCTTGGTTTGTGTTGCTTATGTTCTTATGCTTACCCCCTATGGTCTGGTTATCTCTAGTGCTACCTGCCCTAGCTATATCTGACTGGAACCTGTTCTTTCTGTGATCCTGGTTGTATCAGAACTCCTCAGAATCAAGCTATCGCTGTGAGCCTGTGATTCTTGGATCCTGTAATCCTGTGATCCTGGGCCTGTTAGCACCCCTGGGAGTAGAGCTTCCTCTGGATATTATGGTACTCACTGCAGAGTTTGTGTTCAAGGTCTGCTCAGGGCACCAGCTCAGACAGACTGGAAGGAACCCAAGCCACTGGGCTGATGGGGTTCCTCTGTGCCTGGGTCCCGCTGGTCCCAGTTACTCCCAGTGTTGGGACAGATGTCTCTGCCTCCCAAGTGCTGGAATTAAAGGCATGCACCACCACTGCCTAGCTTATAATACTCATTTTTACTGTTACAATATTTTATAAGATTTAAAGAATATGATAAAAAAAACCCAAAAGGTATGGCAGTTATCGAAGGGATATCTGGGAGAAGTTGGGGTACAAAAGGGAAAGAAGAATGTGATGTAATTCTGTTTATTTAAAAATGTTAAATGTTAATGAATTCAGGTAAACTGAAATTATGTATCTTTTCTCACCATAATGCAATAAAACTTAAATCAATAAAAAAATGAATGGAAATCTGCAGCTGTTGAGGGTAGGGGAATGTGGGGAATCTCTAGGAAGTCCTAGAAACCTGGGATGGGGGAGCTTCCCTGGAGTCATTACAGGTAACATTAGCCAAGAGGCCTAACATTAGGAATATAGAACCTGAAAAAGACATTCCTATAGTCAGGCAGTACTCCCAGTGGAGGGATAAGGACACCAACCCACTCACAAAGCTTTCAACCTAAAACTTGTCCTGCCTAAAAAAAAATACAGGGACAAAGATGGAGTAGAGACTGAAGGAATGGCCAACTAATAACCAGCCCAACTCAAGATCCTTCCCATGGGCAAGAGCCAATCCCTGACATTCTAAATGATAGTTATGCTTATAGTCAGGGGCATAGCATAGCTCCCCTCTGAGAGCTTCTACCCAGCTGCTGACTGAGACAGATGCAAATACCCACAGCCAAACATTGGACAGAAGTGGGGGACCCTTATGCAAGAGTTGGATAAAAGATTGAAGGCCTTAAGGAGACAGGAACTCCACAGGAAGGCCAACAGAATCAACTAATCTGGAAGCCTGGGAGATCCCAAAGACTGAGACACCAACCAAAGAGCATAGATGGACTGGACAAAGGCCCCCTAACACTTATGTAGTAGAGGTACAGTTCAGTCTTCATGTTGACCCTCACCAACTGGAGTGGAGGAATCCCTAAAGATGTTGCCTGTTTCTGGAATCTGTTCCCCTAACTGGCTGCCTTGTATGGCCTCAGTGGGAGAGGATGTGCCTAACTCTGCAGATACTTAATGCCCAAGGTCAAGGGAAACCCAGGAGGCCCACCTTCTCAGAGGAAAATTGTAGAGACTATGGGAGGGGACAGCATTTGGAATGTAGATAAACAAATGAATAAAATTGAAAAAATAATACAATATCACAAATAAATAACCTAAAAATGTACCTCAAGAGTTTGGTAAAGCAACAAACAATAAAACTCAAAAATAGCAGATGAGAAGATAGTGAAAACTAGGTCACCAATGAATGAAATTGAAACAAACAAATAAAAAACAATACCAAAAAAAGAGAAGACCCAAATAAATATTTGAATTATTTGAGATTGGTTGGAACCCATCACAAAACATAACAAGAAGTTAAGAAAGTCATCAGACCATTTTAAAGGGTGCTCAAGGTCCTCAGACATCATGAAGTGCAAATTAAATCCACTTTGAGAATTGATCTTACTGTAGTCAGAGTGGCTGATTCTATAATCAAGGAAATGACAGCATATGATGGTGAGAATGTAGGGAAACGAGAACCCTCATTCACTGCTAATGGGAGTGCAAACCAGTACACACTCTGGAAGTCAGTATGGAGACTGTTATAAAGGTAAAGATAGAATTACCACATGACTCAGCTCCATCATTCTCATAGCCAGGCATATACCAAAGGACCGAATAACCTATTGCACAGATACTTGCTCATTTGTGTTCCCATTGCTTTGTTATTGTTATATATCTACACAATAGTATTTGATTTAGCTGTAACTAAAATTTAAACTTTCAAATGAATGGATAGAACTAGGGAAAGTATTTTCTGTCAGGTAACACAGGCACAGAAAAACAAATGTTGCTTGTTCTCCCTCGTAGGTGGATCTTAGCTTAGACAGCAAACTTTGTATTTTCAAATTGGAGTATAGACAAAGTCAGGAAAATAGAAAGAGGACATGGGGCGGGGGTAGTTTAAGGGGAGGGATAATAGAGTGTCAGTAATATAAAAGTAGAGAGGAGATATACAGGGGGAGTAGAAAGCAGGAATGTGTGGGAGGGTGGGAAATGGGTAACCTAAACAGAAGAGCTGTGATAATAAAATACATAAAAACCTCCTATCTCATAACCCACCATCTCATAATCAAAATTTAAAAAACATAGTTTATAATTTTAAAAAAATGTTAAGGAAAGTTTCCTTACATGACTAGAGAGCACAGTTCCCTGAAGGCAGGGGTTATTAAGAGGAATCAGGGCCAGGGTATGATATCTCCTTGGGAGTTGTTAGTCAGGGAAGCCTTGGAGGCTCCCCTAAGTGATACAAGCTCCTGCCACTGCTCTTGATGACCCTCTAGAACTTGATGAGACACTTGTGCTAGAAATATAGCTGGAGCAGGGGAGGCGTGACTCCATGATGTATAGAAGTCAGATGACACTTGCCTGGGGCTAATACACCACCTCACTTCCAGGCTCCTCCAGGCTCTGCTGTGATTTTTTTCCCTGCTTAATTTTTTGTAATACAAGCAAACACTCATAATTTAGGAGACCTATTCAGGTGTTCCCTTTTATAGCAATTGTCGGGATGCCTTGAAATGGTTCTATACATTATTTATCATGGATATCCTGTAAGGCCTCGGCTGCTTCCTGTACTAGATAAGATGAGTCAGATGCTTGTCGCTGGATAGAATTTCATGTCTCTTACAAGGAGGGATGTAAGTGGTAGACATCTTGCCTAGCACATGTGAGGTTCCATATTTGATCCTCAGCAGCAGCACAGCAACAACAACAATATCATCAACAACAACAGCACACACACACATACACACACACACACACACACACACACACACACATTTATTTTAGGTTTAGTTGTGGCAAACACTTGCTGCTTCCATATCACCAACAAATACAAGATGAATGTAATTTTCTAGTTCACACATTTTTTCCCAGGTTGGGAACACATAGAAGCTGAAGACTAAGTAGTCAAAACACTTCCAAGTTTATGCCAATCTGACCTGGACCAGCTATCTCAATCCATAGTTATTCCTATGAGTGCATGACAGTCCTTGATGCTTTCCTCAAATGCAACAACAACAACTTGTCACCCTTCCTTTAGGATGACTTCCCATGGCATTTAAAATAGCAATTAAACTGTGCAATGAACTATAAATGCCACATGATCTGGGCCCTGCCAAGCTCCCCTTATATCACTTGGCCGTTTCCTATTGTAATAAACAATATAGAGTCAGCCTTCAGGACCTTTGCACTCACCATTCCCTCCTCTGAGAATGTGGTTCCTGGAAAGCACTGGATACTCAATCACTCCGTCATTTATATAGCTGCAGAATAGTATCCTCCCAGAGATAAGTTGCCTGGTTACTTCATCTAAACCTAACCAATCACCTACAAATCCACCAAATCTCATTCTCTCATCCTCCAATGTTCTTTATTTTTAGGCCTACCAATAACCTGCAATTATGTATTTTTTTTGTATGTTGATTGATGCTAAACTTTCAGTCCAGGATGTATGATAAAGAAGGCAAGGAATCTTATGTTCTCTTTAGCCCTGGAGCTTAAATAGCTCTGTCTGTTGCCTAGCAGCCATACACTGTGTCTTTTATGGACAAGACCCATATGACATGAATTCATTCTCCACTTCCCATAGACACTATCTTGGGTAACAGTCCTATCATTTTCAGTCTAGTACTATTGTAATCCCTTCTCTAATATTAAGGTTTCCATAACAGCATACTGGGCTAAATCATTCTACACACTGACATCAATAAAATCAGTACCCTGTTATTATCCCATCTACCCTCTTGAACACCAAGCACACCCATGCATACACTCACCTCCGCATGTGTAGAATTACCACAATAACTTCCCTGTGTTCCTCAAAGCAGATCTCCTAATCCAGTCAGCTTTTATTCTTTTCCTGCACTTCATCTGCCCTCTCCTGACCTTGTATACATAGTCTTACAAAATACCCTTGATTCTTGACTCTATCTGATCTTCATATTCAAAACCATATACCCTTTCTTTATAAAATTCCCATTGAACATAACAGTGACTCTATTATGTTCTCTTGCCTATGACATCAACATAGCTCCAAACAGTAAAGGCCTTTAATTATCTAATATATCTCTCTCCCTCTCTTTCTCTATCCTTCCCTCCTTCTCTTCTTTTCTTTCTCTCTCCTTTCCCCCTCTTCCTCTGTCCCTCTCCCCATCCCTCTCTCACTCTCCTTTTCCCTCTCCCTATCCCCCACAGACACTTAACCTTGCCAAATCATTTTATTCACTTCAAATTCTTATCTTGCTTTTCATCTCAAATTATAGATTATACAAGTGTTCAAATTCCCTATTTTGGGATGAATAAACTGTGGTCTAAAAGTACTAAGAGACTTACAAAAATGTATTATTCATTCACTGGGATCTGTTTGTGTTTTAAAATAAATCAGTCTAGTACTTACTCTGAAGTTCTTGTTTTCCAGACAGAATTTGGTAAAAGATATGGTAGTTCCTCTCTCCAGGCTGCTGATAAACCACTCGAGATTTTTCGAGAAAATCTAAGATTTAAAATGCATAAAGGTTCATATTTCAGCATACTTACAAAACTTAGAAGAAAAGCAACCAGAGAGTGCAATGGTTACTTACAGATCTGGATATCTACAAAGGACAGTGTCCCTCTTGCACCAAAATGTAGCCGAATGAGTTTTCCCTAAGTAAAGACAGAACACAGGTTTCTTGCTGAGCAGTTGCAAAGGCCTCATTATGTGCCATAATCCTCAAAGTGACATACCCCAAAGATTGAAAAATAAAATGCAAGATGTTTTTGAAATGAGATAAGAGAAGATAACGTCTAGAGCATCTGTTCTCAACGTGTGGGTAGTGACCCCTTTAAGGGTTGAACGACATTTTCACAGAGGTTGCATATCAGATATCTTGCATATTAGATATTTATACTATGACTCATAACAATAGCAAACTTATAGTTATGAAGTAGCAACAAAAAATAATTTTAAAGATTGGAGACACCACAACATGGAGAGCAGTATTAAAGTGTTGCATCATTAGAAAGGTAGAGAACCTTTGGTTGAGAGAGAACTACAATTGGTTAGCAAGGGTGCAGCAGTTGCTAATGCCACATCTCCTACTTTCTGCATGTATGTTTTTATGTGCATTGTAGAATCTATGAGAACCTCTGTGCTCTTATTTGAAAAGGAAGAAAGAGTACTTTCTCAGCATGCTCATCCACTCATTCAGTATTCAATGACTGTCTGCCATAATCTAGGAAACTCCAGAGAAATTAAAGACACCTTATTTAAAAAGAAAAAAGAAAAAAAAAACACATGGTCCTGAGCCTTATGAAATATTCCAGAGGAATATTTTGGAGTATTTTTATCTCAAAATAAGAACGACTTTTGCTGTAGTCTAGGAAGTAAAAGAGAAGGGATTATAAACCAAGACTGGAAGATAAACAAAAAGACTATGGGTTCTTCTTTCTTTATTAAAGCTCAAAAGAAGAATCTATCAATGCTTCCCAGGGCTGCCAGTATCACAACAAAATGCCAGGTACAATAGCAACTATGTTTTATGGGATGAGAAGGTTAGAGTGAAAATTAAAGGCTGGCTGAAGTCCTCCCATGCCAGGAAGGCAACACAGCAAAACATCATTCCAGGGGAAAAAGAGTGGCTGAAACAGGGGACTGAGCTAGCACACTGTTAGCTACACAGACAACTGTATGCATGCCTTTATGCACATGTAGTTGTGGAAAGCAAATATGGATGTACCTAGTATTCATATTTAAAAACTATCTGGATGTCTTTGTTTTTATTGAATGTCCTTTTGTCTTTTCCCTCCCACTTTACAAAATCTTTTCATTTTGTCTGCTCTTTCCTGATGATCCTTCCAACTTTATCCTAGTTTTCTTTGCTCTTCATCTCTCTTCGTTCTTCATCTCTTCCATCTTTATTCTTCATCTCTTTCTTAATTTCCTCTTTCCTCCCCTCTCTTGCCCTTCTTATTCCTTTAGGTTATTTAATTTTATTTCTTATTCTGTCTCTCTCTCTCTCTTTCTCTCTCTCTTCCTCTCTCTCTCTCCCTCTCTCTCCTCCCTCTCCCTCTCTCTCCCTCTCTCTCTCCTCCCCACACCGCGACTCATCTTGGGATCTCACAATGCCAGGGTACCAGGCAAGTCCCTACCATTTATTTAGCTATCTCCCCAGGTTTTACTCTTTTCTTTAATTTTTTTTTCTCTTTTCTTCTCTATCAGATATTTCTGCCTTTCATATTTTATAAAACATGCAGCAATATCTTAAACAAATCTTTAAAGCAGCAACTGTTCAATGTACAAGTATATGCTAATATATATAATCATGAACATTTTATCACTAGGCTTTGATCAGAAAGTAGGTAATTAGCCTGAGTCTATTTTTTAAGTAAGTTTATATAGCAAACCTGAAGCTTCCTTCAGTTTTCCTTAATTTATACAATGGATCCCTGTCACTCATTTATTTTTAAATCTAAATATTTTCCTCCACTATGGGACTTATAGTTATGTAAAACACATTGGAACACCTTGTTTAATAAAAAAAAAAAAATCCTTGTTAAAGTTAAATATGCAGGAAGAATGAGTCCATAAACAAGAGCAGAAAGAATAATTAACAGAATTTAGGAAGTGGCTATAAAATTGACTTCAGTATGCAGGAAATTAAGAAGAAACAATTTTTAACCTGTAGATATAAAAGACACTATTATAAATCACTACATGAGCTTCCTTACTACCAAGGTAAAAAACTGTGATTTAAGATAACTATGTTCCTCCTGAATGTGTGCTTCCAAACAGAAGATGCATAGACCAAGGCAGCTTTGCCTCAGCTACAGCTATTAAGACATTTTGAGTGATGTAACAATATGATAGAATTTTATTTAAAAAATGAACTTTCTTCTAGAACTCTGTTACCAATGTGCTCAGACAGGAATTCTATGATAGGCTAAAAGCTATAGGTTCTGAAGTGCTATCGTGATACTTACAAAGCGAGAAGAGTTGTCGTTTTTACAAGTTTTGGCATTTCCAAATGCTTCCAAGATAGGATTCATTTGTACAATTTGATCTTCTAAAGTTCCCTAAA
This sequence comes from Mastomys coucha, assembly GCF_008632895.1. NCBI lineage: Eukaryota > Metazoa > Chordata > Mammalia > Rodentia > Muridae > Mastomys > Mastomys coucha. The sequence goes on along the minus strand of NW_022196894.1, from coordinate 46,731,468 downwards.
AATCATGGAAGAGAAGTATAGCTGGTTAAGTTCATTGAAACAAACTCCCTAAATGCATATCCAGCCCCATCCCTGACATAATAACTAGTGCTATATAGTTTCCAAATAAGATTATAAAACACGACTTTGGGACCTGAGATTCAGAAAAACAAAATAATTAAATGTCATAGTTTCATATGCTTTTTACTAAGAAATCATTTAGGTGGGCATTAATTAGTAATGTTTTGTTTGAGTCCAGGTGAATAAAAATAACTTTTATTAAAAAACAGAAAACAAAACTAGACATTTTTCTTAGACTAATACATCAGTTTCTTGCCATGATTAATTTGTATTATTTTTACACTATTCCTAGGTAATCTAGAGATTCAAAACAGTGCCTTGTAACAATACTGATCTTGAATCTGAACTTTGCATATTCAAATATGGGCTGTCTACACAGAATGACCTGGAAAAATTATTCTGAAAGACCAGCCAGTTCTACCTCAATTCAGAACTGTGTTGTTTTATAAATTTATCTTCAAAGACCTGTATTATAGGATTAATTATATACTATATGGTGTTCAAGAATATCCTATGTATAAATAATATTTCCCTTTGAATAATATGTGTCTATTTTCTTCCAAAGAATTATAAAAGGCTATACTAGCAAGAATTTCCATAGACCCATTGCACATGTTATGTTTTATGTTACATTATATAAGGTCATAAGACTCAATGTCATGATAAAACCAACAAATCCACATCAAATAACGACAAAACTAAGATGCCCACTGAAATAAAGTTTTATGTTGGGGAAATCAGACTTTAAGAATATGTAATGGACATCAGCCAAATTCAGGGATGATGTGATGGGAAAAGAAATCTTAGTGTTTTATAGCCTTAGCTCCAGTTCCTGTTGGTTTCCTGCTTCCTGAGTGCAGAATGTAATAATAAAAATACAATGTGAGTAGCCAGCCTTCTGCTCCTGGTCCTGCCTCCATCACTTCTTCATCATGCTGAATGTATATCTTCTCAAATGGTATGCCAGAATAAAACTCTCCTTTCTTAAATTGCAGGATCGGATATTTTGCCACAGAATGAGAAAAGTAATTATGACAGTTTTGCTAGTTGCTCTATGGTTCTCTCCTCCTCCTCATTCCTTATACTGGTCAGGGAAGAGTTTCCATGTCTCAGTAGATGAGGTGATCTTACCATTAATGGTGTTATGGACACTTACCAGCTTTTTCTTGGGCTCACTTAAAGCTGCCATGGTGGCAAAATACTGAATGGTCAGTTTTGTGTTCACTGTCTTTCCAGAGCCGGATTCTCCTCTGTGATTTGAAATTGAAAGTAGTTAACTGCTTCTGATGATCAATGTAATGAACATTAGCTAATTCTGATCATACCAAGCCTCCTCTTATAGAAAACGACTTGCCAATCATTTCACCAGGCAGCTGTGCCTTAGTTTTCTCTTTTCTCTTCAATAATCGACTGCATTTGCTCAATCCCACCTTTAGGTACATGAAATTCAGAAGCCAATAATTGCTATTTGAAAAGAGCATAGATTTGAATTTGAACTAGCCACTTAGCTCTAAGATTCTAAGAACCTATCATTCCCTTTAAGATAACAGAAACCAACAGAGAGTCAATAACACAACTTCTCATCACCCCTTGAGTCTCAGTCACCTGCTCACAATAACATGCCCACTTGGTGTTCTTTCCATCAAAGTGAACCTTCAATAAGGTATCCTGAAGGTATCCTGAAGGCTTCCTCACCCTCCTTTGTCATCTTCCAAAGATACATCATGTATCACTACATGTACTGTGCCACGGCTACTCAAAGCGGCAAGTTATGTATTTCATGGGCATACTCTATGGGCATTCGGCCTCTCTGCTTAATTAGTTAGCAGAGAGACCATTGAAGTCAATTACTTGCAAGACTGCAGAGCTCTTCTCCAAGAAGGAACTAAACTAGCTTGTACAACATGGTTTTCAAGAAGTCTCTTAAAATGATGGAGGCAGACTTCCTTAAATCATATTTACAGAACTCTCCAAAGTAGTATGGTTATTGCAGAGCATCTTTTCCTTCCTGAGATGCGTTCTGTATCTAAAGATTAAACAAGTCAAATTTGACAAACTTAAGTTTTACTTTCAGTGAAATATAAGAAGTATCCATTTCCAGTGAAACTTCACATAGAGCAAAAAGAAAAAATGAACCAAACACTTACGTGAAAAGTATGGACTGGTTCTCTCCACCTAAAAAAAAAAAAAAAAAAAAAAAAAAACAAGGAAAATGATGGGATGGTTTTATGCTTGAAGCTTATGTGCTGGCATGAATTTATTAACAATTTTCTTAGTAATAGTTTCAACTTAGAAAAAGAGAAAAGGCTCCTCTGTTTCATCTATATTTGCAAACCCCTCATTTAAACAAATACAGTATAAAACAGATAGCCCTATCTTACTAGCCATATGAACATATTAACTCTAGGCCTACTTCCTTGCTGTAAATATAAAGAGTAACTAACTGATGGTTGACAGTTTTTAGCCTTTTAAGAATCATCACATAGTAACAGCTATCGGATAGCTTCTGTGTCAGACGGTACAGCAGATGCTTGGTGTAATGAGAGCAGACATCTGCAGGGGGCATTATCTGGGCCAGCCTCCAGCCCCATCGCTACAAATGCATTCTTTCACTCTGAAGTACAAGCTAATTGTCCCTGTAACCATAGGAGGCCCATACTATGTTGCGTGCATTTTATCTGGAAGGAAACAGAGGTTTCAAGAGATGAGGCAGCTGTGAGGCCATGCTCTGTTACAATACCTTAAGTCCTTCGGTGACATGAATAAAACTAGGATCAGAGATTCTCCCTTTTCATTTTGTAGGGCATCTACTTACTGCGAAGCATATCCTGAAAGGCACGATTGGCCACAGCAAAGATGTGAGGGGGAACCTCGGATCGCCTCTTCCTTTTATAGGCAGCCATGACCTCTTTTTGATACACAGGAAGCCACTTGTAAGGGTTTATAGCCACACAGAAGAGACCTGAATATGTCTGAGAAGAGATCAGAGTGGATTTCAGAAAATAGACTAGCAACACTCCCAGCTTTACCAGGGCTTCCCTATCATGTAATGCTAGTTTGACTATTTACTTGTAAGGGAACGTGGAAGATGAGAGATTTGAATTCTTGTGAAGAAGTAATTTCTAACAGAAGCCGACAGATCTGGGTTAGACTAACATCAAGACCTCATAATTGCCTCTTGATCTTTGGGAGATGAACTAACTGATGTATGTAAGTCTCTTTTTTAAAAGATTTTTATTTTTATGTGTATGAGCATTTTGCCTACATGTGTGTATGAGCGTGCATACATATGTGCCTGGTGCCAGCAGAGGACAAAAGAGGACACTAGATTTCCTTAAGCAGGAGTTATCGATGGCTGTGAACTTCCATATTGTTACTGGAAACCAAACCTGGCTCCTCTGAAAAAGCCACAAGTGTTCTTAACCTCTGTGTGGGGCAGTGTTCTGCTCAGATAACTTAAGCTCAGTAGAGTATTGGCATTGAGCCCTGGACCCCTGTGGGCAATTTCTGCTTGCAGGAGGCAGAAGAAGCTTGGCCATAACTTCTGAGTCTTTGGTTCCTGTTTCATTCACAACCCCTCACAGTTGCCCGTGCAGGAGATGTGTGCTCTATCAGGCAGACAATGCCCCCAAGCTCCCAACATTCTAGCTGGACTCTACACCCAGTCATGTGACCACAAGCCAGACATGCCACGCCCCGTATAATATAAGAGGCAGTTTGCCCCCTTCTCACTCTTTTGCTCTTCGTTCTTCTCTTGCTCTTTGTTCTTCTCTTGCTCTCTTACTCTCTCTTCCTCTTCTTCTCCCTCTCCCTCTCTTGCTCTCTCTCTCCTCTCTGCTCTTTGTTCTCTTCTCTTGCTTTCTCCCTCTCCTTTCTCTCTCTCTCTCTCTCTCTCTCTCTCTCTCTCTCTCTCTGTCTGTCTCTCTTTCTCCTCTCCTTTCCTTCCCTTTACTTAACTATCATATTTTATCCTTCTTATAATAAAATAACTCATTTATACATTGCCTCCTTTTTTCTTTATTTTTATTTTTTTAAACTTTTATTGCATTATGATGAGAAAAGTTACATGATTTTAATTTATCTGAATTTGTTAACATTTAAAAACATATTTTAATTAAATAGAGTTGAATCACATTCTTGTTCCCCTTTTGTACCACCACTCCTCCCATAGACCCCCCTTCAATACCTACAATATCTTTTTTGTCATATTCCTAAAAATTTATAAAATATTATAACAATAAAAATAAGTATTATAAAAGTTGTTTGATATAAAACAACAATCAATTTAACAGTCTTATGTAGATGTTAATCTACATCAATAGTGAAAATACATTTTTCTCAATATAAATTTTAAATAACTCCAAACATATCAGCTGTATACTTAAAAATAATACATCACTACTAGTATTTTCTTAAATGAACATGAATATATAAAGTCTTTTTGTTTGTTTTGTATTTAGTAGAGTTTAAAATCTTGGCTCTTACTGTGGTACAAGCCCAAAATAAGAATAATTTTTAGACATTGGGTTTCATTGTAATAAGGCTGTATTTCAATGACCCTCACATCACCAAAGGATTTTACCTCCATTGTAGCTAAGCTGAGAGTTGATAGTTCTGCTGCACCAAGAAATGAATTTTAGGCTCGATTTTTGGATACAGACTTCCTGCTATGGTCAAAGCTATTTGACTTGAGTGAGTGACTTTATTCTCAGCCCACAGAGAACAGGTTACGTTCATTTAAGAAATGGTGTAGGTATTAAGATGGTCTATCCATAAAGTCATTCACCAACTGTTTCAATGAACAATGGTTCTGCTTGGAGGGTGGCACATTGCCTCCTTTTTAACTCAGGTACCGTTCAGCCAAAGGCCGACACGGGAGAGAGAGAGACCCAGGCCTCAGGAGCAGGCCCTGCCTTTGGTACTACAACTGGTAGAGAATGTGGGCAGCAGGCTCCCACCTTGGTACGACACCTCTGAGCTATTTCTCTAGCTCCAACATATAACTCTTGAAGAGAGACGGGTAATACCAATACAATGAATACCAATAGCCATCAGAAGCCTGAGAAGACAAGAAAGCCTTTTCCTCCAGCACTTTCACAAGAAGTCCAACAGCAGTGCTTTCACTTGATTTGAGACGAATATCCTTCAGGACTGTATGTGAATTGATATTGCTTTAAAGTACCCAGGGGAGAAGCCCAGAGGTCCAGGAAAATGAATGGAGAAATGCAGCTGGGGGGTGGGACAGAACCTCCAGGAAGTCCTAAAGACCTGGGATGTGAGAGGCTCCCAGGACTCAATGGGGGTGACCTTAGCCAAAATGCCCAACAGTGCAGAAATGGAGCCTGATGATACCACCTGTAGTAGGTAGACAGGGTCCCCAGTGGAAGGATGGGGCCACCCACCCATCTTCAAAACTTTTGATCCACAATTGTTTCTGTCTAAGGAAATGCAGGGACAAAAAAATGGAGCAGAGATTGAAGGAAAGATCACCTAGTGACCAGCCCAACTTGGGATCCATCCCATACTCAGGCACCAAACCCTGACACTATTACAGATCCCATGTTGTGCTAGCAGACAGGAGCATAGATGGCTGTCCTCTGAGAGGCTCCACCAACAGCTGACCGATACAGATGCAGGCAATTACACCCAAACATTGGACTGAGGTTGAGGACCCCTGTGGAAGAGTTAGGGAAAGGACTGAAGCAACTGGAGGGGATGGCAACCCCATAGGAATAACAACAATATCAACTAACCTGGACCTCTCAGAGCTCCCAGAGTCTAAGCCTCTAAACAAAGAGCATGCAGGACTGGTCTGTGACCCTGGTGCTTATATAGCAGAGGACTGCCTTGTCTGGGATCAGTGGGAGAAGATGGGCCAAAGACTTGATGCCCAGGGAAAAGAAGATGCTGGGCAGGGGGTGAGGTGGGGATGGGTAGGTGGGTGGGGAGGGGGTAGGGGAAGAACCCTCTAAGAGGGAAAGGGGAGGGGGATGGGATGAAGAACTCTGGAAGGGGGACTAGAAAAGGGGCAATATTTAAATATAAATAAAGTGATTTAATAATTAAAAGAAAATACTAGAAAAAAAAGCACCCATTCAGTGTCAATTTTATTGAGAGACAAATCTTTAGAGAAACTAAAACAGACATCTGGTAAGTTAGATAGTTGAAAACTAGGATGGTTGCCTGTCACAGTCTCGGATCCCTGTGGCCACTACCTCAGCCTGTTCTCAGTGTTGCTTCTAGTGCATGAATACAAATTCAAGTCCATATTTAGCAAATTCTTCTCTGTATCTGGACTTAGCTGTATTCCAGACCCATAAATGGAGTATTTTTATCTTTTCTTTGCTTACTTGCTTGCTTGCTTGCTTGTTTTTTGAGACAATATTTCTCTATATAGCCCTAGCTGTCTGGAAATTCACAATGTGGACTAGGATAGCCAGAAATTCACAATGATCCATCTGCCTTTACCTCTCAAGTACTAGGATTAAAAATGTGTACCACTACATCCAGCCTTTTTATCTTTTTCATAAACTGATTTATTGTAGAAGGGCTCATTGAGCACTGAATAGGAAAATCAAGCATTCATCCAAAGGGCACATATGGCAACAATCCTAACATGGATATAAGACACTCAGCTGTTCTTTCTTGGAAACTCTGACACAGAATGCCATGGAAGATACCCAATGACTATCTAGCTCTCTCTAGACAGACAGGAATGTATGCATGTGATATATGTTTATCCATTCCTAATGCTAGCATATTTGTGTAAGTACACACAAGTGTCATGTATATAAGTGCGAGCATATCCTGGTTTTATCTTTATACAAAACTATGTTGAAAGAGCAACATCTCAAATATATTTTCCTCCCGAAACATTTTTGGTAGACTACCTTGGTTTAACTAATAAGTAGCTGAGCTGGTATGTGGACTTTACCCTATGAGGGTCTAAGCTCCCTACTTTGAATAAATCTCTAAGAAATGACATGCATGCTGACCAGATAAAACTGAAGAAGATGAGAGAGTGACTTCTGAGTGGATGTTTGTATAAGAATATTATAACTAAATGGAAGATGTCACTGAAAAGTTGAGAGAGCTAATACAAATTCCAACATGAGGTTTTCTAGTAAAGCCTATATACATACATAGATCATCCCGTGGTCATAACGCCTCCTCAGGGTGTGCAGTACAGATGCTTCATTGAGGTAAAGCAGCATTGACAGATCTTCAACCATTTCAAGCTCGGCAGGGTTCATCTGTTGAAGTTTGTCCTCCTTAATTTTTATACTCTGCAAAGAACAGAAAAAGAAAGGTTATGGTCCTAGCTGTGCATGGTGGCACACACCTTTAGTCCCAGCACAGCAGAGACAGAGGCAAGAGGAGTTTCTGTGAGTTCAAGGCCAGCCTGCTCTACATGAGTGCTAGTGAGCCTAGGATAGCCAGGGCTACATAAAGATATCTATTCTTCTATCTCCCCTATGCATATATGTTTTTTGTATGCATTTTAAAAAAAACTATTCAAAGTACACAAACAACAATACACTTTATGGTTTTCAAGGGTGTTACACACTGAATTCTTAGTGCTCTCCCAAAGACTCATATTTAGGGGAACATGAGTCCACTACTATGGAGAAGTTGTAAAACCTTTAAAACTTGTGGCCTACAGAGAGGTTCTTAGGTGATTGGGAGCATGTCATTGTAGAGTTGTGGGTATTGAAGGTATTGTGGGGCCCCGGCTCCCACTGCACACTTTTTTGTCTACAGACCATAAAGTGATAGGTTTATGACTGCTTGTGCTCTCACATAATGTACTGCCCTGGTCCTACCTCCCCACCCCCAAGTGACTCCTAATATACAATTACTACATTTTGAACTGTATTCCATATCAGAACCTTAGGAACAGGTAGAGGATACTACAGTTTGGAGTATAATTTGAGCACCTCCTCCAGTAGTACATATTTTGGGGGCAAAATAGAGAGGTAGTGGAAGACACAGAAGAGGTCCAACGTGAAGAAGTGTTCAGGACACTGGAATTCTGCACTTGGGTGGACTTAGGTAGTTCTCTTCTGGCTCTCAGTTCTCAGGACAAGATTGCTTTAAAAAATACATTTCGTTGGCCATTCCCTCAGTCTCTGTTCCATACCATGTGACTGTGTTTCTTGTGTGGCCTCAACGGGGAGAGGAAGCACCTAGCATTGCAGAGACTTGAAGTGCCAGGTGGGGGACAGAGGAGAAGGGGAAGGGGAGGGGGGAACATTGTGGGAGGGAGGGAGTGGGAAAGGGTCAGTGAGCAGAATGTAAAGTAAGTAAAGACAAACATAAAATTAAGAAAGTGAAATGAAAAGAAAGGAAACAAACAAACAAACAAAGGTAGAAAGACATTTGGCCAGTCACCAGTCGCTTTGTTCCATATCTTGCTATGTGATGTCTCTCTTACTCATACACTTCCATTATTTAGTTGCCAGCCTCCATTAAGATTCTCAACACAGCTCAGCTGACACTGAGAACAAGTTTAGAATTGTGAATAATTAAACTCATGTTATAATTTCCAAAAAAGGAAAAAGAAAAAGAAAAAAGGGCTCTTTTAAAGAATTAGTCTCTGGTTAGCAGCACTATTGAGAGATGATTTGGTCATGACTTCACCAGTACATTGATCTCTTGATGAGTTCTGAGCTGGTTATAGTATAGCCTAGCTTAGAAACACGTGAGTACAAATATATGACTTGAAAGCATATAAGTTCTCTCTGTGTTATTTGTCACTATTTCTCTTTGCTTCCTGGGTATTGCAAGGCAAACAGCTTTCCTCTGCCATCTAAGCCTTTATTTAGACTAACTGAACATTACCCATCTCTTGGTTATTCTGATATGAGGTTATTCTATTAAAATCACACCACTTTTTTTCTAACAAAAGACATTTTGAAAGCACTAGAAGTTAAACGTAAGTCTTCATGCGTGGTAGGCAAGAGCTCCATTCCCACTCTGCCTTTTCCTTGATGTTGCACACAGCTAGATTCAGCACTTGAGAGACAGAAGGATCACGAGCTTGAGGTCATTCTAGAAAACATAGATTGACACTGTGCATCAAGAAAAAGTAAGCAACAGAAGTTACCAGAAGGGAGGAAGAGGAGAAGGAAAGAAGAAATGGAAGGGGTGGGGGACGAAGGAGGAGCTTGAAGCATTAACAAAACAAGTAGAAACAATTATGAAGTCCAGAGTTTATATTCTTCACTATAATCACCTTATTTAGATTCACTTTATGTCTTTGAAGGGGAAGGTAAGAGTACATGAGTGAGGTCTCCAAGGTGTATCAGCAGCATCCCTTACCCTAGGTACGTAGTACTAGAGAAGGATATACTTAGTGACTTTACTAGGCAGAGAGCACAGACAGCCCCAGGAGGAAAAAGCTGGCTTTACCTCTCCATCTCTAGTCTCTACAATTACTTGTCCATCATCACTGCTTTCTTTAACCTCAGCCTCAATATAAGCATTCTTCCCATCAGGAACCCAGCATTTCTTCTTCCCTAGAGAGAAAAGATGGGTTATAACTATAGCACTCAAGGGCATCTCCATTGGTTGTTTTCATACCAATGTAGTCTTGTTTCTACCAAGTCTTAGACCTATTGATATAAGTCACAAAGTTATATAAAAAACATGAATGCTAACCATGACTGCTTACCCACCCATGCTTGTAAAGAAACAAGACAAATGACAGCAAGCAGGTGTCTGCCAGCATCATGGACCCTTAGGTTATAAGAAAACTGTCTACCTAATGCTCCTTTCCCATCCACAACACCAGACCCCTGGATACTCTCCTGGTCATTCTCTTTCCCAAATCCCCTCAAAAGGATCCTTCTATCTCTCAAGTGCTGAATTCAAAAATGATCTATTTACATCTGTGGAAAACTATATGTTAATGGATTTGTCCTTAAGGATTTCTATACATTATATTTAAATCTTTGAATGAAAGTCTGTTAAAAGAATGACAAGCTAAATTGAATAGATTGAAGGAGAATATCCATTATTTTGTTATATAAAAAAAATTGATTTATATTTCCCATCATATATTATTTTTCCTTCTGCTGTCCCCTTAGTCAATGCTTTATTATTAAGTAAAGAAGTCTTTCATAAAAATCATCCATAAAATACTTAAGGTGAAATAAGTTAGAAGTCAGATGAATATAAGAAAAAGCTTCTCTAGGTTCATTTAAATACTGACCAAATTGGTGTCCACCTTAGGCAATTAGCCATTTAAGATGAATAGGAAGCATGCTCTTCAAAGAAAATGAGTCTTAGCATGCTAAGTAATTTTTCAGGCACTTTTTGAATCTTAAAAGTTTGGGAGCTATAAACGTGTAATTGTAACTGGTGAAATTTAAACCTGTATATTGCATGTACTATTTCTTATGGTAAAATAAAGAGGTTCTTCACTTTTTTCTTTTAAAAAAAAAAAAAAAAGAGTTCCTCAGCCAAATAGGAAAGGGGGCCAGGGGAGGGCATTGATGAAAACCATATTCGACCATGATGCTAACGGGAATAACAACTAGATTACTCCACCACCTCTAAAATATGAGTTATCAAAGTTTCAGGTATTTCAGTGCTGCAGGACAGGTGGCCCTTACCAGTTGTTTTCCCTAAAGGTGGGCTGTGAGTCATGGTGAGGAATGTGTACAAAAAGAGGAAATGAATTGGGTACCACTCTCCTCTTCTCCCCCCAGTCTTATCTCTGCCTAGAAACACATTGCTCACTATTTTCCTACTATGATAATTTACAATGCACTGCTTTCTCCCTTTCCTTAACTACAAACAATTCTGCAATTTTCCCTGAAAACTGCATGGTAAGCAGATGTGATAATCCCTTGTAACTTAGTTTTCATTGCAGTTCTGCTTTTTTATGCTTTTGAATACTGGTTATTGTGTTATACTTATTATTTTGCTCCTTTTTATGCAAACACTGATGTTTTAATCTTAGTATGTGAAAATAGATTTGATTTTTTAAAAATATTTCCTTAGCATATTAAAGGCTATGAATTTCAAAACATTAATATTTAAAAGAAATTTGATGATTCTGTCTCTCTCTCTCTCTCTCTCTCTCTCTTTCTCTCTCTCTCTCTGTTACTGTCTTTCTCAGTCACTTCCTGTCTGTCTGTCTGTCTGTCTGTCTCTGAATTTGGAAAGAAAAATAAGACTTGTGCATCGTACCAATAGTGTCATAGATAATTATTAGCAGTAATTAGACTAATGACTCTAAAAATCAAATTACCATCCTCCTAAATTAGTTTTACTCCATTATTTCATGCTTCCTTTAACAAGTGCTTAGCTTCTTTATTCTCTCCTGTATTTCTCTCAGTAGGGCTCACCTACCACCCCGTGGTGAGCTCTTTGTTTCATCATTCAGGAAACAGTGGGAGTGAAGAATTTTCAGAAGTCTTTCCCAAAGACAGTCCATAGCAGCAACTTTTCTTTAAAAATTACAGTAGATTAAATGAGTTAAGTTTTAATTCCTTCTGCCCATCAATAATGAAGACTCCAGATGCAGATGTTACTGCATTTGAATTGAGTCATCTAGACTTTAGCACTGGTCTTGTCACTAAGGAGTTGTCTAGCAACCATTTTGTCTTATGGCATCTTAGTTTTCTCATCTATAACTGAAGGATACTTTCCCCATATTATTTCCTTTAGGCTAACTAACTCTAATTATAGATCTCATATAATATGGAGATTGTCAACATTTAATAGAAAAGTTTGAGATATATAAAAGAATTTTAAAACACTAAAACCAACCATAAACAAGCTCAGAAGTGACCAATGTTGTTTCTCTATATCATTTCTTATGGGACTCTGTCCTATGGTATGAGAGAAAATTAGGGTTAGATTTTATTCAAACTTAAATATATTAAATAGAAACTTAACCTCTTCTAGGATAAAATCATTGGTTTGGCTTTGGAGTGTGGTTCTTTTAATATTCACCTTGAACCGTTGGTCTTCCTCCCTAACACCCAGAACTTCTGGATTCTTTTCTGGGTATCATTACACTACATTAAACTTATTTTCAAGCGCTATTTGTTCCTAACAGCAACGAAGGAAAGTAGGCAGGACAAGGCTTTTTGTTTATCTAACTTGGGCAGCTGAACAAAAGAAGGCTCAGTAAAGAAGATGCTTTATTCTGCTGATGAAGTAATAGATGATCACAAACAGGGAACTGAAATACAAGTTGGCCAAATACTCATTATTAAACTGTTTCCATTTGGCCTGAATTCTAAATACAAACTCTACTGTCACCTAGCCCAGAGAGATTAAGATCTTATGGTAAGATTTTAAATCTTACCAAAGTCAGTGAATGTCTATAAAGAAGGATTATGTGTTTAAAAAAATCATCAAGATTATATTGATTGCTCTATTTTCAGCAATCACTTATATGTTGACTCTATAGATGAAATTATTGTTACTGTGTTGGCCCAGTTTTGCTTTTCTCCTCCCTGGAAGCACTATCACCATCTTGTCTTAGTTGCCTAACTGCCTGTGAAATGCCTCTGCATGGCCACTTCTGATTTTGTGGGGTGTTCTGTTATTCTATTTGATCTGAAGGATTATAATTAGCTTCCTGGAAATGCAATCACACTAATGAAATACAAGGATGGGAAACTGGGAGCTGATCCAGGACTGGTAGGTCTGTGACGGAAATACAATTTCCTTCATAATTGGTTTGTGTTATAATTGGTCACATTAAAGTCTAATGTTGACTAATTCTGGGTACCAGAACCATGTTCAGTTTTTATTGTGCACTGTTAAATAATTTTCAAATTAAGACATGTAGGTGACCTAACGCCAAACCACACTGTGAATCTGACTTCCAAATCTCCAATTAGCTGAAATTTAGAGAATGGTCATACAGTCCAGAAATATAAAAAAGAATGAGGGTGAAGATTACATTTGTTTGGAAATTTTAATGTAGAAGTTGGCCTTTTTATTTGAAGCTAAATCCTCATTAACCTTTGGCCTTGCTTGAAGCACACAGAAATTGTAAATTCCACTGTCAGTCTCCTAACTGATCTTTCTTTTACTTTGGCTGAGAAATCCTGCTGACCTGTGCCAAAAGGCCAGGTTCCAACAGCAGGAATATCTGCAGACAGAGACAAGCTCTCACCTCCAGCCTTGCAGCCAAACATCATTTCCTTCCTTCTTCACAGTGTACAAAGAAGCCAACTTTCAACCAAGCCACAGACCTCTCCCTGCTAAAACATTATACTCATTGATAATTAATAGGTTTCTAAGGAAGCCTTGACCTGTGGAAACTCCTAGAAGAGACTACTAGTCTAAGGACTACATAAATGTGGTGTGGGTCTGTGATTCCTCCCAGCTACTTTTCTTTCTCTTAGAAATTTCTCTTCCTTGGCCTGGATACTTCGATGGCTTAACCTGTTCATGGATTCATAGCAATTGTTTGCACACCATTTAAATAGGTTAGTCTCCAGAACTGATGGTTCACTGCATTCAAGCAAATAGTTCTGCCATCTTGAAAAGTAATAATATGAACTCAAGGCAAAAGTCTTACCATCCAAATCTGGAGGCTGGAACAGAGGGTCAGCTTTATTTCTTCCGAGGAAGGCTGTAGCATCTCCAAACTCAGACAGATCCATAATTCCTAAAATATCCACGAGGGGGGGGGTGACGGAGGGCAGGGGGACTGCAGGTAATGTGAAAGGATTTGTTCTGCAAAAAGATATGAGGAGAAAAAGAATCGAGGCACTTGTTCTAAAATGATTAATCACTCATTATATACCAGATAATGCTGCTTCTATGTCTGTGTCATGGCACAACTGAACTCAAGGACACCTAACTCCATGAAAGGCAAGTCATTCATTAAGCATTGAAGACTCAGTGCCTAGGGTCAAACGTTCTTTCAGGAACCTATGAAAATATATCACTTTAAATATCAGAAGAATAATATAAATAAAATATTGATGATATATAATAATCATGGCCAAGATTTTCTTTACCTTTATACCAACACAATTTCAAAACTAAATTTTAATAATTTTGTAGAGGAAATGCCTCTAGAATGACAAAAGTTCCTAAGTCTGGTAGAGGTCAAATTATAACCTTGAGCCACAGAATTCTAACTTCGGCAAGGGGCAAAATCAGTGAATGTGACAAATGTCAAGTTGCAGACACTAGACCTCTTGATATGAATGGAGGATAGACTCTAACTGCCTCTAGGTATATCGAATATTAGACATAGAATAAGATGACAAAGGAGAAAAGGTATTCAGATATGTTTTCAATATGAGTATAAAGTAATAAAAATGTCCCATCCTTTCAGAAATGACTATCTGGGTCAGATAGTTCACAAAATCAGAGGCTGCTTGACACTGGTAGGATGATAAAAGCAACAGAGAGAAATCAAGAGCTGGGAGTGGGAAACAGGTTGGAGTGAGGGAGTTGAGCAGGTATGAGTAAAAATGTTTACTGAGTCAAAAAATATTTGGCAAGACTGAATTGCCAAGCAAATAAGACAGCCTACAGTCTGTGGATTCTCTCATCTTTAATTATGGTTATACTATAGGCAATTTTTATAGAGAAATCACCCACCATAGAATGAGGTGCAGCAAGGCCAGAATGAAGGAGGTGAGGCGACTAAGTAATAGGAAGAGATGTCCCCATAAAACAAAAACCCACAACTCATGCCCTAAGCAGATGCTTTGGATGGGGTTGCTTTATACTTGCAAATATTTTTGCTCTCTACTTTCTAAGACATACTCCTTCCCTACATCTTTTCTTGACACTCAAATAGAAGAATCCCTCCCTTGACCTTGGTTTTCTGATTCCCCAAATATAGAACCCTTGGTGTTATCTCTGGTTCTTCTTCCCTCGCCCTGTCTATATTCAATGAATCACCACCTTGTATTCTTTCTATAGTTATCAAATCCTTATCTGCTTTTATTTGGCACAGCACAGATTATCACAGAGCCTACCCATTCTCTGAGAAGTACCTGGCCTCATTACTAATGAGCTAGATGTATCTATGTCTGTAATGCCCCCCTGTGTGTCTAGGCCAAGATGATTGGATAATGCTTGGGTACATGTTCCAAATGGAGAGCCAGAACATTTCCAAGAGTGTAGATTTGGAACTTAGGTGCCACTCTAAGACAAAATACTCTTGAATGGAGGGATACAAAACTGAGGGTTAAGGTTGGCCCTCTAGTGTGATTACCAGTGTCACATGTGTTCTCATCTAGAAGTATCAGTAAAGGAGGAAGTTATAAGACTTAAGAGAAGCAACACACGAGAACAAGGAAGAAAAGCCAGAGGTAGCTTTCCTAGCAATGGTACCTAGTGAGACTTAGATCCAGTTCTTGGTTTTGCTTCCTGTCAATTCAATAAATTCTCAACCAACTCTTTTTTAAGCCTCTATTTAAGTGTTCTTGAGTATGTTTTTCTTATTTTCTATTAAAATACCTTTAAATATAATAATTGTCACACTTAACTTCTTATTTTCTGTCCTAAATAATGTAAGGTGTTTATAAGAGTCAGCACATTGTCTGATACATGTAGATATCCATCATTATTATCAACAATTAGTATGTTGTAGACAGCAAGGTGCCTCAGTGTATGGTAAGGGTACTTGCTTATAACCCTGACAACTGACAACTAACAACCTGATATTGATCCCTGAGACCCACACAATAGAAAGAGACACTATACTTCTTTAAGTTGTTCTCTAGCCTCCACAGAGACCAGGTACACACATGGACACACACACACACACACACACACACACACACACACACAAACATAATAAAAGTTTAAAGTATTAATTAATCTTGGTCAATAGACATTTGTGTACTTTCTGAGTGCTATATTAAATTTGTGGGAGAGTATCTTTACTTCCTAAATTATTTTATAATATGATATTACCTAAGATACACAAAACCATTAACAGAGGATAGCAAAGGCTGGTGTTTCCATTTCCTTTCTGTTATTGTAACTATACATAACACAAACTCACACATATTTACTTTGTAGTTCTAAAGATCTGGAACTTCAAGGCCTGCCATCATGATTAGCATCTAGTAAGAGCCTTCTTGAAGGGCAAGCCAGCCTAAATATAGCTATCTCCTGAGAGGCTCTGACAGTACCTGACTAACACAGATGTAGAGGCTCACAGCCATCCATCGAACTGAGTACAGGGTCCCCAGTGAAGGAGTTAGAGAAAGGACCAATGGAGCTGAGGGGTTTGCAGCCCCTTAGGACTAACAACAATATGAACTAAGTAGTACCCTCAGAGCTCCCAGGGTCTCAACCACCAACCAAGGACTGCACATGGAGGGGTCTGATTGTTCTGGCAGCATGTGTATAGTAGAGGATTGCAAATTCGATCATCAATAGGAGGAGAGGACCTCGGCCCTGTGAAGGTTCTGTGCCCCAGTGTAGGGGAATGCCAGGGCCAGAAAGTGGGAGAGGGCGGGGTGGCAGGCATGGGGAAGTGGGAGGCAACAGGGGTTTGTTTTTGATGTTTTTGTTTGTTTCTTTGTTTTTTGGAGGGGAAACTGGGAATGGAGAAATTTACATGTAAATAAAGAAAATATCTTAAAAAAAATCTAATAAAAAATAAAATAAATAGAATACAAAAAAAAAAAGAGCCTTTTTGCTGTGTCCTGAAAGGACAAATCTCATTGTATTATAGAGCAAACGTGCCAAAAGAAAAACCTCTGCTTTTATAATTAAAAATAAATAAATTTTTCTCTACAATCCATGAATGGGTCAATTTATTCATAAGTACAATCATAAGCTTGAAAACTAATTTTCACATATATTTAAACAGTAGCAGTAAATAAAGAGGGAAATTTGAAAGATGGCAGCTATGGTCAAGTAGATGTAAATACAATAAGGCAAAAATCTGCTTAGAGTGTACCCTTTCCTAGATTGTATTTCCTTTAGTCCTCCCCCTGATAGTTGTTCCTATCTCTCCTGATTGTAGGTGGGCAGTAAGCTTCATAGGAAAGGGATGCAGAATTGTATACAATGATAGCATTTCAGGGCCTAACTATGAGCCTAAACTTATTTAATACCTCTTAAGAAACCATAAATGAGTTGAATGAATTTCATATCAGCAGCTTTGATAGTTTTCCATGTTGGTTTTATCATATCATAATTTATTAGATTCCCTTGTGATCTTCTGTGTGT
Source organism: Mastomys coucha (assembly GCF_008632895.1). Taxonomy (NCBI): domain Eukaryota; kingdom Metazoa; phylum Chordata; class Mammalia; order Rodentia; family Muridae; genus Mastomys; species Mastomys coucha. The sequence continues at coordinate 46,714,227 of NW_022196894.1, read as the reverse complement.
GTTTCCCTCTAAAGCTTTCCAATGCCAAGAAACCATGCTGCAAATAATGCAGAAGAAATTAAATATTCATCCAGTGAGTAAACACTAATATCTCTTAGCAAAGCTGCTTTGATTCTTCACACAGAAGGCAACATGCCAAAGGAAATGAGAATGGATTTCTCCAGATGTCAACAGAGGAAGAAGAGAATTACAAAGCATGTAAATGATTCAGACAAGCTAGGGTATATGTCTCAAGGCAGGAAAGGAAACACATTTGAAATACAAGGCCCAGTGAACACTACAAATCTGGGATGTGCTCTTAATTAGGGGCAGTACTGTGTAAAACAATAATGTGGACGGCTGCTAATATTCATGCTGCTGAATTTTTTTTGGCCTTCCCTCAGAAAGATTTACTGGATGGAAAACCCATAAGCACTCAGTCTTTATGAAGAAATCTACCATGTTTCATGCAGCTATAGTACCTGTATTATATTTACTCATATGCAATTTGGATCTCAATAAAAGCAGGTGCCTCCAGCAGGTTGTCTCCTTTAAGAGAAATGTGAAAGTGTTTGATTGGATTGAAAATCAAGAATTCTGAATGAGTAATTGGTCTACTAATTAACTGTTATGATTTGGGTATAAAAATGACCTTAAAGGTGTATGTACTGAAGGTTGGGTTCAACGGTGGTGCCATTGAGCAGTGATTGGATATGAAGGCTCTACTTTCTCCATGAATGAATCCATTGATGAACTTTACCTTCAGTTAGCTGAATGGGCTACTAGGAGGTGGAGCCTACTAGGAGGAAGATACCTGGGGACATAGGTCTGAAAGGCATGCTTTTTCTTTTCTGGTTTTCCTCGCCCTGTTTCCAGCCTGCCATGAGGTGAGCTGCTCAGCTCTTCAATATGGTTCTGCTACACTGTATTCCCTCACTATGGGCTCAGAGACAATGGGGCATCTGGCACAGACTGAAGCCTTGAAACCATGAAACAAAAGTCCTTCATTCCTTATATTATCTTTCTCAGGTATTCTGTCACAGTGACAAAAAGCTGTCTAGCACATTTCGGACCCACCCCTATTGATGTTGTGGACATTTCTGTTCAGCTGCTTCCCTCCTCTGGTTCCCCTCTTCCATTCAGTGTAGTCTCTGTACACTCCCTCATCTCCCCATCTCTCATGCAGATCTTGGGTCCATGTACTGTACTAATTTAATATTTATGTAAGGAAAGGTTCTGATTAAATTTTGTCAGATATTAAATTTACATTGCCTAGCCTGGCCTGAAGTTTGTGAATTCAATAGCAAAATGTGTTTAGAGTAAATTGCAGTCTTTCTCACAGGATAAGATCTTAATGAACATCTAGAGAATTAGCCAACTAATAAAGATTAATCCACATCCCAACACCACACTTACTGTTTCCTAGCTAATATATAGTAAGGAGGTATTGGGGTCTAGATGATCAGCTGTTCCTTTCTTAAGTACGAATCTCTTTTGAATTTGACTATATGACTCAGAAACTGCAGGCTTGAAATTAATGTTTAAGGAGGGTGGGTGAAGGGTAAGGCCACAAGGACAAGAAAGTGCTAAAGAATAAACTCAGAAAAGATGACAAAAGATGATTTTCTTCAGCTCTGCCTGCAGGCCTATATTTAGCAGCTGGCTAAATGGCACATAAACAGCAGAAGAAAAACTAAAAAGTGTTCATTCCTAAAGAGGACCCAGTGACTTGTGTTTCTGTGTACAATTATTCTCTTCTTCCGGTCCCTGGGTTGCCCATAGCTTCACTAGCCATAGCAAGAAGGGATCATGTTCTTGGTTCTAAAGACCCTAAACAAGATCTAACCTATGGATGGCCTTTCCTTCAGTTTCTGCTCCACAATTTGTCTCCGAGAAGGCCATACAGAGACTACCCTACCCCACCTGGGGATCCATCCCACATACAGACACTAAACCCAGACACTATTGTGGAGGCCAAGAAGTGCTTGCTGACAGGAGTCTGATATAGCTGTCTCCTGAGAGGTTCTGACAGAGCCTGGCAAATACAGAGGCAGATGCTCATACCCAACCATTGGAGTGAGCACAGGATCCCCAATGGAGGACTTAGAGAAAGGACCGAAAGAGCTGAAGGAGTTTGCAACCCCATAGCAAGGACAATAATATCAACCAATCAGATCCCCCAAAGCTCCCAGGGACTAAACCACCAACCAAAGGGTACACTTGGAGGGACCCATGGCTCCATCAGCATATGTAGCAGAGGGTGGCCTTTTTGGACATCAATGAGAATAGAGGCCTTTGATACTGGGAAGGCTCAATGCCCCAGTGTAAGGGAATGCCAGGGCTTGGGAGCTGGGAGTGAGTAGGCAGGTGGGTGAGCACCCTCATAGAAGCAGGCAAGAAAGGATGGGATAGGGGTTTGGGGAGGGGAAACCGGGAAAGGGGATAACATTTGAAATGTAAATAATGAAAAATATCCAATTAAAGAAAATCTAACCTGTGTGGACAGGCAGGATATGTTTAGCTTAAAGGTAGAGAGGTATAAAAGACAACTCACTGGATAAAAACTTTCATTTCATAAATAACAGAACCTGAGTTTTAATTTTGTAACCTATCTAAGACCAGAGCTCTCATAAAAGCCGGACCCCTGGCATACATTTATGTAAAACCAGAACCCCTGCAGGGAGCTTAGAAACAGAAGCAAGAGAATGCTTAGACTCTTCAAGCCCAGCTAGCTCCAAGCATGAAACAGCAACAAAACAAAACGAAAAGAAAAATTAAAATAAACAAACAATAACAACAACAATAAAAAAAAAAACAAGGAAAGAGATCCTGACTCAAACATGGTGGAAGGCAAGGACCAACATGCAGAGGTGTCTGACCTCTAAATATGTGCCTTGGAAGCCATGAGACCACCCCATACACATTATCACATATGTGAACACACACATATGTACACACAGTACACACACACATAAATAAATATATTTGAAAAGTATCACCATCTCATTTTCTATATTATATAAAAAATTATTTTTAGATCTATGATTCCATAACTCAAATTATAAAGATAAAATCAAGGTGAGGATGGAACTGGTGGAGGGTCTACATACATGAGGGAGTTTTGAGAGGAGGTGTGGCTGGTATTGGGATGTAACATGAATACATAAATAAATATAATTTTAAAAAGATTAAATCAACTGTTTGATTGCATCAAGCAAACTGAATTGGAAGAACATATTTAAGCATGTAGTTTCATTTTTAAATAAATATATTCAACATTTGATAAGATACATTGAATTATCCCCTTTTCCCTTCCAGACAGGGTTTCACTGTATTTTCCAGCCAAACCTGGGACTCAACATCTTCTATTTCAGCCTCTCAGGTACAGATATATTGGAAATCTAACTTCAGAGTCAGTTTTTCCTCAGGAATTTTCATGGTTCAATTTTAATATCTACTAGCTCAGTGCTCTGTAATTTACAAGTGAGTAAACAAAGACTAGCAAATAAATTATTGCCCCAAATTCACCATCCAGCAGCAGGAGAACAGGGTTGAAAATATCCACATGTCTCAGAAAAAAATATTTTAAGTATAGTAAAAATAAGACCTAGGGAATAAATAGTAAGACTGAGGGTTTTTTTAAGTCTATTCTTTACTGCAGCCAAATATTCTCTCTCTCTTTCTCTCTCTCTCTTTCTCTTTCTCTCCCTCCCTCCCTCCTTCCCTCCCTCCCTCTCTCTGTCTCCCACAAAAGACAAATTAGTCGATAGTAAATTTTGGTTGTAATAGAGTATGATGATATTCCTAAAGAACAGAAACTCATAATATGCATAGTACAGCTGCTGATGTTATTATTCAGCACAAAAAATACACATTAGGTATCTTTAGTGAATTTAAAGGCTCATGTAAACCTGTGTTATTATTTGTTTTATTTTCTTTATTTTAATGTATTCTCAATGCTGTGGCTTCGTTTCACTATAATTATGGGACTTTTTCTTAAGTAAAACTGCAATACACATTAATTGCAGATATTCAATGATACAATTACTTCTCATAAAGTACAGTATTGTATAATCAATGCCAATGAAAATGCAACAAGCACTTTTAACAATATCTGTCAAATGTTAAGAGTTAAAAATAATACTTAGGGTACCAGAACTATCAAAATTTGACTTCTGTTTTCCATATTTAAGTCTAGTAGAAGATAAGACTTGTCAACAGATAGCCTTCAGTATATGTACAATGATGGATTTATTCTTCACACTGTAATAACTGAAAACAAATTGTGTTGTTAAAATTCTTTACCTCAGATTAACCATACCATTTTGTAAACAAACTGTATTAACATTTTATGTTGCATAGAACGAATAACGCCATGAGTAAAAGACTAGTAAGTAAAGCAAACTTTCATACCTTCTACTTAATATGCTGGTGCAGAGAGACAAAAACCTACCTTTCAGAAAGCGAAAGAAATGCATAGACCAGGGCTAAGCCAGACTTTATACACTTGTGTCAAGGTCAACAATGACAGTCTCAGTCAATTCTGACATTGTTTCTAAATTTGTCTACTGGTTTTTGAGAAGTTGAACCCATGGATATGAGTTTGGCACCCAAAATGTCTCTAAGACAAGTCTGTGAGATGCCAGAAAACAATTCCATTTAGAGAAATGAAATCCACAGGCTAATTTGACCCATTCTCCAAATGTTTGCTGCATAATGAGATTAGGCAATGTTAAAAAGAGAAGCAACAAGAGAGTCCCTGGCTCTAGAGTTGCCTCTTCTAGTGAACCCAACATTTAATGGTGTCAACAATTTTTATTCCATGCAAGAAAATAGTAGCAATTCTCTACTACTTACTTTGACCATATTTTGAATGCTTGGAAATAAAATGCATTAACGGTACACTATGTCCCAATTCTATCGCTACTCTATGCTGCACATGTGGCCTCACCCACTGACACATCAAAACAAAGCACCAGGAAGGTTTTGTTATTTCCTAGATTACAAATGAAGAAACAGGTAATGGTGATAAACTAATAACTATTCACTCACTCACTTCTTCAGAGTGACAGCTGACTGAAACTAGGGTCTCATGCACACTCAGCAACTGATCCACCACCGAGATACACACACGTCCTCTCCTTTGCTTTTAAATTCCCAAACCAATTCTCACGGTGTTGCACAGCCTGGTTTGTAACCTGTGATTCTCCTGTCTGAACCTCAAGTAGTTAAGATTGCTAGTGGGTGCCACCATGCTCAGCTGAGCTGATGTGAAAAGATTAGGAGCAAAAATTTTGAAAGTCAAACTTTCTCTTTTCTAACCACTGTGGTATATAACTATGAACTCAATACTCATATAAAGTTCTCATTTTTATTTTCTCCTCCTCAACCAAAATTGCAGTTTTAAAAAGAACTTCACCTGTCCAAGGAAATGTATTGCTATTCATGTTTCTGCCAACATCTAGGACCCTCTTCTTCTCAGACTCTTAAGTGAAGCAGTTATCTAGTGGTTCTGATAAAAAAAAATTCATAGTAATAATAAATTAGGCAACCAATGTCCCTGACTTCTAATCACTCTTCCAAGATTTGAAAGTGTTTTTTGAAACCTGAAATGGTCTCTGAAGCAAAATATTTTTCTGAACTATGCTTAAAATAACTTTGTAGACATAGGATTGAAAAGTGAAACCCTGAATAGAAAATGGTCCATGTAACCAGTTCTTATTAATAGTGGGCCAGTTCTACAAAACTATTCAACTCCCAAATTAACCAATGAATTAACCCTTTCCCATTGAGGGAGTAAAGAGGATAGTAGAGAGACAATGGGCTGAAGCCTTCCTAGTATGGCAGTTTTGGGGTCAGAAACAAGATAATAAATGCTGACGCACTGCACGTTGTAAAATGATTCAATATAGCATTCTAGTTGAGATGAACTTTGCCTTTTTTTAAAAACAGGAATGTGATTTAATTAGAACAAGTAAGCTGGCAGCAAAACCTGCACAGAAACCCAAGATAGACAGGATGGAGGGGTGAGAAAGCCCCTTCTGGCTAGCTGAAGAATTGAAAGGCACAGACACAAAAGTTCCCCATTTGACCTTTGGGAGATCAGAAGCCACTGTATTGTGTGCTTAAGGCTAGAAATAAAAATAAAAGGGTGTGTTTTGTTTGGATGTTTTATTTTTTAAAGAATTAATCCAGATTAAACAGACACAACAACTTGAGTTACATCAACCCTCAGTGAGCTGATGATTCAAAGTGCAGAGGAAACTAACCAGACTGGTTTTGAGAAGGGTTTAATTTGAAATGGATGAGAGACAGCTGTTAAAGATTATAAGCCTGTTTCCATTTCTGACCAGTCAGGAGAGATATTAGCCAGGATTCTAAGGCCATGGGGGAAGAATAGTGATGGTGTGGTGTGGTAGCTTTGTCTAGAAACCATATCTCAAGCAGAACAAAATCTGTGAGTGCTGTGAATAGCTGATATTTGGTAATTGCCATGTCTATGGGGTAGGTAGTCATGTAATGGAATTGGAAATTCAGAGTTGACCTACTAGATCATTATGCCAACCCCAGGAGTATGAGGATGGGTACTTTGTCCTTGGGCTGAATAGAGAGTAAGCATAAAACAAGAGTTTGTATATCAAGTATAATGTCTTTTTAAAAAAATGTAGGAAAGCTAAATTCTCTTGTCACCATATTCAAATAATCAAATCCTCATATTTGATTTGACAATAAAATTTAATATCTGACTTGAAGGTCTTCTATATATTGATGAGCACAAATCATTCCAGTTAAAATTTACTTGGAAATTTTACATGGAAATAAGACAGACACACTCTAAAACTCAAGATTCCTTGGCTTAGCTTGGCTTTGTTCTCTTGTGACAACCCAAAACAGACCTTGTATTCTTTGAGCCTTCTATGAAGATTATTGTACGTTATCCCCTCCCATATAGGAAGCCAGTTAACCACTTTATTTTCTTTATTTTGTGACGATGAGAGTAGATCCTAGGGTCTTACATGTCCCAGGCAAGTACCCCAATACTGAACCTCCTAGAATGAATTCCTCAGCATTTTTATTGACACTTCAATATCTAGGTAGTACATCATACAAAATTATTCTTCTGTTTTAGCAGTGATAGGCATTGTAATTCAAATCTTTTTTATTTTTTTTACTAGATATTTTCTTTATTTATATGTCATATGATATCTCCTTTCCCAGTTTCCTCTCTGAAAAAAATAAATTAATTAAATTAAATTAAATTAAAAAAACAAAAACAAAACAACAAAAATATCCCATTCTCTCCCCTTCCCCCCTGCTCACCAACCTACCCTCTCCCTCTCCTGGCACTGGCATTCTCCTACACTGGAGCATAGAACCTTCACAGGGCCAAGGGTCTCTCCTCCCATTGATGACTGACTTGGCCATCCTCTGCTATATATGCTGCTGGAGCCATTAGTCCCACTATGTGTACTCTTTGGTTGGTAGTTTAGTCCCTGGAAGCTCTTAGGGTACTAGTTAGTTCATATTGTTGTTCATCCTAAGGGGCTGCAAACCCTTCAACTCCTTGGGTCCTCAGTCCAATGGATGTCTGTGTCTCATTCAAATTTTTAAATTATATATTTTATGTAGGTATGTGCATATATGAATGAGTGAACATGCATGCGTGTGTGTGAATATTTGTGGTGTGTGTGTGTGTGTGTGTGTGTGTGTGTGTGTGTGTGTGTGTGGTTGTGGTTGTGGTTGTGAATACTCGTGTACAATGGCCCCTGTGTGAAAATTAGAGGAAATCTTGCAGAAGTCAGTTACATTCACTCTTTCAGTCACGCATGTTTCCGGGAGTCAGTTCACCATCAGGCCTCTTTATGCACTGAACCTCCTTACTAGCCCAATATTGTGATAAACATCAACAAAAAAACTGCACTTGATCTGAGCCGAAAGGATGAGAGGTGACCTCATTGAAATATCTCTTTGGGCACTTCAATAATAATATCTCATCATTATTTTAATTTCAATTTCCTATGAGAAGTTTTACACATTTTTTTCAAATGCTTATCAGTCATGTGGATTGTTTATCAGTCATGTTTGTTGTCTGTGTGACATAAGTTGTCTGTTTATTTTGTTCCTTTCCAATTAGGGTATTCCTTTGATCTTTTTCCAAATGCAGTTGTACTTTGTTTGTTTTGTATGTTTTCTAAAAGTGTTATTATTTATTTAAGTGCAAATGTGTGTCTCTGTATGTGCACATGCTTGCAGAGCCCAAAGAGGCCAGAACAGGTGTCAGAGCTCCTGAGATGAAGTTATAAGCAGGTGTCTGATGTGGGCACTTGGAATCAACTTAGGTACTTTGTATGAGCAGCAAGTGCTCTTAACTGCTGAACCATCTCTCCAGCCCCAGTTCTGCCTCTTAACCTTATCTCTGTTATTATTATTTTTACTCTATCATTTATCATTTGAATCTATTTATGTTTTGGTTAGTATCAATAAAATTAAGCATGTCTATCTTTTTATAGTGTAATTTTTTTCCTCTTTGTCCTTGGAGGATTATGTATGGTTATATTTAGTCAGTGGTTGTGGATAGCCCAGCATTAGTCACCAAGGGGAATGGCTAACAATAACAGAATTGCTCTTTGCCAGTACACAAGAACTGAAATCCCCAAAATAACAATGACTCAACTAGGACAGAAGTTTATTTATTTTATGAAATCTGGAAGGAGATAATCCAGGGTTCTTTAGTGTGTGCAGGGTCAAGTATCTTCTATCTTGATGATCTATAATCATGGCTTCCATTCCCTGGATAAAGTTACAGTTCAAATTCTGTTGGTGATCCAGACATTTTGTCTACTTACACTTAGAAAAACAAGACTAAATGGAGCCATGCTTTCCAAAGCCCAGCATCTGTCCACCAATTGCGTTAATATCCTATAAACAAAAAGGATGCCTACATGCCTCTGGTTGATAGAGGCAGGTCAAATCCCAGCTGACCTTAAACTTATTTAAATGTGAGAAAATTGTTTAAAAACTGAGGAAAATTAATTGAGTCATTGCAAAAGAATTTCAAAGTGATAATTTTCAGACTAATGATTTGGTGTAAAACATATGTATATAAATTTTCATGATATACCTTATGAAATATATATATGATTTTATACATATAAAATATATATGCATATATGATGACTCCTTGAGCTCTCTTTATAGTATTTTCCTGAATTTATTTCCTTCCCTTAGCCTCTTGTTTTCTATAGTCAGGTAGGCATCACTGTCTTAATAGGTGTCGCTTGCTTGCTTACTTGGAAAGTATCAAACGCAAGTAAACCAGAACCACTATAAACGGAAGAAAATCCTTCTGCTCCCTACTGCTTCATAGACAGCAGATGTCAATTGTCCACACTACAGCTCGGTGATCTCAACAACTGAGAAGCAGGTAGAATTATCAAAAGAAGAGCTTGCTTAGAGAAAACAAAGTAACAGCAAAAATCCACTTTTCAGCTAGAAGGGCTGATGTTGCTAGATGTTTTTGAAATGAGTGGCACGATGTGGAGGAGTAGTTTTGATAAATGTTTTCCTGCCCATCTAATAACTTTACAATTTGAAAAATAAAAATAGTTGGTTTTATCTTCAAGAAATAAAGATATATAAAAAACATATGCCATAGGTTATAATGTGGGCTGTTAATCTGTCTGTGTTTGGCTCTAAATGATGATTTTCAAATTAGATTTCACCAGTGTCTGCTGCATTGTTTAAAAAAAAAAGTATACAGACTTTTAAAAAGCAAACCATTAATTTTGAGTTACTAAAATACTTTATAGTTAGAATTAAGGAGATATGACTGGTAAACCATGTTTCTTTTCATTTTATTATTTCCTGCCTAATAGTAACTTTAAAAAAAGAAGTAAATATCAGTTATAAATTTCTCATTTATATTTCCAGCATCTCTCAAAAATGTCATTCAGCAAGATGACTTTTTTTCCTCATGATGAAGCTGAACACCAGTGGGGGAATAGGCCATATGGACTCTCATGCAGCAAAGCCTTGATAAACACCTCTCCACGAAAGAGTTATGTATTAATCAATGTGTACCACCAACATGCACAGTTAATTTTAACACACACAAATCAGGTACCTCAAATAGGCTGCGAGGCAGATAGTACTATAGAGCATTTAATGACTACAGTATACTGAGCAACAAGGTTATGTTTCCAAGTCTAGAAATAATGTTCCTCTTCTACATGTTTCCTTTGTTTCCTTTTCCTATTTCTACTCTCTTGTGTAGTTAATACTCTCTGATCTGTCATCTTAACTTGTGATCCTTTTATTCAGTTGCTGGCGCTTAGCCTGTCACACGATGAACACTAGTGAATAAGGCAAGTGTTTGTTTTGCTTTAGATCTCTAATACCTCAGAAGCTTATATGTTGGAGAGCTGGTCCTAGCTTGCGTCAGAAGCAGTGTTCATAGGTGGGCCTTAGCAAGGGGGATGGAATCATTCATTTACATACTCATAATTTACTCAGATAGTAGAAAGTTACAGAAAATTTAGGAGGTGGGCCCATGTTGGGAGAAGCTGTTTGTTGTTTTTATTTGAAAGGTACATTTTGTCCCCAGCCTCTTCCTTTTCTTCTGCTTTCTGGTTGCTATGAAGTGAGCATCTTTCTTCTGTGACACACTTCTGCCATGGTAAACTGCTTTATCATAGGCTCAAAAGGCACTGAGCTACTTAGCCACGGACTGAATTGTCTGTAGCTTTGAGTCAATTCCTTTAGTTTCGCAGCCATTTTGTCTCAGTGACAGAAAGTTATCACAGGACATCCCCTTAGGAAAATCAGCCTCCAGAGCAGGAATACCTAGACCTGATCTCAACCCTTCTACAAATTACTTGAAACAGGCCGATAATTGCAATGCTCACATCTTCCAGCTAATTAGAAAAAAAATATTAGAGCACGGTTTGAATTACTCATGTGTCAACACAGTACTTGCCCTCCTCATTCAAATGTTTCCTCTAGTGGAAGGAATCTGCTGATACCTCGTCAAAGCCTCAAGCCCATCTGCTCTATCCCAAAGTGTTTTGCTTTGATGTCAGGGAACATAATTATGCAGCCAAGGCAAAGGTGAGGACTGAGGCTTCTGGTTCCCTTACTTCATCAAGAAGATTTAGAAAACAGATCAAATGCAGTGAATCAAAATTAGTTTACATTTCTTCTCAGCAATTGCACTCTGAACTACGCTAGAGTAGAGGTGTTTCCTCTAATAAGAAAGCAAAGAGATCCCATTAAGCAAGTGACTGGTAGGAAGTTCTCATTATATCCACCTAGACAGCCAGCCCCACAAAGCAGCCCTGTCTAGCCTTTTACCAGTGACCTAGGCACGGATACTTTCCAGCACTTCACCACATTCCAAAAGAGGCAAAGCTTTCCCATCATGGGCATCTTTTCCTAGCCTAGTTCTCCATAATAATATTTCTACAGTCTTCTCTGTGCAAAAAACAAAAACAAAAAAACAAAAAAACAAAAACCAAAAAAAACAAAAACAAAAAAACTCAGCTGTTGAGTCAGTTTTATTGAGAAAGATTATGATTTTATGTTGCTCTAAATAGTATTTATGTGTTCCCTGTCCCATACCTATGCAACTGATGAGGTAAATTTCATCACTACTATTTTGTGTTGAACATATCTCAGAATTTTTCAATATGTACATTATACTCTTTGGGGAAGGGTTATAAAACTGTGTCACTTTACATAAACTTCATGCTGCCTTATGAGAGAGCAGATAGCCTCTGAAGCTAGACTCTTTAAGTATAAACTCCACTTTTTCTTCTTGAATTTGGTGGTATTCTTTGCTCTGTCTATGATATAGTTTTCTTATTCAGAGCATGCCTCTGCTCCAGCTTCCTTAATATGTCTGTAATAAAATAGTCTACTTGAGTAATTAATAAAGAACAGAAAATTATTTCTTCCATTTCTAGAAGGCTGAGATGTTCAGATTTAGGGCATGGCTTCAAAGGTGGCATTGTTTAAAACTTTTGGCACTTCAAATAATAATATATCATTATTACCTTAATTTCATTTTCCTACTAATGTTTTTAAAATACTTATCAGTCATATGGATTGCTATTTGTCTCTATTGCTTAAGTTACCTGTTTATTTTCTTCAATTTTTTCTATTAGGGTATTGTTCTATATTTTTTCAAATACAATTATCCCTTGCCAATTTTGTATTTTTTCTAAAATTGTTGTTATTTGTTTAAGTGCACATGTGTGTCTGTATGTGTGCATGCTTTTATTGTCCAAGAGGCCAGAACAGGTTTCAGAGCTCCTGGAGCTGGGGTTCCAGGCAGGTTTGAATTGTCTGGTGTGAATGCTTGGAATCAACTCTGGTCCTCTGCAAGAGCAACAAGTGCTCTTAACAGCTGAAGCATCCATTTCTCCAACCTCATGTTGTATCCTAATCCTATCTCTATCAGTAGTATTATTTTAACTTACCAACTCTGTCATTTGCCATCTCAATTTATTTATGTTTTGTTTTATATTTTAATGAAGTTAAGTAGAGTTCTCTTTTCATAACATACTTTATTTCTTCTTTAGCATTGAGAGATTATAACACAATCTCAGGTAGAGCTTTTATTAGATACTACAGAGACTTACAATGACCAGAGACAGAAATGGACCATCTCTGCATCAGGACACTCATGGTCAAAGGACAAATGTTTCAGGTGCTGAAATAAAAGGCCGATACAGCTGCAGTGGAGACCTTATTGCTACTGTAGGTGACTTAAACAATTCAAGATCACTCACATCACGATGTGAAAGTTAGTGATGAGTCTTCACGTGCTGTAATGAATGCAACCAAGTTTTAGAAACTCTAAATTATGTGATTGTAGAGGAAAATTACTTGGCAGAGGAAAAAAAATCTTCCAAGTAGACACAATCTCTGCCTTTCCAGAAATGGATGCCTGAAAGAATTGGTCTTTAAACAGAGGCCTTCAAGGCTTTTGAGGACAGGCAACATTTTTTGGTCAGATGCAATGTTGCAGACTAAAATAGAAACATTTTTTTTCTGGCACGAGAACCCCATGAGCTTCAGATATTGCAACAAACAGACATTGTCTGTGTGGTACAGGAACAACAGAGCCCCACTTCTCTTCTCCTGAATTGCTATAGTAGCAAATTAGACAAGTACTCTTTGAAGAATAGCATAGCTTTAAAGATTTTCAAAAACATTTATTTTTATTTTTATTCATCTATATATTTATGCCTGTGGTTATTAGATTAGAATGGGTTCTACATAGGCTCAGGTATTTGAATTCTTGGCCACTAGTTGGTGGAACGTGTTTGGAAAGGTATGTGAACAATTTGACAGTATGGCCTTGTTCAAGGAGCTGTCACTGGGGTGGGCATTGAGGTTACAAAAACCCATACCAGGCCCAGACATATGCCTCTCCCTCCTCTCTCTCTCTCTCTCTCTCTCTCTCTCTCTCTCTCTCTCTCTCTCTCTCTCTCTCTCTCTCTCTCCTCCCTCTCCCTCTCCTCTCCCTCTCTCCCTCTCTCCCTCTCTCCCTCAGTCCCTTTCCCCCTCCCCCTCTCCTCCCCCTATCTC
>NW_022196894.1:46675638-46700218 GCF_008632895.1 Mastomys coucha | reverse complement strand
CTCCCTCTCCCTCTCCCTCTCCCTCTCCCTCTCTCCAACTTTTGGATGAGATGCAAGCTCTCAGCTACTGCTTAAGCACCATTCTTGTTGCCTTGCTCCGTGTCACAATGGTCATGGACCAATGTTCTGAAGCTCTAAGCAAAATTCCAATTAAGTGCTTTCTTTTATAAGTTGCTTTGGTTAATGTGTCTCTTGATGGCATTGCAAAGGTAACTAAGACAGTGTTTGTGTAAGTGTGTGCTCATGTCTGTATCCTCAGAGGGCAGAAAAAGGTGGTGGATCCCATGGAGCAGGAGTTAAAGGCAGTTGTTAGCTGTCCAACTCAGATGCTAAGGACCAGAAGCTTGGGTCTCTGGAAGAGCAATGGACACTCATAGCTATTGAGACATCTCTCAACATGTGCTTTCAAGATTTGTTCAGTGACAGTAATGTCCTTTCACTTCCTTTTTTAAAAAAGGCTTTTATTTGATATTATAATTACATACTTCCCCCTTCCTTTCTTCCCTCCAGTCTCTCCCAACTACCATCCCTTTACTCACTCCCATGCCCCCCACACTTGAGTTGCTAGCCTCTCTTCCTTTACTATTGTAAAGGAAATTTCCTTTACTATTGTAAAGGATTTTTTTTTACTATTGTAAAGGAAGTATAAATGTATGTAAATACATTTATGTTGTATATATTGGTACTTACATATATATGAATGTGTATACACACATGAAGACATGCATGTGTATACAGGTGCACACACACACACAAACCACTCAACCTGCTGAGTTTATTTTTGTTGTTTCAAGGATGACCCCTCTGCATTGGACAACTGAAAAAAGGGCTCAGCCACGGGAAAGGTCTACTCTCCTTCTTCCAGAAGTCATTATTGCCTAAAGTTCTTTGTTTAGGAATTCACAATAGCCAAGAAATCAAAACAAACTAAATTTCTAAAATAAATGAAAAGATAATGAAGATGTGGTACATATACACAATGGAATAGTTTGCCCCTTAATACAAACAAGCAAACAAGAAAACCTTACCCCAGGATGGGTGATGACTCATGTAATCCAGAAATCTAGAACTCTCTGCACAACTTGCAGGCAGGTCAAGGAGTTGGAGAGTCTCTTTCAATAGCAGTCCCCACTGTGTACAAAATCTTGAAGAGTGAGGGATCTTGTGAGTGTTAAGTATTAGGGATGTCTTGAGATTTGTAAGCTGTTTTCTTCCTAAGTCCTAAGGAGCCTCCTTTCAGAACTTTCAAAAACTTAGGGTATTGTGGTCCTGGAGGGGATGTTGCAGTTCAAAGGAAATTTCTGTAAAATATATACATACTATTTTTCCATATAGAGCCCTAATTCTTGCATGTTTGTGGCTTTGCAAAGTACTCAGCTCTTTCAGTAAAAATACTCCTTACTCTGTCTTCTTACATTTTAGAATAGATAGTCTTTTCAATAAGTGATAGGGAACTTGGATATTCACATGCAGAAAAAAAAATGATAAGTAGACATATATTCCTCAATAGTTGAAAAAAAACCCAACCAACTAACCAAACAATTTTTAGCTACATAAAGTACAAAACAAGTAAAAGGAAACATAAGTGAAATGTTCCACCAAAATTAGTAAGGAATTTTTGACAAGACATCAGAATCACAAGGAATAAAAGCAAATTCAGACAAGTGAGATACTGTATCAAAAAGCTTCTGCAGAAAAAGAAAACAATCCACAGACTCTAGAGACAACATACAGAATAGGAGAAAATATTTTGAAACTATTTGTTTAACAAGGATCTGCAGGAGACTGCCAAAACTCAAAAGAAAAAAAAATAGCATGTGCTCTAGACCTAAATAGATATTCCAAAATAAGATCTGCAAGTGGGTGGTGGATACATGAAAAAATGCTGATCATCACTATCCATAAAGAGAAATCAAAATCACAATGAGATATCACTTTCCTACTAAGAAAGTCTGTTATTTAAGAGGCTAAAGACATACATGCTAGTGAATATATGGTACAAAGGAAATTCAAGTGCACTGTGAATGGGAATGTGAGAGGACAAAACTAGAATGGAACACAGTAAGGACATTTTCTCAAACACTTAAAAGTTGAGCTACCATACATGATTCATCGTATGGAAATACAATCAGTAGGCTGAGATGTCCAGCCCAATATTGACTGTAGCATTTTCCATCATAGCAAAGCTAAAAAAAGGAATATTAACTGAATAAAGTGCACATATAATAAATTATTAATCGGGTATTTTTTTACATATTATATACAAATATATGGAAAGAACCAAAGATAATTTGGTTATATAAATTATCTAGGCACAGAAAGACAGGTACTGCATCATGACATTTGTATGGATGGGAGTTATCAGAGACTGAGAAGAGTAGGAGAGAGAATGGAATAAGAAAAAGTTGGCCAATGTGTTGCAAGTTACTGGTGTGAGCTAGAAGTTCTAGCGCACATCTGTACAGGGAAGTATTCAGTGTTGCAATATAGAATCACATGGAAAGAGGGAATGTCTCTCCCATCCTGTGGGGCATTCAGCAGGGACCTAGTGCAGAGGAGAGAGACTAAGGGGGACAAGAGACACAAAGAATGAGAGCAAGACAGTTGTCTGATCAAGCTCTGAAAAACTTTACTTCAGGGATGGCAATATAAAACAAAAGGAAGCTTCAAGGGAGGGGGAAGAGCCCTGGGGGGCATTCTGAAGGCCAGGTGGCAATCTTCAGTTCCTGGAACCAATGGTCATGGTGTTCTCCACACCCACAAATATTCTTACTGTTAGACTACACATGTTCTCTCAGGGCTGTATGTGTAAGCTAGTAATTTTCCACCAGGCCATGGCTCCCAGAATAAGTAAATTGAGGCATTGCCCAGATCACTTTTGCTGGTGGCCATGAGTCTTGACTTTTGATTGATATGGGAGTGCCCAGCCACAAAAAAAGCCAATAAACAGCATTCCTCTATATTTTCTTTTCAAGCTTCAGTCTTGAGTTCCTGCCCTAGCTTAGGTCGATGATAGATTATGACCTAGAGGTAAAAGCTGAAATAAACACTTTCCTGTTCCAGGTTGATTTTGGTCAGACTGTTCTACCACAGCAATGGGAAGGAAACTGGGGTAACTACTTAATAGTAGGGTTATTATAGACAATGACAAAGTATTGTATATTTCAAGAAAGCCAGAAGGAAGGATTTTGAGTGCTTTTATCATAAATAATGTTGAGAGACATGAGTACCCAGAAGTAAACATACACAATGTATACATGAATTAAAATGTGCTCAATTTTTGTTTATATACAAATCATTATTATTTTAAAGTTAAACAATCAAAATGGCATGAAAAAATCTTACTTAAAACTTAAAATAATGGTATTGGCACACACCTATAATCCCACTTAGAAGGCCGAAATAGAAATGCAAGCTCCAGGCTCACCAGAGCTATGTAAGACACTAAAATCAGGTAAAAACAGACAAAACAAAACAAAACCAAGAACACCACCATCACCACCAAAGAAACCACCACCACCACCAACAACCACCACAAAATTTTGTACTATTTACTTTTTTATTGCTGTTGCCAACACCTGACAAGAAGTAATTTAAGGAAGAAGAAAGGGTTTTACTTTGGCTTACAGTTTGAGGTCATATATCCCATCATGGCACAGAGAAAGCATGGTTACAGGAGTGGCAGATGGCTGGGAACATCATGTTTACACTCAGGAAACAGAGTGTAGATGGATGTCAGTACTTGTCTGTCTGTCTCCTACTTATTCAGACTGAGACCACATCCCATGCAATGGTACTGCCCAAACTTAGGGTTTATCTTCCCATCTTAATTAACCCAGTTGAGAAACTTCCTTAGTCACACACACAGCACATTTCTTAGGTTAAACTGGCAATCATTATTGATAACACTCCAGCTCCCCAAACACAAGTGTAGTTGGAGAATATACTTTATAAGACCTCACAAGCGCAATCAGAATGCTTTCCCAAATACATAGGTACACAGAAGCTAGTCAATTAAAAAAATACTAACAAGTGCTGGATGACAGGAGCCTGATATACCTGTCTCCTGAGAGGCTCTGACAGTACCCGACTAATACAGAAGTAGAGGCTCACAGCCATCCATTGGACTGAGTATATATCCATTGGACTGGGTCCCCAATGAAGGAGCTAGAGAAAAGACTGAAGGGTTTACAGCCCCTTAGGATGAACAACAATATGAACTAACTAGTACCCTCAGAGCTCCCAGGGACTAAAACTCCAACCAAAGAGTACACATGGAGGGATTCATGGCTCTAGCAGCATGTGTATAGCAGAGGATGGCCAAGTCAGTCATCAATGGAAGGTGAGGACCTTGGCCCTGTGAAGGTTCTATGCCCGGTGTAGGGGAATGCCAGGGCCAGTAAGTACGAGGGGGTGGGATGGTGATGGGGGGGGGGAGGGAACAGGGGATTGTTTTAGTTTTTTGTTTTTTTTTTTTTGTTTGTTTGTTTTTTTTTTTTATTTTTGGAGGGGAATGTGGGAAAGGAGATATTGTAAATAAAGAAAACATCTAATAAAGAAAAAATACCAAATATGTCACATGATACTTTCTTGATTAGACTCAATGGAGAAAACATTTAATTTTGATCTCTAGCTCTTCTATCCCTCCTCTGCTGTGGTAGTGGCAAAACCCTAGGCTCTGCGGATGGTAGACAAGTGTTTTATATCATTAGGCATTTCATCTTTCATGGAAAAAGTCCAAGGACTCCTTCCATGTGCTCTATTCCTTTTGGTGGTTTCTGAGTTTCTTGTGATAATGAAGCTCCCCTACCAACTCTGATAGTTCCCCCTCGTTCTAGTTTCTACTATACTATTGCGCTATTAGAATAATTAGCTTCCTCAGTGCCAAGGTTTAATTCTTAGTATGAACTTGTTACTAATGGGTACTGTTAATAATAAACCACCAATTAAAAAAAATCTCTCCATGTTCTCACAACCGACCTTTGAGTTAAAAAAAATTCTCCTTTCTTTGCTGCCTTAATTAACTCATCCCTGTAATTGCTCTTGGTCACTTCTTCAGTTTTATCTTGTATCTCATTATCTTTCAACCTTTCTAAAAATAAAGTATTTTCATGTTAAATTATGGTAAAAAAAAATCCCTTCAACTGTTTCCAGTAACCTATAGCAATAACTGCCCAGCTAAATTTTAATGAATTCTATGATTTTTGGTCTTAGTCAACATTTCATGAATGATAACAGTAATCTCAGGCTCTGTCATATAATTTCACTTCAATACATAGAATATAGTTGTAACTAATATGTGTTTTGGTTTTTTTTTTCTGTCATCTTTGTCATTTCTAAATCCCTTTAGGTTTGTTGATTTATGATGTATTTTTCTGGTTCTTTGAACACCTGGTAATTATTTTTTTAAGATCTTAAAAGTTTTAGAGCAGTTTTAGGGCTGCAGAAAAGTTGGGAGAGAGGTATAAAGATTCTCTAGATCTCTCCTCCCAACACAAACCTAGCTTCTTCCATTATCAACAACCCTTGAAATAGTGCTGCATTTGTTGCCAATAAGTATACACAGACACTTTCTTACCCCAAATCCACACTATAAAACAGAAAACAATGTAAATTTTAACTTCATAGAATTGAGCAGATAAAGTTGTATATTAGCTACTGTTCTTCCCTCTGAGTGTGACCTGTTATAATTGGTAACCAATATTGATATATTACCACTATTCATGCTACACAATGTAGATACTCCATATCACAATCTTGTTAATAACAGGCCTCATATATCATGGGGTTCCATAGTAAGTAAAATTTTCTAGTGCTTAGTGAGATCAGAGTCCCCATAGCTTTGTGTTAACATATTGATTGTGGTGATGCCTATGCAAACAAATCTACTGAATGGCTGGTTACAGGAAAGCATAGCATATACCTACTATACTGTGGGGATTTTAGTGGGTATTTCACTCTTTGTTGTGCCAGTAGTTTTACAAAGCTTCTTTTATGTCCCCTGATTATATCAAGGCCATGTTAAGTAAATGACCTATGTCAAACATTGTATGTTCACCCTCTACAATTACATAAAATTACTTGAAATATTTCTCACAATTTTCAGTTGTTAAATAACATCTAATTATTTCTTAAGGTACACTTTGCAAAGAAGATGTCAGGTATAAACAATATATTACTGTGCAGGACAGTTTGACTATCCCCTTTCCACCACCTCACAGCCCACCAATTTGCTATAGATTTGACTTCTCCAGAATGTCATAGAATTGGATTCCCACACTGCACCTCCTTTACATACTTTTTCACTTAGCAATATGTATTTATGCTGTCCCTAGCTTTACCAAGGGTTTGTGGCTAAGCTCTTTGTTGCCTTTTGATAGCATGCAGAGTATCTTCCTGTACCAAAGATGATAGCACATAAGGATGTAGGCACCAGTTTGACTTCATATTCAGTGAGTTGTGTAGGTGTTGTCTTTAGCAATGGGAGCTTGCCCTCAGTTTGTGAAGAGCAACATCCTGGAAACAATCTGGGCTGTTTGGGTGGTCCCATGGGATGCCTTTGACTTGCAACTCAACTACATATAACTCAGTTGTGATATTGGAAGCTTTATTTGAGCCAGTCTTCTTCATTATTTGGAGATTTTATTTAGATTGCCATCACAAATGTATTTATTTTAGGAAGCTTCTTCTGTATTAGGTTTCCATACCACCCCTCAAATGGCTCTTACTTTTAGCTCTGTCTACATTTTTTTCTTCATACCCTCTGTCTTACCTCTCCCCACTTGATCCTCCAGTTCCAGTCCCCAGCCCCAATACATGCATAATTGTCTATTCTATTTCTCTTCCCTAAGACCTATCTAATCCTTTACTCTAGCCTTACTACTGATTCTACAGATTGCAGCTTGTTTATCATTGGCTTAATAGCCAATATCCTCACATAAGGAAACACATACCATATTTGTCTTTTATGCCTGGGATACTTCACTCATAATGATTCCTTTCTAGCTTCAACTATTTACTAATAGGTTTCAATATTTTTTCATGGCTGAGTAATACTCCATTGTGTAAATGTGCCACATTTTCTTTATCCATTCATGAAGTGACATGCAGACTAAAGACTTTATGTCGGGTTTAAGTGAAATGTATAGTAAAGCCTTTGTGTCTGGCATTGAGTGATATGTTTCAGCAAAGCCTTTGCTATAATTCAGTTAATGTTTTGGGACTGTTTGAACCTTGAAGAAATGTTGTCCCATTCCAATCTCACTCTCATAAGGGAGTGAAGATTTTAAAAACAAGTGTACAAATAAAACATTTAGCAGTGATAATTCATAAAGAAATTTATTTTGAAAGAAATATTTAGTACACATATAACTACCATTTATTAAAGATGAAGGAAAATTTGAATAATGAGATGGATATACCTTCTTAGTTTTACAAGAAGAGTGAAGTCTTGCCTGAGTATTGGATATGCCAGGATATAAAATATATTCTGTGTTTTTCAGACCCAGTCAATATTTTCATTTCATAACTGTCAAATATAGATGACTACAAAATATGTTTTATATTTATATTATAGTTTTGAAGATTTAAAGTATTACAAATATTTAGAACATAGACAAAATCAGTCATTTCTTTAATAAGAACCTACCACTGTTTATTATGTACTTATATAAATGTATGTCTGTTATATAAATACATAAATATATATAATTTTCAAAAAGCTTGAATTATTTTTTACATATGCCATAACAATTTTATGTACCTACATATATTGCAAAAGCCTAGGTGACTATATTTAACATGGATCAATCAATTACCATAACAATATTGGTAATGAATACCACTGTGACTAAATTTCAGTGGACATTCTAATTCAAAATAAATACCTATAACTAAAGAATATTCATAACATTTTAAGCATGCATTACTTTGTATTTAAATAATGGGTATACTTTTTATAAAATACAAAATAAGCTTTAACAATCTTTTTCCAACACAAGAAGCTTGGACACACTATTTTTTTGAACCATTTCTATGGGAATTTCACAAATTATACAGGCTTTGTGGGTCTAGTTGAAGAGGAACAGTGTTGTTCTTTCCTAGGGCTTAGTCATAAGCTGTCCTATTTGAAGTCAGAGCAAAGGATAAGGCTAGATACACTATCTAATACATTAAACCTTTTGGCTTGTTGAGATTAAAATGAAACATACCTCTTGAAATATCACTCTAGAAAGTACCACAGAATAAACTCATATTGACTAGTAACACACTGCCAAATACGATGGTGTTACTGGAAGATTAGTTTTTAATAACACAATGAAACTGATCCAATCTTCTCTATTAACTATGAAAATGTCACTTTCTTATCAGATTCACATTAGAAGACCTTTTAAACGTATTATAGGATTATCTATTTTCTTTTGAAATAGCAAGACCCTGTAAAGACTGGGTTATTTGGAAATTACATAACTAAAATACCCAGTTATATTGTCCACACTTTAAAAAAAAAATTATTTTGAATTTAAATTCAATGAAAGCTAAAAAGGTATCATTATGGCCATTTTCTCTCCGGTGACTTTCTAAAGCGGGACCAGCTAGAAGGCTCAGGAGACAGGATCCTCTCAACCCCCATCTACTCCTAGGAGTGAAGGCGGTGGATCCGCAACCCTCTCTGCCCCTTCCCTGCAAGCAGAGAGCCTGCCTTCAGGGAGTATTTTAACCCAGGGACTCTGGTGAGATCTGCCATTTTCTCTCTGGTAACTTTCTAAGGTGGGACTAGCCGGGAGACACAGTCCTCACAAGTGGCAGGGCAACCTGGTCAGGATCCTTTCTACCTCAGACCACACCTAGGAGGGACAACAGACCCACAGCCCTCTCTGCACCTTTCCAGCAAGGGCAGATCCTGGGTGTGCTCTGACCCTTGGACTCAGGATGGACAACTGATCCACAATCATCTGTGCCCGGGAATTACCAGAGGAGAGCTGATTTTCCAGAAGTACTGACACCAGCTTATAGACCCACAGGAGGAACAAGCTCTAGTCAGAGATAGCAAGAACATCTAACACCAGAGATCAACAGAGGGTGAAAGGCAAATACAAGAATCTTACCGACAGAAACCAAGACTACTTGGCTTCATCAGAACCTAGTACTCCCACCACAGCAAATCCTGAATATCCCAAAACACTGGAAAAGCAAGATTTGGATCTAAAATCATATTTCACAATGGAGCTAGAGGAATTTTAAAAGGACATGGATAACTCCCTTAAAGAAATACAGGAGAATACTGGTTACAAGCTCTTAAAGAGAAAACAAAACAAAACAAAAAAATCCCATAAAGAATTACAGGAAATCCCAAGTAAAATCCCTTAATGAATTACAGGAAAACACAAACAAACAGGTGAAGGAATTGAGCAAAAACATCCAGGACATAAAAATGGAAGTAGAAACAATTAAGAAATCTCAAAGAGAGACAACTCTGGAGTGAGAAATCTTAGGAAAGAAGTCAGGAAACATAGATTCAAGGATTACCAACAGAATACAAGAGATAGAAGAGAGAATCTCAGGGGCAGAAGATGCCATAGAAAACATTGACACAACAGTCAAAGAAAATGCAAAATGCAAAAAGTTCCTAACCCAAAACACCCAGGAAATCCAGGACACAATGAGAAGACCAAACTTAAAGATAATGGGTATAGAAGAGAGTGAAGACCTCCAACTTAAAGGGCCAGTAAATATCTTCAACAAAATTATAGAAGAAAACTTCCATAACCTAAAGAAAGAGATGCCCATGAACATACAAGAAGCCTATAGAACTCCAAATAGACTGGACCAGAAAAGAAATTCCTCCTGCCACATAATATTCAGAACATCAAATGCACAAAACAAAGAAAGAATATTAAAAACAGTAAGGGAAAAAGGTCAAGTAACATATAAAGGCAGGCCTATCAGAATTGCACCAACTTCTCACCAGAGACTATGAAAGCTAGAAGATACTGAGCAGATGTCATACAGACCCTAAGAGAACACAAATGCCAGCCCAGACTACTATACCCAGCAAAATTCTCAATCACTGTAGATGGAGACACCAAAGTATTCCGTGACAAAACCAAATTTACACGGTATCTTTCCACAAATCCAGCCCTTCAAAGGGTAATAAATGGAAAACTTCAACACAAGGAGGGGAACTACATCTTTGAAAACGCAAAAGTGTAATCTTCCAACAAAACTGAAAGAAGATAGCCACATGAACGGAATTCCAACTCTAACAACAAAAATAACAGGAAGCAACAATTACTTTTCCTTAGTATCTATTAATATCAATGGACTCAATTCCCCAATCAAAAGACATAGACTATCAGATTGGGTACGTAAACACGACCCAACGTTTTGTTGCATACAGTAAACCCACCTGAGTGACAGACACTACCTCAGACTAGAAGACTAGAAAACAATTCTCCAAGTCAATGGTCCCAAGAAAAAAACTGGAGTAGCCATTCTAATATCAAATAAAATCGACTTTTACCCTAAAGTGATCAAGAAAATATGAGGAACACTTCATATTCATCAAAGGTACGATCTACCAAGAGGAACTCTCAATTCTGAACCTCTATGGTCCAAATGCAAGGGCATCTACATACATAAAAGAAACTTTACTTAAGCTCAAAGCACACATTGCACCGCACAATAATAGTGGGAGATTTCAACACCCCACTCTCTGCAATGGACAGATCATGGAAACAGAAACTAAACACAGACACAGTGAGACTAACAGAAGTTATGAAACAAATGGGTTTAACAGATATCTATAGAAACTTTTTTGTTTTTTATCCTAAAAAAAAGGATATACCTTCTTCTCTGCACCTCATGGTACCTTCTCCAAAACTGACCATATAATTGGTCAGAGATCCATTCATTTCCCTAAGAATTTCATGAGTTCATTGTTTTTAATAACTGAGAAGTACTCCATATACTAAAATTTCTGCATCCATTCCTCTGTTGAGGGACATCTGGGTTGTTTCCAGTTTCTGGCTATTATAAATAAGGCTGCTATGAACATGGTGAAGCATGTGTCCTTGTTTCATGTTGGAGCATCTTCTGGGCATATGCCCAGGAGAAGTATAGCTTGGCCCTCTGGTAGAACTATGTCCAATTTCTGGAGGAACTGCCAAACTGATTTCCAGAGTGGTTGTACCAGCTTGCAGTCCCACCAGCAATGGAGTGTTCCTCTTTCTCCACAACCTCTCCAGCATCTGCTGTCACCTGAGTGTTTTATCCTAGCTATTCTGACTGGTGTGAGGTGGAATCTCAGGGTTGTTTTGATTTGCATTTCCCTGATGACTTAGGATGTTGAACATTTCTTTAGGTGTTTCTCAGCCATTCGGTATTCATTAGTTGAGAATTCTTTGTTTAGCTCTGTACCCCATTTGTAATAGGGTTATTTGGTTCTCTGGAGTCTAACTTCTTGAGTTCTTTGTATACATTGGATATTAGCCCTCTATCAGATATAGGATTGGTAAAGATCTTTTCCCAATTTGTTGGTTGCTGTTTTGTCCTATAGACAGTGTCTTTTGCCTTACAGAAGTTTTCTAACTTTATGAGGTCCCATTTGTCAATTCTTGATCTTAGAGCTATTGGCGTTCTATTCAGGAATTTTTCCCCTGTGCCTATGTGCTCAAGGCTCTTCCCCACTTTCTTTTCTATTAGTTTCAGTGTATCGGGTTTGATGTGGAGGTCCCTGATCCACTTGGACTTGAACTTTGTACAAGGAGAAAGGAATGGATCGATTTGATTTCTTCTACATGCTAACCGCCACTTCAGCCACCATCATTTGTTGAAAATGCTGCCTTTTTTCCACTGTATGGTTTTAGCTCCTTTGTCAAAGATCAAGTGACCATAGGTATTTGGGTTCAATTCTAGGTCTTCAGTTCTGTTCCATTGATCTAACTGCCTGTAGATCAATGCAGTTTTTATCACAATTGGTTTGTAGTACAGCTTAAGGTCCAGGGTGGTGATTCTACCAGAGATTCCTTTATTGTTGAGAATAGTTTTGGCTATCCTGGTTTTTTTGTTATTCCAGATGAATTTGCAAATTGCTCTTTCTAAGTTTGTGAAGAATTGAGTTGGAATTTTAATGGGGATTGCATTGAATCTGTAGATTGCTTTCCTCAAGATGACCATTTTTACTATATTAATCTTGCCAATCCATGAGCATGGGAGATCATTCCATCTTCTGAGATCTTCAGTTTCCTTCTTCAGAGTCTTGATGTTCTTGTCAAACAGATCTTTTACTTGCTTAAAGTCAAACCAAAGAATTTTTATATTATTTGTGACTATTGTGAAGGGTGTTGTTTCCTAATTTCTTTCTCCACCTGTTTATCCTTTGTGTAAAGGAAAGCCACTGATTTGCTTGTGTTAATTTTATATCCAGCTACTTCACTGAGGTTGTTTATCAGGTTTAGGAGCTCTCTGGTGGAATTTTTGGGGTCACTTAAGTATACTATCATATCATCAGCAAATAGTGATAATTTGACTTCTTCCTTTCCAATTCATATTCCTTTGACTTCCTTTTGTTGTCTAATTGTTCTGGCTAGGACTTCAAGTACAATATTGAATAGGTAGGGAGAGAGTGGGCAGCCTTTTCTAGTTCCTTATTTTAGTGGGATTGCTTCAAGTTTCTCTCCATTTAGTTTGATGTTGGCTACTGGCTTTCTATATATTGCTTTTAAGCTTAAGTAATTAATTAATTCCTGATTAATTCCTGATCTTTCCAAGACTTTTATCATGAAGGGATGTTGGATTTTGTCAAATGCTTTCTCAGCATCTAATGAGATGATCATATGTTTTTTTTTTCTGAGTTTGTTTATATAGTGAATTACGTTGATGGATTTCCATATATTGAACTATCCGTGCATGCTTGGGATAAAGTCTACTTGATTATGATGGATGATCATTTTGATGTGTTCTTAGATTCGGTTTGCAAGAATTTTATTGAGAATTTTTCATCAATATTCATAAGGGAAATTGGTCTGAAGCCTTCTTTCTTTGTTAGGTCTTTCTGTGGTTTAGATATAAGAGTAATTGTGGCTTTATAGAATGAATTAGGTAGAGTACCTTCTGTTTTTGTTTTGTGGAATAGTTTGAGGAGTATTGGGATTAGGTCTTCTTTGAAGGTCTGATAAAACTTTGCACTAAACCCATCTGGTCCAGGGCTGTTTTTGGTTGGGAGACTATTAATGACTGTTTAGATCCTTGATCTGATCTTGATTTAACTTTGGTACCTTGTATCTGTCTAGAAAATTGTCCATTTCATCCAGGTTTTCCAGTTTTGTTGAGTATAGGCTTTTGTAGTAGGATCTCATGATTTTCTGGATTTCCTCGGTGTCTGTTATTATGTCTCCTTTATCATTTCTTATCTTGTTAATTAGGATACTATCTTTGTGCCCTCTAGTTAGTCTGGCTAATGGTTTATCTATTTTGTTTACTTTCTCAAAGAACCAGCTCCTGGTTTGGTTGATTCTTTGCATAGTTCTTTTTGTTACTATTTGGTTCATTTTAGCCCTGAGTTTGATTATTTCTTGCCTTTGACTCAACTTGGATGAATTTGCTTCTTTTTGTTCTAGAGCTTTCATATGTGCTGTCAAATTGCTGGTGTATGCTCTTTCCAGTTTCTTTTTGTAGGCACTTAAAGCTATGAGTTTTCCACTTAGGACTGCTTTCATTGTGTCCCATAAGTTTGGGTATGTTGTGGCTTCATTTTCATTAAACTCTATAAAGTTTTTAATTTCTTTATTTCTTCTATGTCCAAGTTATCATTGAGTAGAGTGTTGTTAAGTTTCCATGTGTATGTGGGCTTTCTATTGTTTATGTTGTTATTGAGGAGCAGCCTTAGTCCATGGTGATTTGATAGGATGCGAGGAATTATTTCAATCTTCTTGTATCTGTTGAGGCCTGATTTGTGACCAATTATATGGTCAATTTTGGAGAAGGTACCATGAGGTGCTGAGAAGGTATATCCTTTTTTTTTTTAGGATAAAAAGTCCTATAGATTGTTAAACCCATCTGTTTAATAACTTCTGTTAGTCTCACTGTGTCTTTGTTTAGTTTCTGTTTCCATGTTCTGTCCATTGCAGAGAGTGGCTTGCTGAAATCTTCCAGTATTATTGTGTGCAGTGCAATGTGTCCTTTGAGCTTAAGTAAAGTTTCTTTTATGAATGTAGATGCCCTTGTGTTTGGTGCAGAGGTTCAGAATTGAGAGTTTGTCTTGGTAGATCATACCTTTGATGAGCATGAAGTGTTCCTCCTTATCTTTTTTGATCACTTTAAGGTGAAAGTTGATTTCATTCAATATTGGAATGGCTACTTCAGCTTTTTTCTTGGGACCTTGGCTTGGAATTTTATTCTGAGGTAGTGTCTGTCTTTGTCACTCAGGTGGGTTTCCTGTATGCAACAAAATGTTGGGTCCTGTTTACATACCCAGCCTGATAGTCTATGTCTTTTTATTGGGGAGTTGAGTACAATGATATTAATAGATATTAGAAAGAGTAGTTGTTGCTTCCTGTTATTTTTGTTGTTAGAGTTGGAATTCTGTTCATGTGGCCATCTTCTTAAAGTTTTGTTGGAAGATTACTTTCTTGCTTTTTCTAAGATGTAGTTTCCCTCCTTATGTTGGAGTTTTCCATTTATTACCCTTTGAAGGGCTGGATTTGTGGAAAGATACTGTGTAAATTTGGTTTTGTCATGGAACAAATACTTTGGTTTCTCCATCTATGATAATTGAGAGTTTTGCTGGGTATATTAGCCTGGGCTGGCATTAGTGTTTTTAGGATCTGTATGACATCAACCCAGAATCTTCTGACTTTCATAGTCTCTGGGGAGAAATCTGGTATAATTCTGATAGGTCTGCTTTTATATGTTACTTGACCTTTTTCCCTTACTGTCTTTAATATTTTTTGTTTTGTGCATTTGGTGTTTTGACTATTATGTGGCAGGAGGAATTTCTTTTCTGGTCCAGTCTATTTGGAGTTCTATAGGCTTCTTGTATGTTCATGGGCATCTCTTTCTTTAGGTTAGGGAAGTTTTCTTCTATATTTTGTTGAAGATATTTACTGGCCCTTTAAGTTGGAGGTCTTCACTCTCTTCTATACCCATTAGCCTTAGGTTTGGTCTTCTCACTGTGTCCTGGATTTTCTGGATGTTTTGGGGTAGGATTTTGCATTTTGTGTTTTCTTTGACTGTTGTGTCAATGTTTTCTTTGGTATCTTCTGCACCTTAGATTCTCTCTTCTATCTCTTGTATTCTGTTGGTGATGCTTGCATCTATGGTTCCTGACTTCTTTCCTAGGATTTGTATCTCTAGAGTTGTCTCTTTGTGATTTATTATCTGTTTCTACCTCCGTTTTTAGGTCCTAGATGGTTTTGTTCAATCTCTTTACCTCTTTGGTTGTGCTTTCCTGTGTTTTCTCTTTATGTGCTTGAACCTGTTTACCTGTTTTCTCCTGTATTTCTTTAAAAGTTATTTATGTCCTTCTTAAATTCTTGTATCATCATCGTGAGATGATTTTAGATCCAAATCTTGCTTTTCTAGTGTTTTGGGATATCCAGAGCTTGCTGTGGTGGGAGTACTAGGTTCTGATGAAGCCAAGTAGTCTTGGTTTCTGTTGGTAAGATTCTTGTGTTTGCCTTTCGCCATCAGTTGATCTCTGGTGTTAGATGTTCTTGCTGTCTCTGGCTGGAGCTTGTTCCTCCTGTAGGCCTGTAATTCTGTGTCAGCACTTCTGGGAGATCAGCTCTCCCCTGGTAAGACCCATGTAGAGGGCTGTGGATCAGCCATCCCTCCTGAGTCCTGGGGTCAGAGCACACCCTGGAGACAGCCTCTCCACTTGTGGAAAAGGTGCAGAGAGGGCTGTGGATCTGCTGTCCCTCCTAGGTGTAGATGGAGGTAGAAAGGATCCTGTCCCATCTTCCCAGCCACTTCTGAGGCCTGTGCCTCCCGACTGGTTAGTTAGGGTTTCTAATGCTGTGAAGAGACACCATGACTATAGCAACTAATATAGAAAAATATTTAATTGGGGCTCTCTCACAGATTCAGAGGTTTATTCCATTATTATGGTAGAAAGGATGGCAGCATGCAAGCAGACAAGGTGCTGGAGTTCTACATCAGGATTTGCAAGCAGCAGGAAGAAACTCGGAACCATTGGCATGGCTTGAGCATCTGAGACCTCAAAGGCTGCCCACAGTGACATACTTCAACAATTCCACACCTACACCAAGGTCACACCTCCCAGTAGTGACCTCCTGAGCCTATGGGGCCATTTTTATGCAAACTACTACAGAAGTATTTGTTCAAGTTGTTAAGTATAAATAGTAAAAGGAAATAGAATAGTTGTGTATTTTAGAAAATATCTCACAAAAATTATGCAAATTTGTGTAAAATTTGTAATTTATTTCTTGTTTTGTTATTTTCTTTGGGTCATGGTATACATAGTCTAAATCCTCAACTATGGTAAAATAGTATGAACCTGATTAAAAACTTTATAGAAAAGTGTGTATGTGTATTTATGTGTGCATGTACACACACACACATACACACACACATATATTTTGGTTTTAAAATGTGAGGTACACAGAACCAGAAACAAAACACATATTATAAAATTTAGCTAACTCCTATTCTACCAACCTCCAACATTTCATCCTTATGTAAAATAAAACCTAACTGTGTAGCTGGATTGACCTTAAACTTGTAATCCACCTGTCTCTCTCCGCTTTCAAGGTGTGAGAGTCGTAGGCACACAGCACTGTATCTAGGTATAAAAGCTTAATTTATAAATAAGGTACTAAGAGGAAATAACAATCAACAATAAAAAAAACAGTAATTATAAAAAGGTCATGTAGAGAGTCATTTAATTATAGTATTCATCTTAAAATAGTATTGTACTTATCCTACTTCCTTTATGTGTGGTATAATAATCTAAGCTGACTACTTTTATATGTTTTAGAGCCATTATTAAGTATTATAAAATAAGGGTTAGTTAAATACAGCACTTTAGTACCCGAGAACATAATCTGATAACTGGGTTGAATAGTATGTAGCCATATTACAAGTAGAATATGTAGTAGAGACATGATGGTAAAGAGATGATACATAATCCACAATAGAGTGGGAAGACAGAAAATTTTATCAACTCAGACTCGTGCTATTTAAAACTTTGCATTATTACTTCTATTTTTCAGATAAAATTTTATTATTGTAACTGAAACTATAGGAAACAAAATGAACCATTAAGCAAGTCTAACCTGGGTCCCATGGGTAGCATTCAACCCAGGATATCTATGAATGCAGCCCAAAATATTGTAGATCATCTCATATCACAATGTCCATAGATAATAGATACCCAGTATCTATTAAAACAAGCTAAATATCCAACTTTTCAGCTCCATATATCACATTTTAAGAGTTCAACAGAATGTATAACTAATAGGTATTAGGTAGCACACACATAATTCTATGGGGTAACCTGGGGTTATATGTATGCATGTATATACATATATATGTATGTATATGTACACATATGTACACACACACACACACACAGTGCCTAGAGATATTGTATAGTTTTATTTTATTGTCCCTAGAACTTATGGTTCATTCACTAACTTCCCTTTAACTTTTTATTCTAACTGTGGAATCCTGAGTTCTGGGATTAAAGGTGTGTGCCACCACTTCCCAGCTATAATTCTTAATGCAATTACTAAAATGCAAATATGATTAATTTCTAAACACAAGTTTATATTCTCTATGACTGAAAGACAAAAGCAAGGGCTGGAGGGATGACTCGGCAGTTAAGAGCACTGACTGGTCTTCTAGAAGTCCTGAATTCAATTCCCAGCAACTAATGCCCTCACACCAGAGTATGTCTGAAGACAGCTATAGTGCACTCATATACATAAAATATAAAAATTCTTTAAAAAAAAAAGACAGAAGCAAAGCTAAGCTCACTTAAATCATATATGGTGATGAATGTAGAGTAATGGCATAATAAGGAAATCAAAGTACTGATCTAAAATGTTTTCTAAACACACCACACCTATGCTTCATTTAAATGAAAAGTACTAAAAAATTCACTTGAATGAATGAAATACCAGAACAAGGATACATAACTTCTGCTTAAAATCCAATGTCTCAATTGAAAACTACTTATACATTAAATGTGTATTGTACTACAAGAAATAACATTTCTGATTAGCTAGAATAGAAATCCAGTTACTCTTGACAGCGATGATGGGCTTTCAACATACAACATTTTAAGAAATAATTCTATTTTGTAATATAATATATAGTGATATAGTAGATCACACTAGCAATCCTAGTGCTTAGGAGGCCAAGGCAGGAAGGAGATCACTATGAGTTAAGACACACAGGAGCTCCATAGTGAGTTCAAGATCAGAGAGAAACTGTATTTTATAAATTAAACAAAATTAAAAAACAATAGCAAAAAATAAAAACAGAAAGCCAGAGAGAATTAAAGGCCACCTTAGGTTACTCTATAAGATCTTAAAAAAAAAAAAAAGCAACAACAAAAGCCAAACAAAAGAAAATTGCAAATAATTATGCACATTTTTAATTTTAGGAGACTATGAAATCATTTAACATAATGGATACTTTCCTATTTTTAAACATTATTTCTGATAGCTAGAGCACTGTTTCTAAATTTAGAGTTTAGGCTATATATTATTTCATCTTAAATGCAGTAATAAAGTTCTTTCAATCTATTTTCTGTTAACTTTAGAGAGAAATTTCTTTAGTATCAGAACATTTTTTAACTAGTTGATCTTAATTAATCTTTCAAGACTGCTGTATCAAGAAAGTTACTTAGCAAATATATCACTTGGTGATGGTGATAATATTTTGGTCAATGATAGATCATATTTTTATTACCATAGTCCAAAAGACGATAGAGCCTAGTGACCGTGTATTCCTAACCGTCTGTGTGTCTAGTCTAGCATGTTCACAGAATAAAGTACTTACAAGCACATTTATGTACATTCATTCATGGTTGATATTAAGTAATCCACAACTATAATCATAAGTGAGAATATATAAGACATAAGAGTAAACATTAAAAAAAACAAAATCTAAAAAGAAATTCTATTCCAAAGAATAAATAAAACTTACAACTTTTACTGTTAATAGATAGAAAAAAAATAATTGTTTTGAAGTCACAATTTCCTCCATTTACTGCCACCTCCAATATATAAATACAAGAAAAGTATATCCATGTACAAATTCCCCAAAGTCAGAATGTTTATATACTAAGGTTCACAGTTTCTGGGCTTATTTTTCCACCACTTAAACTGTGGATCATTGCTATCATGTGAGAATGTTTGTTCAACTCCTCTTGCTGAAGTTTCACCAAAGACTCTTTCTCTTCCAAACGACCTTCTAATTGAGCCTTGTGCATTTCTAAGGAGGAAGCCTAAGACACAAGGAAAGAATGACAAGAAATAAAAATAAATAGGTCAGAAAGGTTTTTCATCTGAGATAATTTAAGTGTCCTTTAATTTTTATTTGTGTCATTTTAGAACAGATTATATACATTTTAATTAAATTATATGGTGAATCTAAGACAAAATAATAGGAATTGAAACTTTTAAATAATCCTTTAAGTTAATAATAACAGCAAACACTCAGGAGGCAGATGGATTTCTGTACATTCAAGGCAAGAGTGGTCTACATAGCAAAGTTCAGGCCAGTCAGGGCTACAAAATGAGACCTGTTTTTCCCTCTCTCTCTCTCTTTCCTTCTCTCTCTCTCTCTCTCTCTCTCTCTCTCTCTCTCTCTCTCTCTCTCATGCACACACACAAACATACCACAGCCAATATAGCAGTACAACTTATTTTTTTGCAAAAAATATTACATACTATGTAGTACTTTAAAAATAACTACGTTAATGCAGAATATCTCCAAATTGTCATTCTCTCAGGTTTAAAGTTCCTTGTGCTACACTTGCTTTATAGTAGTTCAATTGTGAAGTTGGGTTAGTCTTACCTTCAATGCAGTAAATGGGCTAGGAAAGCACAATTCATAGCTATATCTCAAGTTATACAGTCATAATACTATACAAGCAATAGATTAAAATTTTCAATGTAAATATCTATTATTTGGGTCATATATAAGTTCAGATTCTATTTTCTCTTTGGTGACTTACAAGTGCTAATATCTTGATAATTATATATGTTAAAGAGAAGATAATTAAGAAAAATTAGGAGTTCTTTACTAATAAAAGGCTCTAAACAATATAAAACAAGTTGTCTAAATATAGTTATCTATATAAAGCCACCAACATGTCACATGAAGACCTATGTACCCTTTCTATAGTCTCTATACACTAAAAAGCTGTTAAGTACACATTTAATAAATCTTCAATGACTTTAAATTATTTTAAAAAAACAGAAATTAATCCACCTATGTTCACCTTTTCAAAAACTATTTTTTCATTTTCCTGCCAAGGAAAACTGAGGAGTCTTACCTTAATACTCAGCTCTTTTCTTATCTGTTCTGTTCTGCTTAATTCTTTTCTAAGGACACCAATGGTTTCCTGCTTATCTTCCTTTTCCTTTTGTAAAACATTAATTTTTTCTTCTTGGGATTTTGCTCTTTTATGCAAATCTAAAAACAAACAGTTAACCATACTTATAAAAAAGTTAAGTAGCTAGTATAAAAAAAAATGAGGAAAATCAAATGTCTTGTTGGAAACTTTTTTATATATATAAAATTTACTAACTAAAAGAACTACCTCAAGGGAGAGAGATGGCTGAGAAGGCAAAAGTGCTCACCATCACCTGAACGAAGCCCTAGAGCCTATGCAGTGGAAGAAGAGGTCTGACTCTCCTGAGTTATTCTCTCACCTCCACAGGGGCAGCCCCTACCCCCACCCAATAAGTATAAAGAATAAATAAATACAGTACCCCCAAATTCTTTCCTTTGACTAGTATTCTATTTAAAATAGCAAGTCTTTATGTCTTTCTCTGTTCTAAACAAGCATTGGGGTAGGGAGGAGGGAAACACACAGAGTTTAATGGCTACTGGAAATTTGAGAGCAAAAATCATGGCTCAGTCTCTATATACTAAGGAAGAAAACAGTAATGGCTGTGTAAGTCATTTCACAGAGAACAGCATTTAGAGACTAGAAACAGTACTGCCACCTGCTGTCAGTTTAAACATTTTTTAAAAAGGGCCATCATTTCTTGTAACCCTACTAAAAGACCATCATTTGCTACTTGATCACATAAATGAAAATGTTTTTGTAAAAATTCAAAGAGAAGGGAAACTATGAGAAGTTGGGGCTTAAGAGATGGTACAGCAGCTAAGAGTAGACACTGCTTTTGCAGAAAATTTATCCAACACCTCTTCCATTGCCACCTCCAACAAGTACATAGTCCCACTACCCATATACACACATAGAATAAGAATAAAAAAACCCTTAAAATAAAGTAGGAAAGTAAATATTAGTAATTAACTAAAATAAACCATGCTCTGATTTTCTTCAAAATCAAAATATGCTGAAAACATGTTCCCTGTTTCAAACAAAGCAGCTTACCTGATAGTTTACATTCTCTGTCTGCTAACTGGCTCTGGACTTCTTTTTTCTGTTCTTCTTTCTCTATCAACTGAGCAATAGTTCTGAAGTTATAAAAGAAAAATTATTGAATCAAATTACTTGTGCTATTTTTCCTCCAAAACTATAAAGTACAAATCATAAAAACTGTAATTACCTATAAATAGGACAAAGTTATATTCTAATCTGAAAGAAAAGTTCTATTAGCTATCAATAAAAAAGCAATATTCTATATATAGAGAGAATCACTGTCCTTCCAAAATAACAAACAATTAGAATATAGAACTAAAGGTTTCACTTTTCATTTTGTTGCTTGAGTGACTCGTTCAACTTTTTCATTGTCTCAATGTGTTTACTCAGGGATTCACATGTAGTCTGTAAGTCAGTATTCTTCTTTTCAGTAGCTTCGTTTCTAAGAAGACAATGGAGGAAAAGCAGTATAGACATCTGGAAGTACCTATCAATATTATACATGCTTATGCTTACACTCTTGAACTACGCACACAGTTTACATAAAAAGCTCACTGCATGATTCAATGACAATAAAAGGCAAATTAAGTGGTAACACACATTTCTGTGGTATTAGGTAAAATGACATGAAATTCCCAGTATTGAACTAAAATTTTCTAAAATGACCACTGTCAGTTTTAATATTGTGACAACTAAGTTGACTCAATCATTTCTTTATGCATGGATTTGTGTGTACACCAGATTATGTCTGTACCATGGTGTGAGTGTGTGATGTATGAGCACATCCAGTCTCCCCTTTTATCACGAACGTGCTGGGGATCCAGCTTGGGTTGCCAGGCTTGGTTACTACCTGACCCATCTTGCTGGTCCTCATTTGGTAATGGAGCACAGCAGTGTCTCTGAACCAAGCACTATTTGTTCTAGGCCATAGTGACCAGTCAGGGACTGAAAAAAAGAAACTTGTTCTTGAGAAGCTTACATCCCAAATAATCTGTGATTTTATAAATAAATTAAAGAAGTAAATAAAGAAAGAGGTTCCTACTTTTTCCAATTTTGCCAATGAGTTTGAGGAATAAAGTTCATTTGCTGGAACTTGTAAAATATTATTACTTCATGTCTGTTGTTTCTGTCCTCACTCAGCTCACGTTTACACAGCCTTAGATCTCTTAAGAACTACTTACTTAATGGTGTCACATTAGTTTAAGAAATGCTTTCAAAATCACTTAAGGTTGAGGAAATGTGGCATATTCACTTAGGTTCTAACTTTACACAGAAACCTCTATTTACCTTTGAACAAGTTCCATGTAGGACTTTGTCAGTATTTCATGTTCTTCAGCCACAGACTCCAACTTCTTATTGTATTGAAAGAGATGCTCAATATCATTTTGGGCTCTTTCTGACTCGAGCTGTTGTGACTTCAGCAACACACTAAGCTCTTCGTTTTTTCTCTCAACTTCTCGTAACATACTCGCAAGTGTTCGTGCCTCAAGAGAAAACGAAACATGAACTTTTTCACTATCACATATACACACATCATATTGCAATGCTTGGATAAAATGTATCACATGGTGGTGGTAGTTCCACTGCATTATTTTGCCTACTTATAATAAAGCCATCTTAGCTTAAGTATACTATGTGATGTTGGCACAACAAAACTGTCTAACACTACTCTCAGACTATATTAAACAATGCATGTGTGTAATATGAGCACACATAATTGATAAATTATACAATTTAAAAGAGATACAAATATCTAAGTCAGCATCTACTGGCTATAGAAAACTATATCCATTTTATATTCTTAATTCTTCCAAATCCGAGTCAGGTATTTGCACATATATAATGTACATGAAACTCAAATCTAAACACAAAACTTATATTTGATATTCCTCATATATATAATCAGACAAAAGTTAAACTTGTATATAAAACATTTCCATAGTGAAGAATTTTCCACCTATAACATCATGATAGCATTCAAAGTTACTTTTAAAAACTGAATTAATTTTTTGTGTGTGAGTATGTTTATGTCTGGGTATATGCATACTATCATATATAGAGGTCAGAGACTAGCTTGTAGAAAACAGTTTTCTCTTTCTACCATATGTGTCCTGGGGATTGAATTCAGCTTATCAGGATTGGTGACAAAGACCTTCATCTATTGCTCTATCTCACCACCTCAGATAAATGCATTAGCAACACACTTATAACTAGTACTGTGCATGGTTTTCGTTTCACTAATCAGGTTTTCTACAAATCAGACATGCTTTATTGATATACTGTACAGACCTCTGTCTCTGCTTGAGTTCTTTGACAGCGATACTGAGCAATTAGTCTGTCAGCCTGAGCAAGAGCCAGGGCTTTTGCTTCCAGGAGATCTTGTAACCTGCTCTCTTTAGACTAGAAGAAAATACACAGTTAACGTCCATTGTTTAGAAAAACATGTTTGAAATGCATGCATCATTATACAGTTAAAACAAGCATGTACTTACGGCTAATGTGGAAAGTTTCATCTCATAAACATCCATTATGTCAGATATTCTTATATCATTAATCTGATCCTTTACCTGGTTTTGACAGAGTTCAATTCAGAAAATTATAAATTTAGTGAAAGAATAAAAATCTACCTTGTAACTAAATCATTAAAGCTAAAGAATAAAATATATGTTGTATCAGGTAGGTTACAAATAATTCACTAATTTGGCTATCAGAGTGAGGTTCAGCATTCATATGGTGATTTAAAAATACTTCTTATTCCCATGGGCAGACAGGAAAGGGAGAGAATAAGAAATGAGAGTTGGCTTTTTATTTGCCTTTTTTTAAAAATGTTTAATATTTTAAAATTATTTTTCTCTGCAAAATGGCCAGATTTTGCCAGGCAGTGGTGGTGCACGCCTTTAATTCTAGCACTTGGGAGGCAGAGGCAGGCGGATTTCTGAGTTGAAGACCAGCCTGGTCTACAGAGTGAGTTCCAGGACAGCCAAGGCTACACAG